>NC_135813.1:59645871-59979409 GCF_964213995.1 Mustelus asterias | reverse complement strand
GGCCTGCTGAGTTTACCCGGCAATTTCTGTTTTTATCTCAGATTTCCAGCATCTGTTGTATTTTTCTTTTGTCGCAAAAATCTGAATATTTCTGCAGGTGACTTTTTAATGATTTTTACACCCGAAATTTGTGCAGAAACTGACCTTGAATACATTCGTGGAAGCATCGCTTCATGCAAAATTATTGCGTAGCAGGCTGATAAATGCTCACTTAGCGAGCCGTTAGCCCACAGTTGGATTTAGTCACTGTTCTTCGGTTCCACAGTAACTTTCATTCAAGTGAGACATTGATGTGGTTTATATGAAACCGAGAATAGAATGTGAAGCAGCCTAAATGGAAACAAACGCAAATGCCAAAGGAGTTTGAAATCTTTTTATTGGAAGTTTGCAATGAAAGAATATCACGCATAGAGTAACTGTTAAGTATAGTCTGCAACAGCGCACCTGCATTAACTTGATTCACAGCATCGACAAAAGTACTTTTGTAACCCCTTCCTGCACCACTGGCTTCAGAAAGGCAATAAACGATTCGTTTTTCGGTGTTGAGGGCGGACGAGTACTCTGGAAACCAAACTTTGTTTTCTTATTTATGCAACGTTTAATTTTAACAAATATAAACCAACCATATTCAATTAGGAGAACCACAATCCCCTTGCTAATATGGGGTGTGATAGGGGGATGCCCTGTGCAGAGCGATGGAGATCAAGAGTCCTCAAACACTTCTTTATTTCTCTTTGCCTAGTTACAGGAAAATGGCTTGCATTAAACTGTTTTTCACAGGGTATACTGGAAACGCACGTGTACTCACAGAACTCTTCATCAATTAAATCGTTCACAGTAAAGGATATAAGAAACATATAAGATTATGAAGGAAATAGATAAGGTAGAAGCAGGGAAGTTGTTTCAACTGGCAGGTGAAACTAGAACTGGGGGCATGACCTCAAAATAAGGGGGAGCAGATTTGGGACTAAGTTGAGGAGGAATTTCTTCACCCAAAGGGTTGTGAATCTGTGGAATTCCCTGCCCAGTGAAGCATTTGAGGCTACCTCGTTGAATGTTTTTAAGGCAAGAATAGATAATTTTTTGAACAGTAAAGAAATTAAGGGTTATGGTGAGCCTGCGGGTAAGTGGAGCTGAGTCCACGAAAAGATCAGCCATGATCTTATCGAATGGCGAAGCAGACTCGGGGGACCAGATGGCCTTCTCCTCCTCCTAGCCCTTATGTTCTTATACGAAAAATAATCTTCAACAAGAAGACAAATACTTTGCGCTCATAACACACATCCGCAGGTATCCGTGTAGGGAGATTTCTCCCATCAATTAATTCCAACGATCACATATATTCACTGCGAAAATACAGGTATGTATACACTTTCCAGCTCTTGTAGAATACAGTCCATATATTACCACATTGCACATGCAAAGATATAAATATGCCTTTACCAAACTGCACATCCCTTCAATATGAAGGCTTGCGGCTGATTATTAACCGGTTTTTTGCTGAGATTTTCAGCAGCAAAGGCGATATGATCGCAATGCTGTTACACAGAGTATTCACCCACCAAAATACTAGACAAAAGCGGAATCAATAATAATCATCTTATTCCATTGATCATTAAGATAGATACATTCATTGAGAAAATTCTGTCATACTGCCTCTGACTGTTATCACGCAGCACCACATGGTGCTCGGTTTACTAGATATCTCTTCTACCAATAATCCAAACTTGACTTATCAAAACAAATCATTGTTCATCTCTGACATACATTAACAGAACCAATATGGATAGATTTCCCCTGCATGGAGACCTGGTACAAGTTACAGCATCCAAACAGGCCGTTCCGCTCAGTCAGTCCGTGTTGGTCTTTAACATGCACACGGGTAAATAAAAGGGGGACAGACAGAATCTCCAACAATGCAGCATTCCCTCAACGCTTTACTGACATGTCAGCCTAGACTATGTATTCAAGTCCATATGGAACGCGAAATCTTGACCCTTGGATTCCGAGATGAGAATATCACTAACTGAGCTAAGCTGACACAGCTAGCTGCTGTCACTCCAACTACTGTCTCGTTTCACTGCCGATACACTAATGCAGCGCCCAGAGACAGCAAACGTTGCAGAATATTATAACATTAAAAAGGATCTGAATTTGCCTTTCACAAACTAGCCAGTTCCTTCAATGTGAAGAAATGTGACTGCAACCATTAACGGATTCCTGTTAACACGTTCAGTGCCACAAGGACCTGGTTACAGAGCTGTTACATGTCAGTACAACCTTCAGATCCATTCACAAAAATGCCGAGAACAAGCAAAATACCAACAATTAATTTATAAAATTGATATTTATATTAATCCAATAGACTACAAGATTATTCTCGATGTGGAGATGCCGGCGTTGGACTGGGGTAGGCACAGTAAGAAGTCTCACAACACTACGTTAAAGTCCAACAGGTTTATTTGGTATCACGAGCTTTCGGAGCGCTGCTCCTTCATCACTTCATGACTCGCCTGATGAAGGAACAGCGCTCCGAAAGCTCGTGTCTCCAAATAAACCTGTTGGACTTTAACCTGATGTTGTGAGACTTCTTACTAAGGTTATTCTCGGTTTCCTGTTGCTCAGTTTATTCGATACCCTAACGTATTAAGACATTCCTTTCAATCACTGACATGTCAACAGTATTAATATAGAGAGATACGTCCCACATATATAGCTTCGTGGAAGTTATAGCATTGAAATAAAGTTTTCTTTAACTCCAGCGCAAGAGAAAAGAGATTTCAAAAAACAGTGGCTCCAATGATGGCGCTCCTTCAATGCTATACTAAAGTGCCAATTTACCTTATATATTCAAGTTCATATCTAGGATCTGGGCCCTTGTCTTTAGAAGTGAGAATAATTCCTTCTCAGCCAAGCTGGCGCAGATGCCGCCAAGTACTGTCTACATTCAATGTAAATTATCTAGCGCACTGAGAAGGAACTACAAATGTAGAACACGGGTCACAATGTATAACATTATACTGCTAAACTGTCCATCTCCTTCAATGTGAAGGTATGAAGCTGCCTCCATTCTGGAGTACTGTGTGACCAGGACACAGCTCTAGTGATCTGAATTGGGTAACTGTCACTTCTTCGCTTCTTGCAGATGTTCCACATGTTTCAGATCTACCAGTATGCCCCGAGTTGATGCGGTGACCTGTCTGCTGGGCCCAGTCAGACTAGAAACAGGGAACAGCATCTGCATATTGAGCTCTGTGAACGTTTTTCGTGGCTTTTCTTCATAAGATCGTTCGTGGCGTGCGGGGCAGACATAACGTATTGCTCTCTCTCTCTTGGCAGCCTCCGAGAATCCTCTATGTAAACTCCGCGTGGAGTCACTGGGAGATCAGCTAAAACGCAAGGAAAGCATGAGTCAGGAATACTGTGATTCAGGATAAAGGAACTGATTTTAATTGTACTGTTTACAACTGCTGTTATAAAAGACTGGGTATTTTACCGGAGACTTACTGGCGATTCTCAGCTTTCAAGAATTCTCCCATTTTTAGGGGGGAGGGGTGTTATTTAAAGATTTCAATCTGTACATTTTACTGAATCTGCAATAGGCGGATGTTGCGGTCTCATTCCATCTGCTCTCTGCATCTTCTTCATCAATGTTTCCAAGAACTGAAAATCACAAATAAATCTTTCAATAACTCACAATAAATCAGTTAACACATTTTTCATATAAAGCTAATGCTGATCCTTCACGTTATAAATATAATCGCACTCACTTTGAAATGTTTTAGTTTAGGATTATTTTCCAGGAGATCTGTGGACCCTTTTCGCTGGAGCCTGGAGCAAGTGCACGGCAGGCCCCTGTGTCTGCCGCAGCTAAATCCAATAACTTCTGTATTTATAGCGCCGAATGGACAGGGAGAAGCGTGAGTTCGGGGTTCTTCGCCGTTCCCACACTCAAGAGCCAATGGCTGCTGTCAGAAGGACAATGGTCAAAATGTCTCCCTCTGAATGAGAAATTAGCAATACTATTTGGCAGAGACTCGGCAGACCATCTGGAAAGCTGGTAAGAGTCAATAAACCCGGGCCAGCAGGACTCATGTAAGACCATGGGAACAGGGGAGAATTACCCCTGTCCCTCTCCTACCAATTTGCTCCCAAGTACAGGGGGGCTGCAGTGCGGCCATCTGTCCCACTCTGCACTTTTTCTTTAAGGTTGGCTCGTGTAACAAGTGATTTAGAGAGCGGACAGACGTTTCAAAGTAAATCCATTAATAGTTTTTCCCCTGAGAATTGCACTTTTTACAGCAAAGGTTTACAGTAGAAAAGGATGAAGGTTAAATCAATACAGTTTCGCTGGGACAATGTGTAACATGAAGCTTGCAGCTGACTCCTGATAGACAAATATTTTCAGGGAGTTTCATATCTGATACAGATCTGCGATTTGGGGGAACCTCCTCAGAGTTGCGTGTCTCCTGGTCCCTCAGATAGTTGTTGTGCTCAGCCGAATAAGTCATTCACTGTGCATTGTTCACAGCAAATGGTCGAACGCAGTTCTGCTCGGCACATGAGACACAAGCAGCCACTGCCAGCATTGGAATGAACGGTGTCTGAGTTTGAGTGAGAGAGTCGCACACAATGTTTCTGGCATCCGGTTCTACTTTAGTTTAAGTAAATAACTTACTGGACACTGGTAAATTGTATTGAGTATTGTATGTAGATAGCAGTACAGAATCGCAGAATCGTTATGGCGTAGATGGGTGCCATTTGGCCCATCGTGTCTGCACCGACTCTCCTAATGTGCAACTCATCTGGTGCCACTCCTCTCGTAACCCCGCACATTCTTCCTTTTCAGACAACAGTTTAATTCCCCTTTTGAATGCTTCAGTTGAACCTGCCTTCGCCACACTCCTGCATTCCAAATCTCAACCACTTGATGCGTAATTTTCCCCCTCGTATCACTTTTGCTTATTTAGCTAATTACTTTAAATCGGTGCCCTCTCGTCCTCGATTCTTCCACAGTTTCTCCCTGTCTACTCTATCAACGCCCCTCATGATTTTCAATATCTGTGTCAAATCTCCTCTCAGCCTTCTTTTCGCCGAGTAAAACCTTAACTTCTTCCATTTACTTTCATACTTGAAGTTCCTCACCCTGGAACCATTTTCTTCACTCTATCTTGCGCTCTCTCTCTAATGCCTTCACATCCTTCTAAAAGTGCAATGCCCCGGAACTGGTCGCAATACTCCAGCTGAGGCCGAACTAATGACTTACATTAGACAACCTAACCTCTAAAGATCTCTGAAGGAGAGTCATACAGAGTCTAAGAGTTAACTCTGTTTCTCTCTCCACAGATGTTGCCAGGCCGGCTGAGTTTTTACAGCATTTTCTGTTATTGTGTTATTTCAGCAGAACCTCTTTGCTGTTGTATTCGTGACTTTTGGCAGATCATTATCTGCAGAGGCAGAATTTTTGCAAATCTAACGGGGAAAGGCTGAGGGATGGCACGAGGTGAATTATTCGTGCAGCGCGCTGGCCCTGACATGACGGGCTGAATAGCCTCCTTCTCTGCTCTAATCGTTCTCTGATTCTATTCTATGGATCTAGGACAGCGGGAAGGATATTCCAGCTCTTTGTCTGATAGTGCCATGGGATCATGTACATCCAGCTGAGAGACCAGTGTAGTGGGGTTGGTGTGCGTGTTGGGGGGGGGGGGGGGGGGGGAGGGTGGGGGGGGGGGCGGCTGCTGGGTGGAGTCTGTTTACTGAAAGCCAGTAGAAGCGGCAAATTTGCCTCAGATTAGCACGTGTTGCTTGTTGACATAGGTTGATTCAGTCCATTGACTTGACCCACGAGTGGTCACCTCTGGCCTCTTGATGTCAGCTGTAGATGGAAAACTCAGAGTGACATCTCTGTCCCTCCCAACACTGCGGCCCATTGCAGGGTTGCTGCTGCCCCTGTTTGTGTTTAATAATTATCTTAGCTGATATCATCTAGTACGCCGAGAAAAGGCACCTGGCAGGGATGAATGAGTTGCCCATTCACGTATAAGAACATAAGAAATAGGGACAGCAGTAGGCCATTCGGCCCCTTGAGTCTGTTCCCCCATTCAATAAGATCACCGCTGACCTGATTGTGGCCTTAATTCCACTTTCCTGCCTGCCTCCCATAACCTCAGCTCCCTTGTCAATCACAAACCAGTCTCGTTGAGTCTTGAATATGTTCAATGGCCCTGCCTCCACCGTTCTCTGTGGAAGAGAATTCCAAATATGAACCACACTCTCAGAGAAAACATTTCTCCTCATCTTCGTCTTAAATGGGAGACACCTTATTTCTAAACTGTGTCCCCAGTTCTAACTCTCCCGCGAGGAGAATGGTCCTCTCAATATTTAACCTGTCAACCCCGCTCAGAATCTTACATATTTCAATAAAATCATCTCCCCATCTAAACTTAGCAAGTGTCATTAATACACTGAAAACCAAATTCTAACCGGGTGAAGTCACGTTCCTTGCACCCCGTTCTTGTTAAAATCCAGGATGGCGGCACAGTGGTCAGCATTGCTGCCTCACAGCGCCAGGGACCCGAGTTCAGTCCTGGCCTCGGGTGTGTGCGTGTGGAATTTGCACATTCTCCCTGTATCTGTGTGTGTTTCCTCAGAGTGCTCATGTTTCCTCACACAGTCCAAAGATGTGCGGGTTAGGTTGATTGGCCACACTAAATTGCCCCTTAGTGTCAGTGGGATTAGCAGGGTAAATACGTGGGGTTGTGGGGATGGGTTGTTGTCAGTGCAGGCTCGATAGGTCAAATGGCCTCTTTTCGCACTGTAGAAGTTCTATAATCCTTAGATTCTCAAGGCCCCAACTAATTGAATTTAAGTTTGGTCCTAAATCATTAAAGGGGTTCCTTTCCCCATTCCTGGGAATTCCTCTCCAGCCCATGCTCTCGATTTCTCTCAGGCTTTATCGCTGCTTGTTTTCCCTTCTACTGTCCCACAACCAAAGCTCACCTCCACACTACCACTTCTATAGGTATCTTTTATATCACCTTGCCTTTCTATACTATTGCCGAAAGTTCCATCCCTGTCGGCTGGTACACAATTCCTTTTAAATCGTATTCCGAGCTCCCAACAAGCAACACCGCTTCCCCCACCCCCAACCCCATCCCCCGTCAACGGCCTGAGATTTGGTGGAATCTTGGTAGTTTGGACTATCCGTCTCCCTGTGACAGTCTGCAGTTATACTGCGCTCTTCGAGAATGCGAAAGTTTGGGTAATAAAGCCTGGAGTGGTATTGGGCCTCCGAGAATTTGGACTGTTTCTTCATTGCTCTATTTACAGTGATGCACAGTTGGAACCATTTCAACTTCTAGCAAATTCGGTGGCCAATTTAACATTGAAGGAAAATGTATCAACAGGGCCACGAGAACCGCTCTTCATTTGGAAATGGTTTCTTAAATCGCACAGTTAAATGATATTATTTATGAGTAAGTTTCCACCAAAGTGGACAGCAACGATACTGATTGAAACTATTCTCCTCAGGATCAGGCTGTCAGTCTCCATTGCTGCTACGCCACCTCATTCAGTCTTTTTGCTCCAAAATGCAGTTAAAGCTGAGCTTTGGTGCGTGGGGAAGAATCTGCAGTAATAAAGTGATGCATTTCTCAATTTGTTTGAGTTCATTTCTCTGAACACATCAAGGGAACAAAAGGTTTTAATCCCTCCTACACAAAGGGGCACTACTGTTAATACTAGAAAGGGTATCAGTTCTACTGGCACGTTTTAATATTAATCACTGGCAAGATTTATTAAATTATACTAAACCTTGGTTAGGCCGCATTTGGAGTATTGCGTGCAGTTCTGGTCGCCACACTACCAGAATGAGATGGAAGCTTCAGTGAGAGTGCAAAGAAGGTTCACCAGGATGTTGTCTGGTCTGGAGGGTGTTGGCTGTGAGGAGAGGTTGAATAAACAAGGATTGTTTTCACTGGAAAGACTGAGGCTGAGGGGACACCTGATAGAGGTCTTCAAAGTTATGAGAGGCATAAGCATGGTGGATAGTCAGAGGTTTTTTCCCAGCTCTTAAGTCCCCTATCCCAGAACACATACTATTTTAAACGGCAGTACACCTATCAGCAACGCTTCAGTCTCCTATTTAAGAAACATTCATTTGATGGTCTTTCTTTACTGCGTGAGTATTTAGTACATTAATGGTTGGATAATTAGTCTATGAAACATGCATAGGCCTCTTACATTTTAATAATGAATATTATTCACTGTACTCAATATGATGTGAGCAAGTGCAAAGGATTATTCAAATATTGTAATATTGCAATTTTACTCGAAGTGTCAATTGCAAAGTTTCAAGGTGAGAGGGGGAAAGTTTAAAGGAGATGTGGGGGGAAGCTTTTCATGCAGAGAGTGGTGGGTACCTGGAATGTGCTGCCAGAGGAGGTGGTGGAAGCAGGCGCGCTGGCAATATTTAAGAAGCATCTGGATGGGTGCATGAATGGAGGGATACGGAGGGAATGGAGGGATATGGACCGAGTCAGTGCAGAAGAGTTTTTTTTTGTAGTTTAGCTAGGGCATCATGGCCCTGTTCCTGTTTTGTACTTTCCTTTGTTCTTTGCTATTTGATTTCAGTTTCACTGACAGGTTGCGCTGTTAATAGTAACTGGAATAGTTTCAGTTATTGCAAAAGTTTAAGTAAAGAGTATTGATACTTCATATTCGAGTCGTCACTGGTCACTTACACTTCAGTAACAGCAACCTAACTACAGGAAATAATACAATCCAAGCACAGAACCCCTACAGTGCAGAAAGAGGCCATCTGGCCCATCAAATCTGTACTGACTCTCCGACCCAGGTCCTGCCCCTTCGCCCTATCCCCCTAATTTGCACGTTTTTGGACTGTGGAAGGAAACCGGAGCACCTGGAGGACACGGAGAGAAGGTGTAAACTCCACACGGACAGTATGGATCGAACCCGTTCCCTGGCGCTGAGAGGCAGAATGCTAACCACTGTGCCACAGAGTAATTCCTGTTAACCAGATCCCTAACGCAGCTTTAATTCAGTAAGAGAATTGTTTGAATGATGCTGGGCGGGACTTTCCCGGGATCTTCCGACCTCAAATGAGCTGAATACAGCGGAGACCAACTTGACATCCGTGCTGGCCAGATGTTCCTGCTTTTGGGACTGACCCCAGGACAACTGATTGGATCCAGAGTGACCACTCCCTAAGAAAGGCAAAGCCGGAAATGCCGAGCTTCAGTCTGAGACTCTCCCGGAACCGAGGCTGTTTTGCTGGGAAGAATAATGTGAAAAAAACCTTCAAAGTGACTTCGGTCTTTTCAGCATCACAACCTTGTGTGAAAACAAACGACAGACCTGGTCCCTGAGCACTCCAAGAATTAAACCAATCTTCAACCCCGTGCTGGGTGCCAATTTTTTCACAATTCGGTTCTCTTCTTGTTCAGTTGATGAATTTAGTTTCACAGAAAATTTGCCGACAGCGGCGGGTGAACAGAAGCAATCAACCAGCGGGGTAAATAGATGGGGTTGGGGGATAGGGCTTGGGTTAGGTGCTCTTTTGGAGAGTCAGTGCAGACTCGATAGGTCGAATGGCCTCCTTCTGCATTGTAGGGATTCTGTGGATTTTCTGAAAGTAACCTTCAGATACCTGAAAAAGTTCAGCCACAAACTTCCCACCAGTGGCTGCACATAGGAAAATCAGGCGTTCTCACCTCATGGTAATATTTCTTATCGTTCCTGTAACCGGAGTTCTCAACGAGATTGTTTCATTTTTATTTTATAATAGGCTGTCAATGTTGTTCAACCGCCAGAAACGACGTTTAGAAGAAAATCCTCAAATCTCTGCAAATAATTCACACTCAGCGAACTGCTTGGGTATCGGAGACGCTCCCTGTCCTAATGACAACATGATGTGGCGATGCCGGCGTTGGTCTGGGGTAAACACAGTAAGATGTCTCACAACACCAGGTTAAAGTCCAACAGGGTTATTTGGCAGTACAAGCCACTAGCTTTCGGAGCGCTGCCCCTTCATCAGGTGAGTGGGAGTTCTGTTCACAAACAGGGCATATAAAGACACAAACTCAATTTACAAAACAATGGTTGGAATGCGAGTCTTTACAGGTAATCAATACTTAAAAGTACAGATAATGTGAGTAGAGAGAGGGTTAAGCACAGGTTAAAGAGATGTGTATTGTCTCCAGCCAGGACAGTTAGTGAGATTTTGCAAGCCCAGGCAAGTCGTGGGGGTTACAGATAGTGTGGCATGAACCCAAGATCCCGGTTGAGGCCGTCCTCATGTGTGTGGAACTTAGCTATCAGTCTCTGCTCAGCGACTCTGCATTGTCGTGTGTTGTGAAGGCCGTCTTGGAGAATGCTTACCCGAAGATCAGAGGCCGAATGGCCGTGACCGCTGAAGTGTTCCCCAACAGGAAGAGAACAATCTTGCCTGGTGATTGTCAAGTGGTGTTCATCCATCCATTGTCATAGCATCTGCATGGTCTCCCCAATGTACCATCCCTTGGGACATCCTTTCCTCTGCAAGACGTGCCGGATCATCAACACGGATGCCATCATCTCACGTGAGAACACCATCCACCAGGTACATGGTACATACTCTTGCAACTCGGCCAATGTTGTCTACCTGATACGCTGCAGGAAAGGATGTCCCAAGGCATGGTACATTGGGGAGACCATGCAGACGCTACGACAACGGATGAATGAACACCGCTCGACAATCACCAGGCAAGAGTGTTCTCTTCCTGTTGGGGAACACTTCAGCGGTCACGGCCATTCGGCCTCTGATCTTTGGGTAAGCATTCTCCAAGACGGCCTTCACAACACACGACAATGCAGAGTCGCTGAGCAGAAACTGATAGCCAAGTTCCGCACACGTGAGGACAGCCTCAACCGGGATCTTGGGTTCATGTCACAGTATCTGTAACCCCCACACTTGCCTGGGCTTGCAAAATCTCACTAACTGTCCTGGCTGGAGACAATACACATCTCTTTAACCTGTGCTTAACCCTCTCCCCATTCACATTGTCTGTACCTTTAAGACTTGATTACCTGTAAAGACTCGCATTCCAACCATTATTTTGTAAATTGAGTTTGTGTCTTTATATGCCCTGTTTGTGAACAGAACTCCCATTTACCTGATGAAGGAGCAGCGCTCCGAAAGCTAGTGGCTTGTGCTACCAAATAAACCTGTTGGACTTTAACCTGATGTTGTGAGACGTCTTACTAATAACGACAATCAGAGCCTCACCACACTCTGGATGCCATGGCCGTGCTGAAAAACTTTAGATGGTTTGCAAAAAAAACTCATCATAACTCGCATAAAACAATATTCCTAGATGGAAGCGATGTCATTGTTTATCTTCACATTGAAGGAAAAGTGTGAAAGCCATACTTCTGATCACATTCTGTGTAATATACAGCCTACATTATGTGTACAGTTGCTAAACAGTACAGCAATATATCTGTATATTCACAGTGAATATATGTAGCATCTAGAATGACTGAAATAATTGCGTACCACCCCACACACACACAACCATTTCCATCACATATCTGTTTGTGTGGAGTTTGCACATTCTCCCATGTCTGCGTGGTTTACCTCCCACAGTCCAAAAATGTGCAGATTAGGTGGATTGACCATGCTAAATTGCCGCTTAGTGTCCCAAAATGTGCAGATTAGATGGATTAGCCATGGGAAATGTGTGGGGTTACTTGGATAGTGTCTGGGTGGGATGCTGAGTCGGTGCAACCTCGATGGGCTCAATAGCTACCTTCTGCACTGTCATGATTTTATATCGAAAAGAGTCACAGATGGAAAGTGATTCATCCTCCCTTGATTTTCTTTATCTCTTTGTGGCAAGGACATTGAATTATTGAATATCTACTGCATATCTTACACAATACATTTAAATAAATTAAGATAAATGATTTTGTGTCGGTGAATGTTCAATATTGTGAGGATGAACTGTAACGAACCATCAGCTTATCCTGCAGTAGTTACTGGCAGTCGGGTATTGGGAGATTACACTCTCTGAGAGTGTCAGAGATGCTGTGTCCTTGTTGAAGATGCTTGAAATCTTCTTGTTAAATAGAAACAGTAAAATGGAACTGCGGCACAGTCTATGAAAGAAATATAAAGATGAATAGTTTGTAATATCCGTGGTCATCTGAGCGAGTTCATAGAAATCTTTGGGATTATCTTGTGAACCAGACCAGTTAACGAGTGCAACATGAAATGATCCAAATTAAGCAATATTCAGAGGAAGACATTTAAAATTGAATTCAATGCACACGTCTGGGAAAGCATGTGACGACAATGTATCGTTGCAAACTTCTAATAAAAATATTATGTTCAGTTACTGAATGAACATATTTTGCATTCATGGTGCATTATTTCCTTGCACCTGGTGCATTACCCTCATATTTCGGTCAGATGTGCGGCACACCGTTTTGTCCCTTGGGTAAAGGCCTATTTATATGTCAGTATATCCTGCCTCACATATTGGCTTGATTGAAACATGGGCATGTCCAGCGATACGATTAATATCTGCTCTTCCACACATACCCCATAGGAATCTATGAAATGTGAAACCACTAAAGCTCATTCACACTCATGTAATTGTATTTTGAATATGCCCTAATGTTTTGGGATCTATTGCCTTATATTGAAACAAAAAGTGCGTGAAAAAAGGCAGGTCTGGTAGCATCAGTGGAAAGAGAAACAGAGCAGAATTTCGAGTCCAACATGACTCTTCTTTGGAACTGTAAGTTCTGTAACTTTAACTGAACTATACCTAGTACTTTCTAATCTGGATTAATCAAAACATTTGTACTCTTTCCGTACATGTTGATTTTTCTCAGCCACCTATTCCAAATGTACTATTCACATAACGTACAGTAAAGTTTGCGGATGGGTGGTGAACAGTGAGGTGGAGTGTCTTGGGCTACAAGAAGATATAGACGGAATGGTCAAATGGGCAGATAAGTGGCAGATAGAATTTAACCTTGAAAAGTGTGAGGTGATATACTTTGGAAGGAGTAATTTGACAGTAAAGCACTCAATGAATGGTAGGACATTAGAAAGTCTATGGAACAACTGGGCCTTGGCGTGTTTGTCCACAGATCTCTGAAGGTGGAAGGGCATGTTAGTAGGGTGGTGAAAAGGGCATATCGGATACTTGCCTTTATCAATCAAGGCATAGATTACAAAAGCAGGGAAGTCATGTTGGAGTTGTATAGAACTTTGGAGAGGCCACAGCTAGAGTATTGTGTGCAGTTCTGATCGCCAAATTATCAAAAGGATGTGATTGCACTGGAGCGGTGCAAAGGAGATTCACCAGGATGCTGCCTGGGATGGAAGATTTAAGTTATGAAGCGAGGTTGCATAAGCTTGGGTTGTTTTCTTTGGAGCAGAGAAGACTGAGGAGCGACCTGATCGAGGTGTACAAGATTATGAGTGATATGGACAGAGTGGATAAGGAGCAGCTGTCCGCCTTAGTTGAAGGGTCAGTCACAAGGGGACATAAGTTCATAAATTTATAAGATATAGGAGCAGAATTAGGCCATTCTGCCCATCAAGTCCACTCAGCCATTCGATCATTTTTCAAAAGCATTTGGACAGATACATGGATAGGAAAGCTTTAGAGAAATAGGGGCCAAATACAGGCAAATGGGGTTAGCTTAGATGGGTACGTTGGCCAGCATGGACCAGTTTGGGCCGAAGGACCTGTCTCCGTGCTGTAGATTCTAAGATTCTATGAGAGGGTGGTGACAGTCTGCAATGCGCTGCCTGGAAGGTTTGTAAATGGGGTTCCCGCACATCCTTTAAGAAGTATTTGGATGAACACTTGGCACATCATAACATTCAGGGCTATGGGCCAAGTGCTGGCAGATGGGATTAGATGGTAATTCAGGTGTTTCCAATGTGTCGGTGCGGACTCGATGGGCCAGAGGGCCTCTTCTGCACTGCGTGGTTCTATGATTCTATGATTTCAATCCAACATTGCACTGTGTTTATTTTAATTTATCATTCACGATTTCATACATTTCTGAACTGTAAAGCTCGTGCTTCTCCAATTTAATTTCTTAGCACAACCTGATGATCTATTTAATTCCTCTTCCTTCCCCTCATTCAAATGTATTATGTAATTTAGGGTAATGAAGAAATATGGCACTCAATGTGAAGTCTGTCATATTGCAGCATTGCAGCATAGCATTTCTGAAGAGTAATTTGCAGAATCACAGAACTGTTACAGCGCAGAAGGCTATTCAGAAGGTTAGCCTGACTTCAGTCATTGACAAGATTTTAGAGTCCATATTAAAGATGAGATTGCAGAATACTTGGAAGTGCATGATAAAGTAGGACTGAGTCTGCTCAGCTTTGTCAAGGGGAGGTCATGTCTGACAAATCTGTTCGAGTTCTCTGAGGAGGTAACAAGGAAATTAGATGTAGGTGTAGGAGAACCAGTGGACGTGATTTATTTAGATTTCCAGAAGGCCTTTGACAAGGTGCCACATAGGAGACTGTTAAATAGGTTAAGAGCCCATGGTGTTAAGGGTAAGGTCCTGGCATGGATGGAGGATTGGCTGACTGGCAGAAGGCAGAGAGTGGGGATAAAGGGGTCTTTCTCAGGATGGCAGCCGGTGACTAGTGGTGTGCCTCAGGGGTTGGTGCTGGGACCACAACTTTTCACAATATACATTAACGATTTGGAAGAAGGAACTGAAGGCACTGTTGCTAAGTTTACAGATGATACAAAGATATGTAGAGGGACGGGTACTATTGAGGAAGCAGGGGGCTGCAGTAGGACTTGGTTAGGAGAGTGGACAAAGAGGTGGCAGATGGAATACAATGTGGAAAATTGTGAGGTTATGCACTTTGGAAGGAGGAAAGGAGGCATAGACTATTTTCTAAATGGGAAAATGCTTATGAAATCAGAAACACAAAGGGATTTGGGAGTCATTGTTCAAAATTCTCTTAAGGTTAATGTGTAGGTTCAGTCAGCAGTTAGGAAGGCAAATGCAATGTTAGCATTCATGTCGAGAGGGCTACAATACAAGAGCAGGGATGTACTTCTGAGGCTGTATAAGGCTCTGGTCAGGTCTCATTTGGATTATTGTGAGCAGTTTTGGGCCCCATATCTAAGGAAGGATGTGCTGGCCTTGGAAAGGGTCCAGAGGAGGTTCACAAGAATGATCCCTGGAATGAAGAGCTTGTTGTATGAGGAACAGTTGAGGACTCTGGGTCTGTACTTGTTGGAGTTTAGGAGGATGAGGGGGATTTTATTAAAACTTACAGGATACTGCGAGGCCTGGAAAGAGTGGATGTGGAGAGGATGTTTCTATCGGTAGGAAAAACTAGAACCAGAGGGCACAACCTCAGGCTAAAGGGACGATCCTTTAAAACAGAGATGAGGAGGAATTTCTTCAGCCAGAGAGAAGTGAATCTGTGGAACTCTTTGCTGCAGAAGGCTGTGGAGGTCAGGTCATTGAGTGTCTTTAAGACAGAGATAGATAGGTTCTTGATAAATAAGGGGATCAGGGGTTATGGGGAAAAGGCAGGAGAATGGGGATGAGAAAAACAAATCAGCCATGATTGAATGGAGGAGCAGACTCGATGGGCCGAGTGGCCTAATTCTGCTCCTATGTCTTATGGTCATATGGTCTTTTTCAGACCATCGTGTTCACAATGACTTTCCCAATGAGTAAAGTGTCATTCTCCCCCTAATACTGCATCTTTTCAGATAACGATCTAATTCCCTCTGAAAGCTTCAATTGAACCAGCCTCTACTGCACACTCAGGTAGTGCATTCCAGAACTTAACCATTCACTGAGCGAAGATACTTTTCCTCCTGTTGCTTTTGCTTCCTTTCCTGATTATGTTAAATTGATGCCCCTTCATTCTCGAACCTACCTCAAGTGGGAACAGTTTCTCTGTCCAGACCCCTCGAATGTGACTAACTCTATAAAATATCCTCTTAGCCTTATTTTCACCAGGAAAAACCATTACAAGAAGCAAATTACTGCTGATACTGGAATCTGAAATAAAAACAGAAACACAAAATGCTGAAAGATCTCAACAGATCTGATAGCATCTTTGGAAAAGAACAAAGCTAATGTTTCAAGTGTGGATCACTCTTTGTCAGGGCTCTTGAGAGATTATAAGTTTAAATCTTATCATGGTCATTGGTAATGATTCTGCTAGTTTCATTTACAGCTCCAGTGGAATATTTTTCTGTCTTCACATTTCCAGCATCACTTCCTTTAAATACTTGCAGAAACTTTAACAATTGATTTTTATTAGTCGCTGGCTTTCTTGCACAGAACTTCCTTCCTTTTTATTCTTTTTGAGTCATTCTTTGCTGATTCTCAAACTTTAAAACTGGCAAAGAATGACAAAAAAGAAAGATTTGATTTAGTATTGTCACATGTATTAGCATATAGTGAAAAGTATCTCGCGCGCTATACAAACAAAGCATACTGTTCATAAAAAAGGAAAGGAGAGGGTGCAGAATACAATGTTACAGTCATAGCTAGGGTGTAGAGAAAGATCAGCTTAATGTGAGGTAGGTCCATTCAAGTGGGAGAAAGCTCAGCATTAGAAAAAGCTACCTAGTAATATAAAATACGATTAGTAACTGTTTCTTCAAGTATTTAAATAGGAAAAGAGTAAGTAAAGTTAGCGTTGGCCCTCTAGAGAGCAGGGAATTGATAATAGAAAACAAGGAAATGGCAACAGTGTTGAACAGGTGTTTTGTTTCTGTCTTCACTGCAAGAGATAAAACTTCCCAGAGATACTTGAAAAGAAAAGTCGAACTGGAGGGAGGAAATTAAAACTATCATCATCACGAGGGAAAAGATGCTGGAAAAACTATTTGACCGAAGGTCTGACAAGTCCCCATGGCCAGATGGCTTTCCTCCTAGGATCGTGGGAGATGTGGCTGAAGAAATAGTAGATGCATTGGTTATAATCTTCTAAAACTTCTGCGATTCCTGAAGATTCCTATTGGAAAATTGTTAATGTTACACTCTTATTCAAGGAAGGAGGGAAATGGAGGAGCAGAAAACTACAGGCCAGTTAGCCTAATATCTGTCTTAGGGAAATAGCTGGAATCCATTATCAAGAAAATTATAGCAGGATACTTAGAAAATCATGATGTGAACAGGCACAGTTAACCACGCTTTGTGGCTGTGCATTGTAACAGCGCAAAACAGCCAGCTTCACCTCTTGCTAAATTTCTTTGAGTCACCTTACGCTTCCAGGTTAATCTGCGATAGACTGGGCTACACTGCAGCAGCAACACCAGTCCACTAACAGAATACTGCCATCAAGCCAAAAAGGTGTTCTGTCACACAACTGAGTATTATGTCAAATGTATTTCAGTGCCGGTGTGATGGCAGGTATGTAGGCCAAGCATCCCAATGACTGGTGGGTCATATCAAACAACATGTGTGGGTGGCTGTTGACAACAGGCAAAGCACTGACTGTACCAACCAGCCCCTGCTTGTAAAATTCAAAATATAGCGTCCAACATTCCACGATTGGACAACACTTGCTGAACAATCCAGATTGTGCTAAGAATAACAGTGAAAACCAAATTAAGGAAAGGGAATTGGTTGCTGTAATGGTAAAAGAAGGGGAAACGTGAATCTCACACAGGCGAGTCACTCTGGTTGCAGTGGAGGGATGGGAGTTGTAATCAGCTGAAAAACAAAATATAATTAATATTTTGAAATAGTAGAGGATGGCGTCGTAAATATGAAAGACAATGGATGGAAAGTAAGGGAAATGGATCAGCCCATTGTTGTGAGAAAAGGGAATGAAGGTGTGAGCAGTAGCACAAATACATATAGCATGAATATGGGCATGACAGTAGCAAGCACTGCTGACTCACAGCATCAGGGATGCAGGTTCGATTCCCAGCTTGGGTCATTATCTGTGTGGAGTCTGCACGTTCTCCCTATGTCTGCGTGGGTTTCCCCCAAGTGCTCCGGTTTCCTCCCACAGTCCAAAAGACGTGCTGGTTAGGTGCATTGGCCATGTTAACTTTTCCCTCAGTGTACCCGAACAGGCACCAGAGTGTGCCGACTAGGGGATTTTCGCAGTAACTTCATTGCAGTGTTAATGTAAGCCTACTTGTGACACTATCTTGTGGATAAATAATATCCAATGTCTCTGTTCACTACAACGGAGGAGGAAACTCGGATGAAGGAAAAGGAAATTTGAAATGCACTGGTACCCAAACTGAAGCATTCAGATACCATCTGACTCATGAAACTGGGGAGAATCGCTGGACCTTTAGAGGAAGCATGTGAAAATAGACAATCCAGGTAGGCTTGCGAGTTTGTGAGATCTCACTACTAAAAAAAGATAGAAGCAAATAGAACAGTTAGAAATATTTCTTTTAAAGAACGATAATATGGGGCACAGACTCATAGCAAAATAATTTTGAGCAGACCACGAAAGTCAGGAATTTGATGCAAATAGGAATTGGGAACAGAGGGGGAAGGAATCACAGAATCACAGAATTCCATTCTGTGACGTAGAAAGCCATTTGGACCATCGTGTCTGAACTGGCTCTCCATCTGAACAATATGGAGGTGCTGCCTTTTAAAAACTTAATCTCTCTGTGTTTCCTTTGTCTTTCAGTAGGAGAAAATAACTTGGTATTACTTTGCTAAATTAGTAACTGATTAACTTAGCAAACGAATAAATAAGATCAAGTAGACATAGCGGGGCAGGTGATTTTCCTCCACCGCAGCATGTAGATGATTGTGGAGTGCAGTCAGATCCATGGTAAGTGTCTGAATTTGGAGGAAGTTAAACACAAAGTTGTTGAACTGGAGTCAGAGTGCAAACACTGCAAGTCATCAGGCAGAAGGAGAACAAGTCAGGCTGAGGGGGAGTTCATCAGGCAGAGGGAGAGTCATCAGGCAGGGGGAGAGTTCATCATGCGTTAGGTAGTGGGAGGGGTACATGAACACTTTGTCCCAGGACGTATCACACTTCTTAGGTTAAGTAGAAAATTAGTCAATGGTTACATATCGAGAGAGGGTGTGATAGAACGATAGATGTTATGAGTCTGCGAGGTATGGGGAGCAAGGATATTCTGAAAGAGTAACTTGACTTTAATCAACAGGTACAAAGTACTTGTGATTTATGTGAATACAAAGGACTCCATGGCAAATGGGAAAACTGACCATGGTGCAAGAAGGCATTTACGGGGAAGAGTGAAGAGGAAGGTGCGAGTGAGAGAAGATAGCATAGTCAGATGTTAGATGTTGTTCTCTGCAGCTAAAACCAGGAGTTCCAAAGGTTGTGTTGCCTGCTTGGAGTCAGGGTTAAAAACATGTCCTTTATGTCTAGAAAACAGAGAGCAAGATGGAGGATCCAGTTGTCATGGCCCATATAGCATTTGTAGAACTAGGAAAGGTCCTCTGCCAAGAGTGTTTGAAGAGTTAGGGTTCAAATTAAAAAGCAGGACTTTAAAAGAAATGTTCTCTGGATTGCTACTTGAGACATAAGTCAATTGATACAGGGCCAAAGACATGAGAAGCTTAGAGGCATGGTTGGAGGAATGGTGTATAAGAGAGGGGTCCACTGAGGCTACTGCAGCAGAAAAAGGGAGATGCAGTTTGAGAGGGAGAAGCTGGAATCAGATGTAACAGTATTACAATGAAATAAAGTTAACTACAAAGAAATGAGGGAGGAGCTGGCCACAGCTGATTGGAAAGGGAGCCGAGAAGGGAAGACAGTGGAACAGCAATGGCAGGAGTTTTTGAGAGTTATTCAGGAGGCACAACAGAAATTCACCCAAGGAGGAGGAAACATGTTAATGGGAGGACGAGGCATCCCTGGTGATGAGGGAAGTCAGGGACAGCATAAAAGCAAAAGATAAAGCATATAAAGTGGCAAGAATTAGTAGGAAGCCAGAGGATTGGGAAGCCTTTAAAAGTGAGCAGAGGACAACTAAAAAAGCAATAAGAGGGGAGAAGATGAAATATGAGTGTGAGCTAGCTAGTCATATAAAAGAAGATAGGAAGAGTTTTTTTCAATATATAAATGGTAAGAGAGAAGCAAAAATGGCCATTGGACCACTGGAAAATGAGGTTGGAGAAGAATAATAGGAAACAAAGCAATGGCAGAGGAACTGAATAGTTACTTTGCATCAATCTTCACGGTGGAAGACACCAGCGGGATGCCAGAGCTCCAGGAGAGTCAGGGAACACATGTGAGCATAGTGGCCATCACTAAGGAGAAGGTTCTGGGGAAACTGAAAGGTCTGGAGATGAATAAATCACTTGGACAGATGGACTACACCCCAGGGTTCTAAGGGATAACTGAAAAGATTGTGGAGGCATTGGTGGTGATCTTTCAGCAATCACTGGAGGCATGGAGGGTACCAGAGGACTGGAAAGTAGCTAATGTAACACTGCTGTTTAAGAAGGGAGGGAGGCAGCAGATGGGAAATTATAGGCCAGTTAGCCTGACTTTGGTCATTGGCAAGATTTTAGAGTCCATTATTAAAGATGAGATCACAGAGTACTTGGAAGTGCATGATCAAGTAGGACTGAATCAGCACGGCTTTGTCAAGAGGAGGTCATGTCTGGCAAATCTGTTAGAGTTCTTTGAGGAGGTAACAAGGAAGTTAGATAAAGGAAAACCAGTGGACATGATTTATTTAGATTTCCAGAAGGCCTTTGACAAGGTGCCACATAGGAGACTGTTAAATAAGTTAAGTGCCCATGGTGTTCAGGGTAAGATCCTGGCATGGATAGAGGATTGGCTGACTGGCAGAAGGCAGAGAGTGGGCATAAAGGGGTCTTTCTCAGGATGGCAGCCGGTGACTAGTGGTGTGCCTCAGGGGTCAGTGCTGGGACCACAACTTTTCACAATATGCATTCACGATTTGGAGGGAGGAACTGAAGGCACTGAAGTTTTCAGATGATACAAAGATATATAGAGGGACAAGCAGTATTGAAGAAGCAGGGGGGCTGCAGAAGGACTTGGACAGGTTAGGAGAGTGGGCAAAGAAGTGGCAGATGGAATACAATGTGGAAAAGTGTGTGGTTATGCACTTTGGAAGGAGAAATGGAAGCATAGACTATTTTCTAAATGGGAAAATGCTTATGAAATCAGAAACACAAAGGGACTTGGGTGTCATTGTTCAAGATTCTCTTAAAGGTAATGTGTAGGTTCAGTCGGCAGTCAGGAAGGCAAATGCAATGTTAGCATCCATGTCGAGAGGGCTAGAATACAAGAGCAGGGGTGTACTTCTTGGCTGTATAAGGCTCTGGTCAGACCCTATTTGGAGTATTGTGAGCAGTTTTGGGCCCCATATCTAAGAAAGAATGTGCTGGCCTTGGAAAGGGTCCAGAGGAGGTTCACAAGAATGATCCCTGGAATGAAGAGCTTGTCGTATGACGAACAGTTGAGGACTCTGGGTCTGTACTCATTGGAGTTTAGAAGTTTGAGGGGGATCTTATTGAAACTTACAGGATACTGCAAGACCTGGATAGGGTGGGCGTGGAGAGGATTTTTCCACTAGTGGGAAAAACTAGAACCAGAAGGCACAACCTCAGGCTAAAGGAATGATCCTATAAAACAGAGATGAGAAGGAATTTTTTCAGCCAGAGAGTGGTGAATCTGTGGAACTCCTTGCTGCAGAAGGCTGTGGAGGCCAGGTCATTGAGTGTCTTTAATTCAGAGATAGATAGGTTCTTGATTAATAAGGGGATCAGAGGTTATGGGGAAAAGGCAGGAAAATGGGGATGAGAAAAAAAATCAGCCATGATTGAATGGAGGAGCAGACTTAATGGGCCAAGTGGCCTAATTCTGCTCCTATGTCTTATGGTCTTATGTCTTATTTCAATGGCTCTAGCTCCATTTAACTCTGGATGGACCAGTGTTCTGACGAATCAGATAACGAAGGAATTAGGTGGATTTTAAATCAATAAAAGAGGAGGAGACAGGATTCTGGAAAGGATAAAAGCAACAAGAGAAACGTCTTGGTTCCAGATCAGAGCAACATTTTGGGTACAAATAAGTAGAATGGATCAGGAAGAGCCAGATAAATTGTCTAAGGCAACATCAGGGAAAATTAGACAAAACTCCAAGTGAACAGCATCATACCTGACCATCATAAACAAATTAAGTGAACTAACATCACAAATAGAAATAGCTTTAATCCAACAACCATTACAGAGATACCGATATGAAAAGAAAAGTGGACAAGGTTGGAAACAAAGCATTCCAGTGTGAGAAGAGATTGGCAAAATGGGCATTCCAAGATAATTCACTTTTAGAAGAGATGGGCAAAATGGAAGGGGGGAGGGTTGTGCCAATAATAAATATGGAGAAAAAGCCAGGAGAGAGAAGGAATCTTAAACTCAGGAAAAATAAGTAGAATCAACTAGGGTGCAGTTAAGAAGCAGCAAGAGGCAGAAAGCATTGCTGGAAGTTATTGATTGGCTCCATAACAGTGGTTGCAGTGCAGGGCAGAGTATAAATTGAAATTAGAGGCATGCATAATAAGAGTAATACAGTACTCACCGGGTTCTTTGATCTTCATTTGAACACTAGGCAAACTGAATTTACAGTAATAGTGCGGAAGACTAGGTCATGGAATGTTGACAAGATAGTTCTCTCGATTAGTATGTCTAGGGAACAGATGTTGGTTCGAGTATTATGTACAGGGTTGCTTCCCTATCTAAGGAAGGACATACCTTCCCTAGAGGGAATGCAGCTGAAGTTCATCACATTGGTTCCTGGGATGAGGAGGTCGTCTTTGGAGAAGGGATCAACTAGATCAGGCCAATGTTCCCAGCAAATTAGAAAGATGAGAGCTGATCTGATGGAAACATTTAAAATTCTCAAGGGGCTTTACAGGATAGATATTGAGAAAATATTTCCCTGTCGTGGAATCGAGAACACAGGCCCTCAGTCTCAGAGTAAGGGGTCAATCATTTTGGGCTGAGGTGGAGAGAATGCTTTTCACTCAGAATGTTGTCAATCTCTGAAATTGTCTACGACAAAGAGCCCTGGATGGTGAGTTATTGAGTATATTCAAGACAGAGCAATAGATTTGGCATGGTGGTACAGTGGTTAGCACTGCTGTCTCACAGCACCAGGGACCTAGGTTCGATTCCAGGCTTGGGTCACTACCTGTGTGAAGTTTGCACATTCTCCCTGTGTCTATGTGGGTTTCTTCTGGGTATCCGGTTCCCTCCCACAGTTCAAAGATGGGCAGGTATGTGGATTGACCATATGTGGGGTTACGGCGTGAGGATGGGGAATTGGGCCGAGGTAGTGTGCTCTTTCGGAAGATAGGCTGAATGGCCTCTTCCGTACCGTGGGAATTCTATGATTCTCCGAGTCTATGATTTCGGGGTAAAAAGAGAATTAAGGGGTATGTGGATAGCGCGGGAAGGTGAGGTTCAGGTTGCAGACCAACGAGGATCTTGCTGAATGCTGGAGCAGGCTCGAAGGGCCCACTCTCACTAATATTTCTATATTCTTAGCTTTGAATGATTCATGGAATTTGAAATTGCAGTCCATTTAAGAGATAAATCGCTGGCTCAGTGTTACCGATCAATACTGAGCTGCTGCTATTTTACGTGTCCAACTGATGCATATAAATGTGAGGTGAATGGATTCACTTGACTGAACAATGCAGTAGCGGATCAGACAATGTGTCTTCTTCCTAGCTCTGGATTGTATGGGAATACTGCAAACAATATGGTCCTGTGAGCTTTTTAGTTTAGAAATCACCGTACCACACTTAAACTCAAGACTGTTCCATGGGGTTTACATTAAACTTCGGCAACACTTTGGCCAAAATGTTTATATTCAAATTAACATAGATTTCAGAACACGCCTTTAAACGTATTTACTTAAAATATTTCAACATTCAAGTTGTTGCTGCAAAGATCTACCATTTAATGGATCAAACATGATCTTTAGCGGAAGTTATTTTATTTTTTTAATAAAGTTTCTTGAAGATTCTTTGACACAGAAGGTTAAAGATGAGACAGATGTGCTTTTTTTGTTGTTTATCCCTGTGTTGGGTGGCATGTCGGAGAATTTGTCTCCGTTTCTCATAATCTGCGACCCGGGATTATTAACTGCGACCAGCTCTCCAGATGGTCTTATGAATCGACTACAAAGGACAGTCAGCGTGGCTAATTCACCGTTCAGAAAAGGACTTTGGCCATTGTTCCTCTGACAGCAGCGATTGGCTGCCGAGTGTGGGAACCGCAAAGAAACCCGGCACTCACGCTTCTCCCTGTACATTCGGGAGTATAAATATAGGAGCTACTGGGCAGAGCTGCAGCTCTCGGCACTTGCTTCGGGCTCCACCGCAGAGGATCATCGGGGCGGCTATCGTTTGAAGAGAGCATTTGGAAATAGAACCGCATTAAAAGAACAATACCAAGTAAGATTATGTTTAAAAAATGCTGGATTAGCTGCACCTGCATATTTTTAACATTAATTGGGCATCAATATTAATAGTGTGTGGTATCAATCTTATGGACTTTTTCTGAATTACTTACATATCCATTCTCTTTTCAGTTGTATACAATGACAGTAAGAAGAGGCCTCTCTACAGCCTGGACTGGCAACAGATTCAGAAATAAACGCGAGTCGAATCTTTGCATGAAGGCATGCTGGAAATGTGGGAATTGCCTGGAAACCTGAGATTCAGCAGCTAGATTCCGGTAAGACATGGAGTGCCTTACATACACAAGTTGTAAGCAGTGCGTTTTGAATCATTTCTTCTTCCCGGTGTTTATATATCTATTCTATTCTTGTATTTTTAGCTCATACCTCTGTGATTCTGCATTGAGAATATGGCGGAGGATATTGGCGGATACGACTCTCCCTGTCTGCACGAAGAACCAAGAGCTGTTTTCAAACGTCAACCTTGGAAATGTGAGCAGATCTCCCAAGTGCAGCCAGGGGTGGAAACGCCTCTGCATTTTCCACCAGGTTACAGTCAACCAAACAGCGAGTTCCGCCCAACAGCGCCGCACTCTGGCAGAACGTTTAAAAATACTTGGACAAAAACTGAGGGAAACGACTGGCGAAAAATGATGCATACAAAACTAGAGGTGTACTCTGGTGTAAAAATAGTATTCCAGAATGGAAGCAGTGTGATTAAAACCTTCACATTGAAGGAGATTTGTCAGTTTGTTAAAGGGATATTTCTGATCTTTACCTGTATGATTTCATCTTATGGGACCCGTGTATTACAATGTTTGTACAATACTTAATAATATCGCTGTAAGTTCACAGTGAACGTGTGCAGTAATTGGAATAGCGGCAAAAAACGTGTAGGAGAAATTTCTCCATATCGATTCTTATTCAAGTGCGTGAGAGATGGAAAATAATCTGTCTTGAAACGTAAAAATTTTGTATTTTTCTCGTAGAAGAGAAATACCCAGTATATTGGGAAATGTATTTTGCAACGTGATAACAGACAGGCCGAGTACACCAGATGTGTTAAACAGAATTAACATAATTATCAGTTTGAATACATTTATCACTGGTATTTCGCTTCCTCTCACCATTTTTGTGAGTGGAATCTAGAGGCTATAGTTTTATGTAAGAGCTGTGATCACGTGGTGTTCACAAAATTATTATTAATAATAGTTAATAGTGATAATCACATTTCTTCACATTGAAGGATTGGATAATTTGCTGAATATTATCTATGCAATGTCATAATACGTGACCAAGTTTCACAATACTTGTAGAGTTTCTCAATGCGATATCAGTATATTCGTAATGAATATGTACAGTATTTAGAATAATGACACATGTGTAGGAGACATCTCTCCAAATGGATTCCTCTTGTATGTTGTCAGGAATGGAAAGTGTTTTGTCTTCTTGTTGAAGATTATTCGTACTTTTTTGTGAAAGGTTTAATAAATAATAATTCAGCAAGTAATGTCTGCTTCCGGGAATACACATTGTATGAAATTCATGCACTGCACGAGTCGGAATAAAGAACATGTAAGGGAGAAATGTGCCTGGGACAGAAATATTTCCTCTTAGTCTTGCAGATACTTTTGTGGAATTTCGTTGAATGGTTTCAATTGTACAACAGAAGCTCAAAAACGGTCAATTCTCTGAATTCCTTGAATTGTGACACTGTGGAGAGTTCTCCCCGTGTGCGTTAAGGTGGAGCAGCGAGGGAATTTCCCCCGAATGCACCGTTTCCCTAATACCAGACACGCATGCGGGGACAGTCCAGCGCAGGGCAATCTCAGAGCATGTGAGTTACACCCAGTTTGGGAGAGAGCAGAGTTGCATCAATTAAAACCAGTTGAAATATTTTACCCCAGCGCTATTCTATCAAGAGTTTAGAACTAGAACTTCCAATAGTTTTGAAAAATAGTTAACTCATTGATTGTGATTGTAATCAAATAGTGTTGGCTGAAAGGTTAGATTAATGGCGAAATCTAATGTGTTCATGCCATCCATGGAATCATCTCATTAAACGGACAAGCCAATAGCTGGACAACGGAAAGAGTTCCCTGCACGACCCAGCTTACTCCTGTCCAATTAAATGCGGAGGAGGTTTATTAGTCAAAAGAGTTCTTAATATGTTATATAAACACTGATACTCGCGGGTCACAGTTCTGTATTAGACTTACTGGCGGTCATTATGTTTGCACGAATGAAGTCAGGCCAATAGGAACTTATTGCGGCTCACAAAGCCAGGGACGGGTTCAATTCCGGCCTTCGGTCACTGTGTGAAGTTTTCACATTCTCCCTATTTCTCTGTGGGTTTCTTCTGGGTGTTCCGGCTTCCTCCCACAGTCCAAAGGTGTGCAGGTTCGGTGGATTGGATCTGGATACTGTGTTCTGCCGGAGAATCGGTGCAGACTCGACTGCGCAGTCGGGATTCAATGATTCTATTGCGACGACAAATACACCGTCGGCTGGATTCAATCTGTTCCTAACAGTGATAGGTTTGAATCATTATCCAACATAAAACGATCCCTTTTCGGACTTTTGACTAAGATCAAGAGTCAGGTCAATCCCAAGATCAGTTTTACATTTCTCTTGTCAGCTTGGATCTCTTGTAGGGACCATGAATTGGATTCAATTTGAATTTAATTGCAAGGCGATGGATTCGGGGCTCACCCTATTCTGCCCATTGGTTTTGTAGCTTTAAGAATGGAGTAAAAAAATTAAAAATAAATAAAACAATGAAAAAATTCAATAATATACATCTATCCTATAGAAAATGATAAAGAGGCTAAAATTAACAAGAAATGATACCAGAACTGAAAGTTTATACAAATAAGCAAATATTAGGTGGGCTGGGCCTTTCTCCCCGCTAGAAAAGAGATGGATGAGAAATAAGCAGAAAGTTAAGTTTGTAAAAGAGTTTAACAGTGTAGAAAAAACAAAGGTATTTTATTTGTGAGGAAGAAAATGCCAGGGAGCTATAAATACAAGGTGATCACTCACAATTATGGCACAGTGATCAACATTTGCCTCACAGCTCCAGGGACACTGGTTCGATTCCCGGGTTGGGTCACTGTCTGTGTGGAATTTGCTAGTTCTCCCTGTGTCTGCGTGGGTTTCCTCGGGTGCTCCAGTTTCCTCCCGCAGTTCAAAGATGTGCGGGTTAGGTTGATTGGCCATGCTAATTTGCCCCCTAGTGTCTAGGGATGTGTATGTTAGAGGGATGAGCGGGGTAAAAATGTGGGGTTTCGGGGATAGGGCCTGGGTGGGATTGTTGTCGGTGCAGACTCGATGGGCTGAATAGCCTTCTTCTGCACTGTAGGGATTTGATGAATTCCAACAGGAGACGCTGATTTACCCAGATTGCTCAGAGACTGTGTGACTCACACCACATAGGTAGATACATATGTAGACAAACACATGAAGGAGAAAGAAATAGAAGATTATTTTGATTGGGTTAGATGAGGAGTAGGAGGATAGACCGCATAAACATTGGCCATGATGGGTCAAATAGTCTGTTTGCGTGCTGTGCATTCAGTGTAATTCTCTGCATTTGTCTCTGTTGGGCCACTTTGAGCAATTGGAAATGTAATGGAATGGTGTCTTAACCCCTTAGGTCTAACAAAATAACACTATGCAATTTAGCATGTTGCCGACCATGAGAATTGTTCACCAAGTAGAGACCACAAAGTTAAGGAAGAAATATTGCGTGAGCCTGAATCTGGGAGAGATCAATTATATTTCTGCAATTGTAGCGTAGTCAAAATGTAAATTTATTTTAACACTATGGGATTATTAGTTTGATATTTACAGTGCAAGTGGTGAACATGGTGCTATATTGTAGTCATGATGTGGAGATGCCGGCGTTGGACTGGGGTAAACACAGTAAGAAGTTTAACAACACCAGGTTAAAGTCCAACAGGTTTATTTGGTAGCAAAAGCCACACAGTAGCATTAATCCGAAAGCTTGTGTGGCTTTTGCTACCAAATAAACCTGTTGGACTTTAACCTGGTGTTGTTAAACTTCTTGCTATATTGTAGGGCAGGTGATGACCTAGTGGTATTATTGTTAGACTATTAGCCCAGAAACGCAGCTAATGTTCCAGGGATCCGGGTTCGAATCCCACCACGGTAGATGGTGGAATTTGAATTCAATCAAAATATCTGGAATTAAGAATCTACTGATGATCATGAAACCATTGTTGATTGTCAAAAAAATCCATCTGGTTCACTAATGTCCTTTAGGGAAGGCAATCTGCTGTCCTTACCTGGTCTGGCCTACATGTGACTCAGAGCCACAGCAATGTGGTTGACTCTCAACTGCCCTCTGAAATGGTCTAGCAAGCCATTCAGTTCAAAGGCAACTAGGCATGGGCAATAAATTCTGACCAGCCAGCGATGCCCACTCGTGAATTTTTTAAAATTCACTCGGGTCACCGAATAAAATTCAGAAGCCAATAACTTTTGATCTTCTGAGAGATATTTCTCACTTCATTAGCTCATAGTAATGGCCCATGACTAATTCTTTGTGTTATGATGAATTATCACTCAATGGTTACCCAACTCCCGCATTTAATGCTACTGTAACCTACTGTTCTCATCTACCACGACCCCCCAACTCCCATTTGATTTGATTTATCATTGTCATATGTACTAATATACAGTGAAACGTATTGTTTTTTGCATGCTATACAGACAAAGCATACTGTCCATAGAGAAGGAAAGGAGAGAGTGCAGTATGTAGTATTACAGTCATAGCTAGGGTGTAGAGTAAGATCAACTTAATGCCATTCAAAAGTCTGATGTCAGCAGGGAAGAAGCTGTTCTTGAGTTGGTTGGTACGTGACCTCAGACTTTTGTATTTTTTTCCCTATGAAAGAAGGTGGAAGAGAGTATGTTTGAGGTGCATGGAGTCTTTAGTTATGCTGGCTGCTTTTCCAAGGCAGTGGAAAGTGTCAATGAGTGTGAGACTGGTTTACGTGATGGACTGGGCTTCATTCATGACCTTTTGTAATTTCTGTGGCCTTGGACAGAGCAAGAGCCATACAAAGCTCTGATACAACCAAAAAGAATGCTTTCTATGGTGCAACCGTAAAAGTTGGTGAGAGTTGCAGCGGACATGCCAAATTTCCTTGGTCTTCTGAGAAAGTAGAGGCATTGGTGGGCTTTCTTAACCAAACCTTAGCATGGATGGACCAGGACAGGTTGTTGGTGATGTGGACACCTAAAAACTTGAAGCTCTCGACCATTTGTACTTTGTCGCCATTGATGTCGACAAGGACATGTTCTCCACTACACTTCCTGACGATGACTATCTCGTTGTTTTGTTGACATTGAGGGAGAGATTATTGCTGTTGCACCAGTTCACCAGATTCTCTATCTCATTCCTGTACTCTGTCTCATCAGTGTTTGAGATCTGACTCACTACGGTGGTGTTATCAGAAAACTTGAAAATCGAGTTGGAGGGGAATTTTGCCACACAGTCATAAGTGTATAAGGAGTATAGTAGGGGGCTGAGGACACAGCCTTGTGGAGCGTCGGTGTTGAGGATGATGGTGGAGGCAGTGTTGTTGCCTATCCTTACTGGTTGCAGTCTGTGGGTTAAGAAGTTCAGGATCCAGTCGCACGGGAGGGGCCGAACCCTCGTAGGCCACGGAGTTTGGAAATGACTTTCGTAGGAATAATGGTGTTGAAGGCTGAGGTATAGTCAATAAATAGGGGTCTGACATAGGTGTCTTTGTTATCTACGTGATCCAGGGTTGAGTGTAGGGTCAGAGAGATGGTGTGGACTTGTTGCGGTGGTAGGCGAGCTGTTGTGGATCCAGGCAATTTGGGAGGCCGGAATTGATTTGTGCCATGCCTTTCGAAGCACTTCATAATGATGTGCTCACTCAATTTCTGCATGCTTTCTCTTAAAGTGTGTGCTACACTTCCGAATTTGCTTCGTTAAATGTTCAAATAGACAGATAGCGTCCTCCGCCTCAAAAAACCGCGAGCTGGGGACTCCCACAATTAATAAGTGTTAGTACACTACCAGCTAGCGCTCTGGCAATGCAATCGTGTCCTCAGGGGAATAGCAACGTACTTTTCAAATGCAACCTGTACACCTGTCTGCACCAACTCACCAATTCTCAGATCTAACACCCGGTTATGTTTCGAAAATACTAAAATGCCTTCTCAAAAAATCTGTTTTTAGCTATCGAGATCGCTCCTAACGTGTTTATTTTTGCACCTTAAAGAAATGATCTGAAAACCAGCATTACTCCTGTGACCTTCCATACCAACCTTCATTAAACATCGTTTGAAAGTTCAAATAATCTGTTTACTTTATCGATAGCGGCTCTAAAGAAACAAAGGAGATTTTCCCCAGCGCACTATCTCGTTTCTAAATAAATGTTAGCTGTTTCTTATTCAGATACTCAGCCAGCCGAGGTTTGACAATATGTTGCCCTCTTGGCGTGTAGTTGCCTGGGTTATATCGGTAACCTCATTTACAAATTGATAGTATACATGTGTGATCCGAACCTTGAAAAACCTCGACAATGTTGAATGATTGACATAAAAGGCGCTAATCAAATACAAGTCTTTATTTTACCAAACTACGAAAATTTTCTTCCAAGCGTTTATTTAGACCGGGGGAGTTGTGGTTTTGAGGACTTAATTAGTATCCCTGTGATAATCATTTCAAAATCTCCTGGGGTTGTGAGTGGTTCAGACTCCGCATTAATTTAGATTTGCCCTGCGGGTTTCCTGTCTTGCTGAGATGCTAAACTTGGCGCGTGAACAGGCGTTTGGATAGATGATCTGATGATAGATGGTCTGTCACAGATCGCCTGTCACAATGCAGATTGTAATTCCTCGCCCTTGACAATCACAGCTAAATTTACATGAAATGTTCAGAGGCCGGCATTATGTTTCGTTTACGTACAGTCTTTCGATTTTCACGACGTGGTGGAAAATGTAACCTTTCTGCTGAAGAGCAATGGGCTTGCACAGCGGCTCTCTGTATCCCTCTCCCTGTAACACCAGGGTCATTCATTCTAACGCAAGTGTATTATTGATCATAGCCAATACAGTCCGCCAGTGACATAGATACCCCTGCCCAACAGAAAATTCTACGTTGTGCGATTACAGACACATACATTCCTTAGGTCTGTTTCTTAATATTTAAATGAATTGGCATCATACCTGTTTGTGCTCAAACCCTCCAAATATTTAGATTAACGCCAAGTACGTTTAAAAAGAATAAGAGGTCAAGGGGAGATTCACAGCATTTTAAAATTATGGCTGGCACCACACTTGAGAAAGACGTAGAATCATTCCGCTTGGATCTTTTAGAATACTCGTTCTCTCTCCAATTTCTCTTTCAGCACATGATCTCCATTTATTTAATCTAGAGTGTCAATACTGTGCGATTAATCACTCAAACAACTCTCGAATGTATATAACGGAATTAAATTATTCTCAATCAACTAATTGGATAAAAATGGTGAGACAGTGTTTATTATCGTTTTAAAATACAGGGATTGGTTAAGGACAATCGGCATTAATTTTTTAAGGGAATGACGTGTTTGATTTTTTTTGATGGGGTAACAAGGAGGGACGATGAGGGCATTTCGCTTGATACATAAGAACATATAGACGAACGAAGAGCAGGAGTAGGCCATTCGGCCCCTCGAGCCTGCTCCGCCATTCAATAAAATCATGGCTAATCTCATTGTGACCTGAACTCCACATTCCGGCTACCCCTTGCTAGTGAAGAATCTATCTACCCCTGCCCTAAAAATATTCATTCACCCCCCTCCATCGCTCTGGAGAATTCCAAACACTCGCAACTTTCAGAGAGAAACAAAATCTTCTTATGCCTGTCTTAAAATGGAATGGCCTTTTTTTTTAAACTTTATTTTTAAAACTGTACCCCCTAATCCTAGTCTCTCCCACAACAGGAAACATCCTCTCAGCATCCATTCTATCAAGTCCTGTTATATGTTTCAAGTCCATCGTATATGTTTCAATAAGATCACCCCTCAGTCTTCTAAATTCTAATGGATACAGGGCCAATGTGTGCAACCTTTCCTCACAAGATAACCCACTCCCCAATCCCAGGGATCAGTCGATATAACCTATATAGATTTTAGCAAGCCTTTTGACAAGGTTCCGTATGGCAGATTTACAAAAGCCGATGGGATCCAAGGCAAGTCACTAGGTGGGTCCAACACTGGTTGAGTGGCATGAAATAGAAGGGTATCAATGGGTGTTTTTGTTACTGAAGTTATTCCTTGTGGGTTCAGTAGGGTCCAGGCACTTCTTGGTAAATATCATTTTTTTAGATTTAAATGTAGTTGATTTTTAAAAATTAAGAAGTTTGCAGATAATACAAAAATTTGCACTGTGATTGATAATGAGCAAGAAAGTTGTAGACTTCAGGAGCAGATGAACTGACTGGTTAGCTGGGCGGTAAAATGGCAAATGGAATTCAAACCGCAGAAGTGTGAGTGAATGCGTTTGAGGAGACCAAACAATGTAAGGTACAGGAATGCACAATAAATGATTGGATATTGAGAAGAGTGGAGAAACAGAAGGAGCTTGGAATACGTGTGCTGATCAATTAACAATAGCAGAACAGGTAGATAAGGTGGATAAGACTTTACTTTATTACCAAGGCATAAAATATAAGAGCAAGGGGACAAACACAGAAAATGCTTGTCTATCTAGCAGGTCTGACGGTATTTGTGGAATCTTCCACAGCATCTTCCACAGATGCTGTCAGACCGGCTGAGTTTCTCCAGCATTTTCTGTTTTTGTTTCAGATTCCAGCATCCGCAGTATTTTTCCTTTTATTACAAGAGTAAGGGAGTTGCAATGGAATTTTGTGAAACATGAGTTAGGCCACAGCTAGACTACTGCAGGCAGTGTTTGTTACCATATTGCAGGGGGTTGATGGCACACTGTAGAGGATACAGACAAGAGCTTTGAGGATGTTGCCAGTAATGGAGAATTTTAGCTGTGAGGAAAGATTGCCTGGGCTGTGTATAAATTCTAGGAATTCTTTGAACTTAAATCCTAGTTGTGCTAATTTGAGACTTTAACCATATAGGCATCAGGAGACAGTTTGTTGAAGAAATTCAGGCAATATTTAATAAGTTGCAGATTATGGGGTGATGGGGGGTGGGGGGGGGGGGGGTTGGCACAGTGGTTAGCACTGCTGCCTCACAGCACCAGGGACCAGGGTTCAATTTCTGGCTTGGGTCACTGTCTGTGTGGAGTCTGCACGTTCTCCCTGTGTCTGCATGGGTTTCCTCCGTGTGCTCCAGTTTCCTCCCACAGTCCAAAAGACATGCTGGTTAGGTGCTTTGGCCATACTAAATTCTTCCTCAATATACCTGAACAGGTGCTGGAGTGTGGCAACTAGGAGATTTTCACAGTAACTTAATTGCACTGTTAATGTAAGCTTACTTGTGACACTAATAAATAAACTTTAACTTTTTAGTGCTTATCAAAAATAAGGCAGGACTTGACTAGCATTCTATGGCTCTTGCTTTCCCGTGCAGCCTTGGGTGCAGGTTGATACGATTTCTCTTCTCTCCCCAAAACTTCTGCTTTCCTCTGACCAGCACACTCTCCAAACTTCAACTTCGAGCTTGTTGTGTGCCTTGGTCAGTGAAAGCTGCTGCTTATAGACGCTTTAGAAGCGTGGCCACTGAAGTTATTGCATTTTGATTGGCCTAAATGAGGTGAGACTATTTCCTAATTGGCTAAAGGGGTAAGGGATCTATATGTGATTGGCCTGTGTGAGCAGGATCAGTTTCTAATTGGTTTCATCTATTGATTTAATTGTCACCCGACTGGCCCTGTAAGATGCCAATTACTTGTGGGATCATTGAACATTAAAGTTTGTTTCTATTACTTTATGTACTTCTTATTAAGATACAATAACGTTTTATGATATCTTCCTTGATCATTTATCTGGCATAGGGGAAACCTGTTGTCATATCCAAATAAATTATACATTGAGCTCATCGCCTCAGACTTTGTTTAATTGGTATTGAATCAGACCCTATCCGTGCCCCTTTGTTTTTTCAGGCCATTTGCTGAATGGTATAACTTGTTTCTGTGGTTACTTGGAATGAGTTACTTTACTTTTAAAATAAAGGATAGATTGGTAAAACTAATAAAGAAGATTACAAAGTGGGTCATACTTAGCAGTCATATAGAGTATGTGAATAGAAGTGGAACTGGTTTCGATTTCTGCATTTATTTGAGATAAGACAGCATGTGATGTCTAGGAACATTAATTAATCACTCCAGATGCCTAATTGATCTATAGATATCAGTACATCCTAATGTAAAACATCATTAAAAAGGCGCTCATCAATGTGGTTTTGTTGAGAGGACGACTTTGTCCTGATTGTTGCTGTATTCGTCAGTGCTTGGTATAAGTCGATTAAATTTCACAATAGCTTTACAAAACTTAGAGCAATTACACAAAATCTGTATAAAATACATATAAGATCAGTGCTTGAAAGTGATCAGAGTGCTAAATATAAAACAACATTTCAATATAAACTAACAGCTATTAAAACTTAAAAGCACAATATAGTTACAAAAGCTAATTACAGAACTTAATTCTAAACTTAAAAAAAAAAGATGGTTACATACTGTGAACGAAATATCACAAGTTAAACTGCATAGATATAATGCACAGTGCTCAATGTTTTAACTCTCGTTTTTCTTTGCACAATAATCCTTGAATTTAGAAAATGGAGCTGAATATTTTTAATTGCTAAGGAGATGAATGGTTCCACAACAGTAATTGTTCAATCTCGACATCTTGCATCACTGGCTTAAGGGATATATAGAGTCATAGAGTCATACAGGTTTACAGCATGGAAACAGGCCCTTCGGCTCAACTTGTCCATGCTGCCTTTTCTTTTTAAAACCCTAAACTAATCCCAATTGCCCACATTTGGCTCATATCCCTCTATACCGATCTTACCCATGTAGCTGTCTAAATGCTTTTTAAAAGACAAAATTGTACCCGCCTCTACTACTACCTCTGGCATCTTGTTCCAGACATTCACCACCCTCTGTGTGAAAAAATTGCCCCTCTGGACACTTTTGTATCTCTCCCCTCTCACCTTAAACCTATGCCCTCTAGTTTTAGACTCCCCTACCTTTGGGAAAATATATTGACTATCAAGCTGATCTGTGCCCCTCATTATTTTATAGACCACTATAAGATCGCCCCTCAGCCTTCTATGCTCCAGAGAAAAAAGTCCCAGTCTATCCAACCTCTCCTTAGAGCTCAAACCATCAAGTCCCAGTAGCATCCTAGTAAATCTTTTCTGCACTCTTTCTAGTTTAATAATATCCTTTCTATAATAGTGACCAGAACTGTTCACAGTATTCCAAGTGTGGCCTTACCAATGTCTTGTACAACTTCAACAAGACATCCCAACTCCTGTATTCAATGTTCTGACCGATGAAACCAAGCATGCTGAATGCCTTCTTCACCATTCTGTCCACCTGTGACTCCACTTTCAAGGAGCTATGAACCTGTACCCCAAGATCTCTTTGTTCCGTAACTCTCCCCAACGCCCTACCATTAACTGAGTAAGTCATGCCCTGGTTCAATCTACCAAAATGCATCACCTCGCATGTATCTAAATAAAACTCCATCGGCCATTCATCAGCCCACTGGCCCAATTGATCAAGATCCTGTTGCAATCGGAGATAACTTTCTTCGCTGTCCACTATGCCACCAATCTTGGTATCATGTGCAAACTTACTAACCATGCCTCCTATATTCTCATCCAAATCATTAATATAAATGACAAATAACAGTGAACGTATGTTTTTTCTCCTTTGCCAAGTTAGGGTGCGATCTAAGACTAAGTCATGTCATGAGCTAATGTCCCAGAATTCAGCATAAAGTCATGTTGAGTTGACACACTTAATGCCCATAACTACAAATATTTGTAAATAACCAAAATTAAACTTCTCTAAACGAGGTTGGTTGTTTTGCAACAGAGGGGTGTGGGGAGAAATTTAATTGGGATGTATAAAATTATGAGTGGGGATAAGAGAGAGTGGATCAAGAAGGACAGAAGGGTTCAGATATTTCATAGTAAATATCAATGATTTAGATTTAATTGTAGTTGATTAAAGAGACTAAGAATTTTGTAGATGATGCAAAAATTGCAAGGTGATTAGTAAACACCTCCATAATTTTATTACATTTCAATTAAATCTCTCCTCACCACCCCCCCGCCCCGCACCCCGCCCCCCCCTCCCCGCACCCCCCCCATTCCAAAATAAACAACCTCAGCCTAACAAATCTATCTTCACACCAAAAATTCACTATCCCTAGCAACATCCTCATTCACCTTATCTGTACCCTCTCCAAATGATATTTCCCATAACAGAAGAACAATAATCAGAGGTTATAGATTGAAAATTAATGATAGAAGAATTAAAGATGAGTTGAGGATAATTTTTGATGTGGAATGGAATTCAATGCCTGGCAAGATGGTAGAGATACAGTTCTCATTGTTTTTTTAAAAATAAGTTCTTGTATATGTATTACAAGTTAATGAACCAAGAACAGAAAAGTGGTCTTAGGCTGGAACCTTTTTTTGGCAAGCACATACACGATGGGCCGAGTGACCTCCTTCAGTGTCGTAAATTTCAATGATTCTAACTTCTCAATATTCCAAGTTTAGCCTAATGCATTGCAAGTAAAATGATCTGATTTTAAGCAAGCAATTTATGTTATTTTTGTAACAATATTTATGGTTAGAATCCATTGCAGAATTACTAAATGTCCTTAGGTACAAATATTCTAAATACATAAATTATTTTTGTCTTCTACATTCTTGTTTATCAATATTTGATTAAATTAGTAACTTTCCATTGTTCATTTAACATATGCTGATGTATGATGATTCTGGAATGATCCCTGCATATTTACACTGTAAATCGTTGGGCTATTACTAATTGTTTTCAGTTTATTCCCTTTTCGATTAAAATAAGTTTGATTTTAAAAAGGACACAGGTTGGTTTTGCAAATGTATAACAGTAGCCTAGGAACACTGTCTTTTTTATCCTGCATATTGGGTAACAAAAGAAGTGTTCCATGGGAAAGTGAGATAATTATGTCAACGTTATGGTCCGTTCTATTTAGCCATTTTTACACAGAAATCTGCAAAATCAAATTTACCCAAATAACTGAAAGCAGTCTTCCAATATTAACATCGCTTTAATCGATCTTTATTGACAGTGGCATGTATTTAATACAAGGCGTCCTGTACATTCAAGCGGGGTATTTGTTTTGACATTATACCATTTAACTGAATACTGTCAACATCTGTACATCTTCAATTCAAAATATTGCGTTTATATAGCTCTCTTTAGATAAAGAAAAACAAACGTCTCCGAGTAATTTACAGGAAACGAGGGCGGGCTCCCAGCACGTACTGAAGAAATTTACAAACATGCAAAGGCAAAGTATATTCCAAAGATGTAAGATGATTCTGCAATAGACTAGCTGGGCGGGGGGGGGGGGGGGGGCGGGACCTGAAGGAGGGGGCGGCACGGTGGCACAGTAGTTAGTACTGCTGCCTCACAGCGCCAGGGTCCCGGGTTCGATTCCCGGCTTGGGTCACTGTCTGTGTGGAGCTTGCACATCCCCCCGTGCCTGCATAGGTTTCCTCCGGGTGCTCCGCTTTCCGCCCACAGTCCAAAGGTGTGCGGGTTAGGTTGATTGGCCATGCTGAAATGACCCTAGTTTCGGGGGGATTAGCAGAGTAAATATGTGGGGCGACGGGGATAGGATGAGATTGTTGTCAGTGCAGGCTTGATGGGCCGAATGGCCTCCTTCTGCACTGTAGGGATTCTATGAAGATCCAAAAGAAACCAAGGTCCCTGGTCACTTGGACCACTCTGAGCAAAATACTGAAGGAAGTGGCTGAAATCTGCACGGGGGAGACTGGGGTTCTAGTGAATATCTACCAAGCAGCAGCTTTTGCCACAATGATCTGTAAGAAGTTATGGCTCTTCCAGACTCAACGTTTGACAGGTAGTCAGATAATACAGTAATAGTGCACGTGGATGGTCTCATTGGATACACGTGGAATCACGTGCATTTTGGAGTATAGATTGTAAATGATGAAGAGTGAAGACCAAAGATGGAGAAACGGAGTAAGGTAAACAAACTGGAGCAAAGGGCACAGTCAAAGGAATGTTCTTTGCAGATATGTACTGATTCCGCCAAGGCAGGTAGGAATGCAACCATGGCACCGTTCTGTGGGGGGAATTAACCTGATGTAATATGGAAGTATTACTGCGGAGTATTACTTAAGCTGTTCAAGCCAGTTCTATTGGTGGACAGTCAGATGTCTCCAGATTCTGTCTAAAACTCATGAGACGAGCAAGGGGTTGGCGCAGTAAGAGGTGATCACCCTGGACCTGGTGACAGTGAAAACTAGGGAGCATTTACTGAATAGATGGTCCCCAGGAGAGGGATAAGAGACCTGTAGAGGACGCTGGTGAGAGAGTGCAGGGAAGTCCACCCCTCCCCCAATCTAAGGGAATAGGGCGGGGCAGAATGTCAAAGTGTTATGGGAGAACAAGGGACGTGTAAGGTGAAAGGAATGGTTCTGTCACTGATTCATAAGTAATTTGACAACAAACACTTCCTCAGTGAGCAGGCCAGCCAATCCTTGTAAAATGTGCCCCAAAAGTTGCTGCATCTCTTCACCATGAAGAAAAATATGATCCCTTTCCGGGATCTGCGACAAAAGAGCGGGAAAACAAACATTCCTCTTACACATGTCGCAAGTTATTCATTCAATTGATAACCATTAATGGAACAAGAGATGTGGCTAATCTATCGATAAACAAAGTCAGGATATTGTTTATAAAATGACGCGCTCCGTAATTCAAGGAAATACACCTTCTTCAATATGAAGAAAACCTCACTACAGTTCCAATTCTATCACGAAATCGTTATTTCTGACACTGGAGAATGATTCTCCTACATCGTCTTCACCATCATCTGCAAACGAGGAAGAGTCACACACACACACATACACACATTGTCCTCCTAGCTTTTACCAGGGTCTCCAGAGTGAGGGGTGGTTGGGTTGAGCTTGTTGCTCGGAGCTGCTCTGACAGGTGACGGGGTGCGGAGGAGATGCAGAGTAAGACAGACCCTTAGCCGGACACTGTTGCTGACTTCTTTGGAAACGGGTCACCAGCTTCTTCTGAATGTCGTTCTTGCCTTCTTGGGCCGAGAAAAAGCGCAGAGCCTCCTGCAAGCACCGGGAGTATCCTTCGTTATAGTCACGCTCCGGACTGTTGGTGGGGCAGCTTGCTACAAAACAAAACAGAGGAAAATCCTGGCTAAGTTCACCAGGAACGCCTTTAACCCTTTAACCAATGTAAAGCAAAGCATTGCCCGGCACCAGACGCCTTACCTCTGAGCTGCTGGTTGTGATACTTCAGGTAATTCACAGTCATTTTCAGGATGTCTGCTTTTTCCAGTTTCATGTTCGGTTCTTCGGTTTGAAACTCCCTGCCTAGTAGGGTTTTCAACTGGTTAATGCTGCTGTTAATCCGATCCCGGCGCCTTTTCTCTATCGTAATCTTCATTATCTGAAAATAAAACGGAATACCGTGATTTGACATGACGATAAACATTGCAATTCCTAAGTAGCGACTCTTATTTTTAACGCCTGTTTTTTTTAAATAGCTGGTCTTTTCGTTTACTTTGCTTTTCTGTTTGGCTGTGTATTTATCCTCTGTGTATTCCCTGTTGATAACGTCGGCAGCATTAGTCGGAGCCATGCTTGACAACTGAAACAGACCAAAGGGGGATTTGCGCTTGGTGAGATACTGCAGGCGGGAATCCTCCTCTATTTATACCGCCGCATTTACATGAAAATAGCGTGAGTCGGTGTTTCATGAGGTTTCCCACACTCTCTGGCCAACGAACGCTTTCAGGAGGACAATAGCCGAGTCGTTGCCTTGTAAATGCCAAACTAATGATGGGCTTTGACATTGCCTTGCGTGGGAATCTCTGAGGACCATCTGGACAGTCCGTGTGACAGAGCAAACCCGGGGCCAATTCGTCACGTTTCGAGTTATGAGAATCTGAGAAAGGTGATTTTGTGTTTCCTAACACGGAGTCATGGACACATATGCAAAATGTCATCCTGATATCTAGCTTAAATAACTTGTTTTAAAACAGATTTAAATACCTATCCTTAAAATAAAGATGTCCAACAGAATTCATATCCTTGCAGAATTTATGACTAACGAAAACTCATCTCCACGAGAAATTATTTTTTAGGAACAGTATTAATAAATATTTGGCTATTTTACTCAACTGATAGCACATAACTGATGGCCTATGTAAACTAAACAGAAACATGTACCAACCAATACGTTGGCTCCTGGCATCATGCGATATAATCGCCAAATATTGATATTTACTTTATCAGAGTTTAATGCTTTATATTTTTCTTTATTCGTTCTTGGGATGCGGATATCACTGGCTGGGCCAACATTTGTTACCCATCGCTAATTGACTTTGAACTGAGTGGATTGCTAGGCCATTTCAGAGGGTAGTTAAGAGTCAATCATATTGTGTGGTCTGGAGTCACATGTAGGCCAGACCAGGCAAGGACGGCAGATTTCCTTCCCTAAAGGACATTAGTTTTTACAACATGATGAAAGCTCATCACCATGTGGATGAGCTTTCAATTCCAAATTTATTAATTGAATTTAAATTCTCCCTGCTGATGTAGTGTAGTGTAGTTTGAACCTACCATGTCCCCAGTGACATTCTCACAAACCCATATCTCTCCCCAGACAAGCTTATAGAGTCATAGAGGTTTACAGCATGGAAACAGGCCCTTCAGCCCAACTTGTCCATGCCGCTATTTTTTTTAAACCCCTAAGCTAATCCCAATTGCCCGCATTTGGCCCATATCCCTCTATACCCATCTTATCCATGTAACTTCTAAATGCTTTTGTACCTGCCTCTACCTCTGGCGGCTTGTTCCAGACATTCACCACCCTCTGTGAAAAAATTGCCCCTCCGGACGCTTTTGTATCTCTCTCCTCTCACCTTAAACCTATACCCTCTAGTTTTAGACTCCCCTACCTTTGGGAAAATATATTGACTATCTACATTATCTATGCCCCTCATTATTTTATAGACCTCTGTAAGGTCACCCCTCAGCCTCCAACGCTCCAGAGAAAAAAGTCTTGTATCTTGCATTACAATCTGTTTGAGGTAAGCTTTTTTGGCTCTGTTAGTAGCAACACCTCCCCCCCCCCCACCGCCCCCCCCCGCCCCCCCCCCCCCCCCACCCGCCCCCCCCCCCCCCCCCCCCCCACCCGCCTCCCAGCCTTTAAGATGGAAGTTCTGGTTAAAGTCCCAATTCCAGAGACTTGAGCACAAAAAAGGCAGACACTCCAGGGCAGTACTGATGGAGTGCTGCAAAGTCGGAGGTGCAATCTTTCAGGTGAAATTATGATCCCAGTTGTACAGATGGATGTAAAATGATCCAAAATAACATTTCAAAGAGGACTAGCGAGTCTCTCCCTGGTGTTGTGGCCAATATTTATCCCTCAATTGACATCAACAGAAGCTTTTCCTTTCACCCTGTTGATTGTGGGAATTTGCTATATACAAATTGATTTCCAATGTTTCCAAATTACTACTGTGACTACACTTCAGAAGTACTTCTTTGGCCAGGGCTAGAGAAGTGTAGCTATGAGGAGAGAGTGGGTAGGTTGGGGGATATATTCTTTAGAACAAAGAAGGCTGATGAGTGATTTAATTGAGATGTACAAACTTATGAGAAAAAGTGATAGAGTGGACATGATAAAATTGTTCTCCTTGGCAGAGAATTCTAACACCAAGGAACATTGATTCAAGATAATGGCAGAAGGGGTAGAGGGGACATGAAGAAGAAGCTTTCTCATGCAGAGGGTGGTGGGTGTCTGGAATTCACTGCCCGAGTTGGTGATGGAGGCAGAGACTTTAAAATAAGTACCTGGATCTACACCTTAAGTGTTGTAAGCTGCACAGCTATAGGCTGGGTGCAGGAAGATGGGATTAGAAAGGGTGCCTGGGTGTCCTCGGTCTGGCATGGGCAATATGGGCTGAATGGCCTGCTTCTGTGCTGTAATTTTTCTACGGTTCTATCCTCGTAAAGCCTTTGGAATGTGATGATGGGCGCTACACAAATGCAAGCCCCTCTTTCTCACTTCATTCTTTTGTAACACTACTTAGATAGATATTTTAAGTAACAACCACAGCGTGGAGGTTTCCCTCTGAAATCTCGTATTTCTGAAATAGTAACAGATGTGCCATATAATGCCTTGTCTTCCAGATGTTTAACAGGTTACACTATGGTGAGAAAATGAACCAGGGACGCTTGGTAAGTGCCAGAAACACAAGAACGGACAGCTGTTTCTAAGTAAAGCTTGTGCATTGTGCTTTGCATTGGACCATTGACCCGTCACATTTTATACCCTCAAGTTGACACGTGGGAAACTTCCAGTAACAATTAACAGGCGCCCGAGGAAAAAAAATGTGAATTCTGGAGCACTCCCTGCCCCATGACTTCTATTTTAATACCTTTGTATCAGATTTAGTAGCGAATTTCGATAATCTCTTGTGTTTAATTTATCGGTATTTTGGACAATCTACAGTGGCACCATGCACACGATGCACTGTCTCAAGTGAGAAACGTATTGTCTGTATAACATCAGTTAATACCCGTCCGCGTACATTTCATAATCTACCGCTGCCTTGGTGACTAAATTTGAGCAGCAACTGGTCAGCAGGGCAATAAAATGGCAAATCCAGAGAAGTGGAGGGTAATGTATCTCAGGCAGGAGAATGCGCAATAAATAGTAAAATACTGAGGAGCGCAGTGTATTTCCATAGATCCCTCAAGGTAGCAGAAAAGATAGATAAGGTGGTTGAGAAGTCATGTGGGCTACTTTCTTTTTATTAGGCAGGGGGTGGAATGTAAGAGTAGGGAGGTTATAGTAAAACTGTATAAGATACTAGCTGAACCACAATTACAATTCACGAATGTCCTTTAGGGAAGGAAATCTGCCGTCCTTACCCGGTCTGGCATATATGTGACTCCAGAGCCACAACAATGTGGTTGACTCTCAACTGCCCTCCAAGAGCAACTAGGGATGGGCAATAAATGCTGGCCAGCCAACGACGCCCATGTCCCACTAATGAATAAAAAGAAGTACTGCATAAAGTTCTGGTCACCACGTTACCGGAAGGACTAAAGAGTGTACAGAGGAAATTAATAAGAAAGTTGCCATGAATTGATCCTTTTAGCTCTGACAAAGGAGTGGGTATGCTGGAATTGTTTTATTTGGAACAGGGCAATGAGTGGAGATTTAAATACATTTTTGAGGGACTTAGTTGGTGAGGCTAGAAAAGGACCTGTTTCCATTAGCAGAGAGGTCAATAACCAGAAAGCATAGATTTTAAGTAATTTTCAGACGGTTTAGAGGGGAGTTGAAGAGAATCCTTTTCATCCAGGGGATGACGAAGATCTGGATCTCATTGTTTGTAAGCGTGGTGGAAGCAGGAACCCTCATCACATTTTAAAGCAATAACTGGGGTGTGCAATTGAAAACTTACTGACTACGACGTGAAAAATGGGAATACCCTAGCTGTTTTTTTATCGCCAGCACTAACACGATGGTCAGAATGGCCTTTGTGTTGTATTTATTCTGTGTTTCTAAGTTTTACCCGGAGTAGTACAACATCAACAATACTCAGGGAACGCACTGCCATCAAGGACAAAGAAGGCCGCTTGATAGCATATCATCCATCGCCTTCAATATTGACTCCCTCCACCACTGGCTCACCACAGCTGCAGTGTGTACCATCAACAAGGTGTAGTAGCAACTCGCCAGGGATTCTTTGACAAACCTATCCCCCCCCCCCCCCCCCACTCATAACAGGATGTCAAATGCTGCAAGAGCAGCGGGTGCATAGGAACATAGGAATTAGGAATATGGGAGTTGAGAATTAGGAGCGGGAGTAGGCAATTCAGCCCTTCGAGTCCGCTCCGATAGGGACACCGCCATCTCCAAAGTCCCTTCCATGCATATAATCATTCACATCCTGACTTGGAATATTTTCTCCTTTCCTTCAAATTCGTGGATGCAAATCTCTAACCACACGATTCGCCACATGGAATGCATCGGTTCAAGAAGGCACACCATATTCTCAGGGGCAATTATGGATGGATAATAAATGGCTGGCCTTGCCAGTGACGCCCACATTCCGTGAATGAATAAGAAAACAGTTATTTCCCAGATGTTTGCCAAGTGCAGCACTGGCGCGTTTACAAAAAACCCTAATCATATATATCAGAGCGTGTCAGAGCCTTTCAACTCCATCTGAGTGCCGGGCTTTTGTGCTGACGGTGCAGCTGTTAGACTCGACCTCTGCTAATCTGCAACGCGTGGGAAAGAGGCCGGAGCAGCCGCCACACATCCATTTTCAAACAACATCAAACACAGGAGGCTGTAAACAGGAACACCTCAATGGGCATATTCACAGCGTGGGGTAACATGTGAAGGACAAACCCAGGGAAATATTTGCAGAAGCACGTTATACCTGATAAGCACGCATCCGCGAAATGGGCTGTCTATGCCACTGCATTCTTACGTTTAAGATTTCACTTAAATGGCTGGTGTAGTTCACCATAACTGATAAATGATCAGTGCCTGTTGGCAAAGACAAAGTGGATCCGTGCAAGAACGAAGGAAGCTTTGTCGCTGGCATTTTACGTAATAAACTGAAAGGCATCTTTCCTGTATTTGTATATGAAATACATATTTTACTGTATTGTAGATAATTCATTCGTCCATTTCATTCCATATTGTGGATGTAAGAACAGTATGTTTCGATAATAATGATACTTTCTAATAACAATTAGGAGAAATGTTTGAATGTTGCTGAGTTAACATTGAGAAGCATTTTTTAATTAGTGTCACAAGTAGGCTTACATTAACACTGCAATGAAGTTACTGTGAAAATCCCCTAGAGTCGCCTGTTCGGGAGAAGTTAGCGTGGTCAATGTGCCGAAGCCAGCACGTCTTTCGGACCGCGGAAGGAAACCGGAGCACCCGGAGGAAACCCACGCAGACACGGGGAGAACGTGCAGCCTCCGTACAGACAATGACTCAAGCCGGGATTCGAATCTGGATCCCTGGTACTGTGAGGCAGCAGTGCTAACCACTGTGTCACCGTGTAGACAAATAAACAATACAATTTGCGAACCTCCTGACAGCCCTTGCAGAAATTCCATGACACTGGTTATTTTTCCACAGTCAAAGGCATAAATTTAGTTCTAATTTAGGGCATTCAGATTATGCCGTGTGAATATTTGCCTATTTATATGAAAATCGTTGATATACTATTTTAACAGACATGTTAAAGTTTAAAGTTTTAAAGTTTAAAGTTTTTATTTATTAGTCACAAGTATGGCTTACATTAACACTGCAATGAAGTTACTGTGAAATTCCCCTAGTCGCCACAGTCTGGCGCTTGTTATCCAGTTTATCCATGTTATCCAATTTAAAGAGAACATATTAATTATCCCAGTGCTAATGTTGGCACAGACTAATTTCAAGGAGTAAAGTGTAGCAGGAAAACAATGAGAGGTGACAATTATGTCCTCCAGTGAGATCTCTATTAACAATCCTTGCTGACTGTGACCTACCTTTCTGTATCATTGTAAAACATTTTCCAAATCGATGTATAGATTTTCTTTCCATCGAACAATGTCCTTAAGTATTAACATTGTTTTGCTTCTCTGTCTTCACCTCACTGCAAAGTGTGCAGCAACACATGACTAAAATAAAAACAAATTATTGCGGATGCTGGAACAAAAACAGAAAATGCTGGAAAATCTCAGCAGGTCTGACAGCACCTCTGGAGAGGGAGTAGAGCTAACTTTCTGAGTCTGGATGACCCTTCATCAGAGTTGAAGACAAAGACAATAGGACGAGATTTATACTGTTAGGGTGAGGGAATGGGAATTGACAATGATGCCATAGACAAAAAGGCAAAAGCAATGTAAATGGTGGTGATCAAGGCTAAGAAGGGTGCTGATAGCGGCCATTAAGAGATCAGAATGTGTAAATGGCAGAACAAATGTAAGGAGCGTGTCAAAAGATAACCTGAGACATGTAACAAAAGGCCCAAGCGTGTTGGTGGTAGTCGTGGTGGTGGTGTTGGGGGAGGGGGAGGATAAGATGGAAAGCAAGATTTTAAAAAGTAGACAAATGAAATTATGGAAAAACTGAAAATTTAAAAAATAGAGATAAAAATTAAGATAAAATGAAATGAAATAAATGGAAATGGGGTGAAGGTGGAGGGGAGAGTTCATACTCTGAAGTTGTTGAACTCAATGTTCAGTCCAGGAGGCTGTAAAGTGCCCAATCGGAAGATGAAGTGCAGTTCCTCCAGTTTGTGTTGGGTTTCACGGGAATATTGCAACAGGCCAAGGACAGACATGTGGGCATGAGAGCCAGATGGTGTGTTGAAATGGCAAGCGACAATAAGGTCTGGATCCTACTTGCAGATGGACCAATGGTCAGCAAGTCTGCATTTGGTCTCTCCGATATAGATTAGACCATATTGCAAGCTGTGAATGCAATAGACCGGATTGAAGGAGGTGCACATGAAGTGCTACTTCACCTGAAAAGAGTGCTCGGGTCCTGGGGTGGTGACCAGGGAGGAGGTGAAGGGGCAGGTGTTGCACCTTCTGCAATTGCATGGGAAAGTGCCGTGGGCAGGGCATGAGGTATTGGGCATGATGGAGGAGTGGACCAGGGTATTCTGGTGCGAATAGTCCTTGCAGAATGCTGACAGGGAGAGGTGGGGGAAGATTTGTTTGGTGGTGGCATCATGCTGGAGTTGGCGGAAATGGTGGAAGATGATCCTTTGAATGAGGAAGTGAGGACAAGGGGGACCCAATCTTGGTTCTGGGAGAGAGGGGAGGGGCTGAGAACAGTGGCCTGGGGATGGGTCAGCCAGAGTTGGGAGTCCTATCAACCACAGTGGGTGGGAAACCGCAATTAAGGACGAAGGAAGATATATCAGCCAAGCCATTTTGGAAAGTGGCATGAAGCAGCAATGAAATAGTCATTAATGTACCAGTAAAAGAGTTGTGGGAGGGGGCCAGAGTAGCATTGGAACAAGAATTTCTCCACATACCCCATAAAGAGAAAGGCATAACTAGGACCCAAGCGGGTACCTGTGGCCACACCTTTTATTTGGAGGAGGTGGGACAAGTTAAAGAAGAAATTGTTGAGTGAAGGAAGAAGTGCAGCCAGACATTGGAGAGTAGTGGTGGATAGGGATTATTCAGGCCTCTGTTCTAGGTAAAAGCGAAGAATTCTCAGGCCATCCTGGTGGGGAGTGAAGATACGGGGGATTGTATATCCATGGTAAAGATGAGGTGGATTGGGCCAGGGAACTGGAGGTTATTGATATGATGTAGGGGGCATCAGAACAATCGCGGATGTAGGTAGGAGTTACATTTAAGAGGAAAGTATGTGAAGCAAAGACTGATGGAGGGGGTAATCAGCGCAGTGACCTGACAGGGTTGCCAAGAGGAGATGGTGAAATTGAGAGTATGTGAGCAGGATGAAAAAATCTACAGAATTCAAAGGAGGTCAAGATTGGTCCAAAGTCCACAAGAAGGCTCAAAGAGTGGAGGCAATGGGGGAACAGTTGGCAATCTGATTCAACGTGAATGCTCAGAAAATCCCCATTGTGTGAAATGCATTGAAAATTGCAAAATTTGCAAGGAAGGCATGAGTTTGGTAAAAGGATCAAAGAGTCTGACACTTATAAGGAAAGTCAAAGAAACTTGAATTTTTTACAAAATTAATTTTACATGATGTGAACATCATTGGCTGGGTCAGCACTTATTGCCCTTCATTTCAAAGGGCATTTTTGAGAGTCAAATATATCACTGTGAATCTGGAGTCACATGTAGGCCAGACCAGATAAGGATGACAGATTTCCTGCCCTAAAGGTCATTAGTGAACCTTTAGTTTTTATAACTATTGATAATGGTTTCATGGTCACCATTAGACTTTTAACTCCCAGATTTTTATTGAATTCAAACTTCACCATCTGCCATGGCAGGATTTGAAGCCAGGTCCCTCAATCTTGCTCTGGGTCTTTGGATTATGAGAATACCACTGCTCCTAATTCTGAGGCAGGTGCAAATTCCTGGCCAGTAATACCTTCCATCCTAATAGTGCTGTGGGCGTACCTACATCACATGGACTGCAGTGTTTTAAGAAGGTAGCTCACCACCACCTTTTCAAGGGCGGTTAGGGGTGGGCAATAAATTCTAGTCTAGCCAGCGATGCTGCTGTTGTTGTTCGTCCATCGTCATCGATGAGGACCTCGACACCATTAGTCATTATGAGGCTGGATGCGATGTGGCCGAAGATGACTGATCAGGCCAATTCGGGCACAGAATGTCCTGGCACATATTGGGCAAACTTGTGTAGACACTGTAGTTGTTGCGCTGGTGGCTCTGGACTTGCGCAGCTCGCGCTTAAGTTGTGCTTCAGCATTGCACCTTGCTTCATAAGATTGACAGCCCTTGTGGATGAGGCAGCGCCAGGTAGGGCGGTTTTGTGCCAGCGTTTCCCAGGTGGTCGTGTCTATGTCAAGCGACTTCAGGGAGGCCTTGAGTGTGTCTTTGTAACGTTTCTTCTGCTCTTCATGCAAGCGTCTTCCAGCAGAGAGTTCCCCAAAAAGGAGCTGCTTGGGGATGCGCTTGTCCGGCATACAGATGACATGACCTGCCCACCGGGTCTGTGCTCTCATCAGCAGTGTGTGGACTGATGGTAGACTTGCTCTAGAGAGAACTTCAGTGTCTGGTACTTTGTCTTGCCATCTGATGCGTAATATTCTGCAAAGACAAATCATGTGGAAATGATTGAGCTGTCTTGCATGCCTTAGATACATAGTCCACATTTCACAGGCATGCAGGAGGGTAGTGAGTACCACGGCACTGTAGACTTTCAGTTTTGTTGCTGGGCTGATTCCTCGACGTTCCCATACAGTGGAACGCAGTCTACCGAAAGCAGAACTTGCCTCTGCTATTCTGCAGTTAACTTCTGTATGAATAGTCACTGCTCTGGAGAGGGTACTGCCAAGATAAGTGAACTGGTCCACTGCCTGTAGTTTCTGCCCTTTGATTGTGATTATGGGTTCTGTGTACGGTGCATGAGGAGCAGGCTGGTGCATGACTTCGGTCTTTTTAATGTTGATGGTGAGTCCAAAGTTGTCACAAGCCGTGGAAAATTTGTCCATACCGACTTGCATCTCTAGCTCTGAGCCAGTATACAGGGCGCAGGCTTCGGCAAAGAGGAAGTCTCTCAGAACAGTCTCCTTCACTTTGGTAATAGCTTGAAGTCTCCTCAAGTTGAAGAGCTTCCCATCCACTCTGTACTTAAGGCTGATTCCAACAACACTGTCCTGGAAGGCATCATTCAGCATGGCAGTAAACATCATGCTGAACAGTGTGGGTGTGAGCACACAGCCCTGTTTGACACCATTGGTGACTGGGAATGCCTCAGAGGATTCTCCGCCATCCGGTACTCTGGCCATCGTGCCATCATGGAACTGACGTACCATCTGAATGAATTTGGGGGGGCAGCCGAACTTTGACATGATCCTCCACAGGCCTTGTCGGCTGACAGTGTTGAAGGCTTTCGCGAGGTCAACAAAGATTGTGTAGAGCTCGCGATTCTGCTCCTGACACTTCTGAAGTTGGCGCGCGGCAAAAATCATGTCAATAGTCCCGCGACCTTTGCAGAAGCCACACTGTGACTCTGGAAGCAGGCCCAGCTCCAGATGAGTGACCAGACAATTTAGCAGGACTCTTGCAAGGGTTTTTCCTGTGATGGAAAGCAGCGAGATTCCTCGATGGTTGTCGCCTACTTGCCGATTGCCCTTCCTCTTGAAGAGGTGTACGATGGAAGCATCTTTAAGTTCCTGAGGAATGGATCATTGCTTCCAAAAGGACTGGAACAACTCAGTGACCTTCTTGATAAGTACAGGACCAGCAGCTTTGTAGATCTCTGTGGGTATGGCGTCTGCCGCTGGGGCTTTGCCACTAGATAGCTGACTAACAGCTTTCGTGACTTCGGCTACTACCGGTGGGTCATCCATGGCGCTGTTGATATCGACTTGGGGAATCCTGTCTATCGCCTAATCATTAATAGATGACGGTCAGTTGAGGATGGCTTCAAAGTGTTCAGCCCATCTCTGCAGGATCTGAGCCCTCTCTGTAATGAGAGTTTGTACCATCTGTACTCAGGAGGGGTGAACTCCTGAGAGATTGAGGTCCGTAGAGAGTGTTGAGGGCTTCATAGAACCGTTTCAAGTCATTTATGTCAGCGCATCCCTGTATTTCATCTGCCTTGGCGCTCAGCCAGGCATCCTGCATTTTACGCAGTTTATTCTGGACTGTCCTGTGAGCACTGGTAAAGGCGTTTTTCTTGGCAGCTGATGATGGGTCGTTCTGACAGGCAGGATGAAGACGGTGCTTTTCAACAAGTAGAGCCTGTATCTCTTCATCATTCTCATCGAACCAGTCATGCTGCTTGTGGGTAGAGAGCCCCAGCATCTTCAGTGCAGATGAATGGACCACATCCCTGAGGCATTCCCAGTCGTCCTCAGCGCTGCCTGCGAGGTGTAGGTCAGCTTGGTTTCTAAGTCTTGAACCAGTGCTGAAGCTATGCTGGAGTTCTTTAGTTTGGCTGGATTGATTCTTTTCATAACCTTGCTTCCCTGTGGTCGCCTCTGGGTCTGATGCAGAGCCTCATTTTGGAGACAATGAGCCTGTGATCTGTCCAACAGTCAGCACCACACATGGCCTTGGTCACTCTGACATCCTGCCTGTCTTTTCTCCTGACAATGACATAGTCAATAAGATGCCAGTGCTTAGAGCGGGGGTGCATCCAGGAGGTCTTGTTACGGGTAGGCAGACGGAAGGTTGTGTTGGTGATGAGGAGGGCATGTGCTGCACAGGTCTTCATTAAGAGTAGGCTGTTACTGTTACACTTGCCTACTCCATGCCTCCCAACGACTCCTGGGCAGAATGCAGAGTCACACCCTATTCTTGCATTGATGTCGCCAAGCAAGATCAGCTTGTCAGTACTGCTCATTGCTGACAGTAGGGCGTCTAATTCTTCGTAGAACTTGTCTTTAATCTCGTCCATGTTGTTCATTGTGGGGGCATAAGCGCCGATCAGGGTGGCTTGACTTCCGTTCTGTAGCGGAAGCTGTAATGTCATAAGCCAGTCGTTCACACCCTTGGGGAGACGAGCAAGTTTCCGAACAAGGTGACTCCTGACGGCGAATCCAACTCCAGCCACGACCGCTCTAGAAAAAAGTGTATCCACCTCCAGTTTCAGTCAGCTGACCTACGTTGGCAAGACGAGTTTCACTCAGGGCTACATGTCAAGTGTGTGAACGACTGGCTTATGACATTACAGCTTCCGCTACAGAACGGAAGTCAAGGTACCCCGATCAGTGCTTATGCCCCCACAATGCACAACTCGGACGAGATGAAAGACAAGTTCTACGAAGAACTAGACGCCCTACTGTCAGCAGTGAGCAGTACCGACAAGCTGATCTTGCTTGGCGACTTCAATGCAAGAGTAGGGTGTGACTCTGCATTCTGCCCGGGAGTCGTTGGGAGGCATGGAGTAGGCAAGTGTAACAGTAACGGCAGTTAGGGGTGGGCAATAAATTCTGATCTAGCCAGCGATGCACACACCCATAAAGAACAAAACATTTATAAAAACGAAAATCTCCGCAGCACTGGAGTCCCAGGTAGCCGAGTACAGTGATGAACAATATGTTAGCCACTATGTGAGAAATTAGATATGGCTAATTGCACTTTTTATTTGTAGATAAAAATGTGAAATAGACACCATTGCTGGGCAAGTGACCCAAATATTCACACAGCATATGCATGTTTTGCTAAACAGGAAGAAGTAAAGCAGAATGCTTGTGTTTCTGAAACTTGTGATGGCTTTACATTCTTAGTTACTGAATAGTGTGGGTATTTTTAAAGTAAATATATATGCATGAATTACCTTTCCCTGCATTATGTCAGTGTGTGTAAAGCATTTGTTTTTCAAAACTAATTTATGTGGCTAAGACAGTGCTGCTGAAGTCATAACACAGGCCACAAACAGATCAAGAGTTCCTTATAGCAAAGCAGTCCAGAGGATCAAGCTGGAGATTAATTTGTGGAAGTAAGATCTAGATAGAAGACAGAGTAAGCAGGGCAATGCATTTTAGGACAGACAGTTTCAACAATATTTTAAGACATATTAACTGTTAGGAAACAGCAGGTCTCAAGCAAGAGGTGTCTGTGGAATGGGGATAATGCAGTTGGGGATGATGGGGGTGATGCAGTTGGAGAGATAAGGGGCTGAGCAGGGAACAGCCTGCCAGGAGCCATTCTTGATCATTATTAAATGCTACTTTGAATTTCATAATTTGGAAGCGAATTTATGCTTCATTACTGTAAATAAGTGAGAAATCAAAAACATTTGTAACATATTGTGTGGTCTGATGCTGTTGTGCCCACATCTGGTATAGGATGAACTATTTCTGCAGTCCATGCCGATCAGATACAAATGTACAGATGTTGTTAAGCCCATTTTAAGAAACATGATCATGCATCCAATCATATACATACCAAGCACAGAATTCCATGTGACATAAAACAATCTTGCAGACATTGTCTGTAAGATAGATGCATTCATAATTTCTTCCCAAACACAGACTTTCTCTCACATACATCCCAAAATTACAACCTCATGCCTACACATACTAGTAGCGCATCACACACATGCATGCAGACATGCATACGCACACACATGCACACACACACACACACACATGAATAAAAATATACCGATCCAGACAATAAAAAATAATGGGTAGACGATGTTAGAAAATTCAAGAGGGCATATGAAAAGAGTTTGCCAAAGGAGATGATTGAGGAGCGTATATGTTAGAGCAAGGATTAATAAGTTTGAAATTTGTGATGCAGCTAGTGGAATATAAAGGTCTTTCCCAATCCTTTATAATCCTTAGCTTCTGTATGGTCTACTTAGCCTTTATTCAGTGAAATTTAACTTTTATCAAATCATTTGTTTTGTACCGATTGTGAGTGACTTGCTCTGACCTACTTTATGTGATCAACCCATGAGAATTCTACAGAAACGATCCTCAATTCCAAGAATCAAACCTATCACTGAACAATACAGAATCTAATGTCATTGTATTCTCATTCCTTTACTTAATTGGGTAGAACTGGACAGAACTCGATTGAAAGGCAGTCCATGCTGTAAGTCACGTAAGTATTAGAATAACTCAATATTAGTTGTATTTTCTCAATATTCAGTGGAACGTAGTAATATTCTATTTTGAAGATTGTCTACAGCTTAGCAAAGCCATGTTTACAGCTGGAATTTAATATGCCACAGCTAAGTCCCAGTATTCAGGGTATCCCGTGATGAGGTTAACAGAAGATATATAGCCTCATATGTTCGAGTAGCTTAGCCATTGTGCTGTCGTCAATCACCCCTCCTCCCAGGATGTTCAGGCTACATTTCCATGGAGGCCTTAGGCAAGTAATTAGTCATGGCCATTGTCATTCTTCAGTTATTTTCTACTCATGCCAGCTTTACTAGTTTTTTTTACATTATTTTGCTGTATTGTTATGTTGGTATTAAGATATTTGAGCTATTAACTAAAAGTTGGGATCTTGGCCTTCATAAATAGAGGTGTTGGTGAGCTGGATTCATGACTGCTGCAGTCTGTGTGGTAAAAGGATTTCCCTCCTTTCTCCCCCCCACCCCCCAAGTGCTGTGAAGTAGAGAGTTCCTGGATTTCGATCCAGCATTGATGAAGGAACAGTGATATATTTCCAAGTCAGAATGGGGTATGACTTGGAGAGCAGCTTGGAGGTGGTGGAGTTCCCATGGACCTGCTGCCCTTCTAGCCTGAAGGTTGAGAAGATGCTGTCAAGGAAACATTGGCAATTTGCTGCAGTGCGTCTTGTAAGTGCACTGCAGCCATGATCCACCAGTGATAGAGTGAGTGAATGTTTCAGATGATTCATGAATCATAGAAATCATAGAATCATAGAAACCCTACAGTACAGAAAGAGGCCATTCAGTCCATCAAGTCTACACCGACCACAATCCCACCCAGGCTCTACCCCCATATCCCTACATATTTTACCCACTAATCCCTCTAACCTACGCATCTCAGGACACTAAGGGGCAATTTTAGCATGGCCAATCAACCTAACCTGCACATCTTTGGACTGTGGGAGGAAACCGGAGCACCCGGAGGAAACCCACGCAGACATGAGGAGAATGTGCAAACTCCACACAGACAGTGACCCAAGCCGGGAATCGAACCCAGGTCCCTGGAGCTGTGAAGCAGCAGTGCTAACCACTGTGCTACCGTGCCACTCATGAAGTGCAAGTCAAACAGGCATTTTTTTTTCTAGGTGGCACATAGATTCTTAAGTGTTGCTGGAACTGCAATGGTCCAGGTATTTCGAGTGTATTCTATCATGCTCTTGACCTGTGCCTTGTAGATCATGAACAGGTTTTGGGGAGTCAGGGGACAAGTTATTGACTACGGAATTTTAAGCCTCTGATCTGCTTTTGTAGCCAAAGTATTTACATAGCTGATCCAGTTAAATTTCTGGTCAGTGGTGACCTACAGGATGTTGATGATAGAGAAATCAATGAAGGTAATACTGTTAAATGTCAAGTAGAGATAGTTAAACTTTCCCTTGTTGGAGATGGTCATTGCCTGACAATTGTGTGGCACAAATATTACTTTCCACTTAACAGGCCAAATCTGAATGCTGACCAAGTCTTGATACATGCAGGCACTGACTGCTTCATTATTTGAGGAGTCACAAACATGGTGCAATCATCAGTGAATATGTTTATTGCTAACCTTATGATGGAAGGAATGGCATTAATAAAACAACTGAAGACGGTTGTATCTAAAATACTGCCCTGACAAACTTCTGTAGTGGTTCTTGGGGCTGAGATGATTGACATGCTGTTATCACACCCATTTTCTTTTGTAATAGGTTTGGCTCAAGTCAGTAGAGATTTCCCCCCGTTCCCAATGATTTCAATTTATTTGGACTCATTAATAACACACTCAGTCAAATGCTGCCTTGATATCAAAGGCTATGACTGTCACCTCACCTCTAGCATTCAGCACCTTTCTTATCTTGGACCAAGCCTGTAATGAGTTCTGCTGCCAAATATACCTGATGAAATCAAGGAGCCTTGCAAAACTCAAGTCAATGGTAATCAGTGGGAAAACTCACCACTAGTTGGAATCATTCATACCTGGCACAAAAGGAAGATGGTTGTGGTTGTTGGAGGTCAGTCATCTCAGCTCCAGGACATCACTGCGGGAATTCCTCAGAGTAGTGTCATAGGCCCAACCATCTGCAGCTGCTTGATCAATGACCTTCCTTCCAGCATAAGATCAGAAGTGTGGCTATTTGATGATGACTGCAGAATAGTCAGTACCATTCACGACTCCTCAGATACTGAAGCAGATCATGACCATATGCAGCAGGACCAGGACAATATCCAGGCTGGGCTGATAAGTGGTAAGTAACATTCGCACCACACAGTGGGAGACAACTGCCATCTCTAACAAGAGAGAATCTAACCATCTCCCCTTGACATTCAATGGCATTACTATCATTGAATTCCCCACTATAATATCCTGGGGTTATGCACAGTGACAGCATTGTGGACCAATTCACCAAGGTCCTTCACCAAGGTTTGGAAGCAGCTTCCAAACCCACAATGTCTACCACCTAGAAGGACAAGTGCAGCAAGTGCCTGGGAATACCACCACCTGCAAGTTCCCCAACAAACCACACAATATCCTGACTTGGAATTATATCGCCGTTCCTTCACTGTTGCTGGGTCAAAAGCTTGGAAGTCCATCGTGGGTGTACCAATACCACATAGCCTACAGCAGTTTAAGAAGGCAGCTCATCATCACTTTCTCAAGGGCAAATTAAAAATGGGCCATAAATGTTAGGCTAGTCAACAATGCCCACATCATGTGGCAGAATAAGAAAAACTTAAATTTGATAACTGTAAATAAGTGATAGAGGGTGTTGTCTAATGTTAGTGCCTTGAACCTTGGCAAAGAATGATCAATTTCATGAGTGTATACTGTGGCAACAACTGTACAGATGTTTGTACACACATGCTAAGGTATAAACACACTCATGTTTGCAACCAAACATACACCAAGCTCACAAATGAACTGTAGTGTAGTGCACTCTGATAAACATAGATATAGGGCAGAATCTTGTGAAATTGCTCGGAGCAGAAAAGGAAGCAGGCTTCATTGCATGAGAGGTCAAATGTCAGCTCCCTGACAGGGGATAATAACTTTGCATTGAGTTGGTGGCGGACAGATGGTGGATCAAGCTTCCCAACAGCAAACATTGGGGACCTCTTTGGAATACATTTGCAAGTCATGCATGCTCATTGAAAATTAACATAGCCAGAATTAGACACATCATATAATCATAGAATCATCACAGTGCAGAAGGGAGCCATTTGGCCCATCGAGTCTGCACTGACACCTACCCAGGTTTTCCACATAACTCCATGTATTTACCCCTCTAACCCCCCTAATCTATATATCTTGGGACACTAAGGGGCAATTCAGGATGGCCAATCAACCTAACCTGTACATCTTTGGACTGTGGGAGATAACTGGAGCACCCGGAGGCAACCCATGCAGAAACGGGGAGAACATGCAAACTCCACACAGACAAGGCCAGAATTGAACCAGAGCCCCTAGCACTGTGAGGCAGCAATGCTAACCACTGTGCCATCCCATCTTTCCAATTAAGTAATCGGTGAATGGGAAACATGGGCAGTATGGTGGCACAGTGTTTAGTACTGCTGCCTCACTGCGCCAAGGACCCAGGTTCCATTCAGGCCTTGGGTGGCAGTCTGTATGAAGTTTGCACATTCTTTCCATGTCTGTGTGGGTTTCTTCCGGGTGCTCCAGTTTTCTCCCATACTCCAAAGATGTGCGGGTCAGGTTGATTGGCCATGCTAAATTGGCTCTTAATGTCAGGGGGATTAGCAGGGTAAATAATTGGGTTTACGGAGATAGGGTGTGAGTGAGATTGTTGTTGGTGCAGACTTGATGGGCTGAATGGTCTCCTTCTGCACTGTACGGATTCTATGATTCGATGTGCATTCAGATTCTAACTGCTAAAACATGGTGTGCAGCAGGTGAAGTAGTCTTCCTGGTGGATTGAGAGTGAGTAGCAGCTGCTTTTTCTTTTATCGGGAACGTTGTCTAACCATGAGAGAGGAGGCTTTGATGATTGAAATGGATGGTGCTGTGAAAGAAGAATGAGACATGGCTGACCGATGGAGGTGGCAGTGAAAGGGGAATATGGGGTGGGTGACTGAGGGAGAGGCAGCAGCCCTAGAAGGTTTCAAAGGAGACAATGGGAGGAAGCTGGATTATAATGGGAAGGTTGATGTCTCCAGATGGTGGGAGACCAGGGGTTGCACAGGGAAGTTTAATGGTCCTGAGAGTTGAGGGTAACAGAGGAAAGGGAAAGCATGATAGAGAGAAAGTCGAAGGTGATGAATGGCAGGTCAAGGGAAAGGGAGGCAGTCCCAGTGTGCCAGGGGAAGCTCAACGGTCAATGCTAACTAGTCAAGGATGATAGGAGGCAAGTCCAAGGTTACAGAAGTCAGGGCAAGAGTGATGGAGTGAGAATCGAGGGTGATGGAGGGAAGAACAAAGATGATTGAGGGAGAGTGCTGGTTGATGGATTCCAGTCCCAGGGATCTAGGTGGCAGCAGTTGTAGTTCCCAAAAGCTCCTCAGACAGTGAGAATGATGCTCTTGGCTTCCAGGGAATTACCGTCTGTCTGGAAGTCCTTTAAAGATGGCACCTAAACCTTCAACCCCGTGAGTTAAAGTGAGGGTGTAGACTTCCTGTCTGCACCTTCTTCATGATTCAGCATAATCCAGAACTAAGAAAATCTAATTGGCTGGTGGCTGCAGGATGGGTGTGGCCAGCTGTCCCATCTGGAGCTGATACACCTATGGCACGGTGGCACAGCGGTTAGCACTGCAGCTTCACAGTGACAGAGAGCCGCGTTCAATTCTGGTCCCGGGTCACTTTCTGTATGGAGTTTGCACGTTCTCCCCATGTCTGTGGAAGTTTCCTCCGGGTCCTCCGGTTTCCTCCTGCACTCCAAAGATGTGCATGATAGTCTGACTGGTCATGCTAAATTGCACCTTCATGTCATGGGGATTAGTGGGGTAAATGTGTGGGGTTACAAGGATTGGTCCTGGGTGGATTGTTGTTGGTGCAGTCTTGATGGGCCAAATGGCCTTTCTGTGATTCTAAATAACAGAAGATTTCACCCACATTTACATATGCTTTTGTAAAAACATGATTTCTCACAACCACCATAGAGCAAATACTTACAAAAACATGCCTACGTACTGCCTAATGATCAATAGTTTTACGTGAAGGTAGTAGATGAGGAGACCTTGAAAATCTGGAGTCAATGCAAATCGGGGGAAAATTCTCCGCTGGTTGTTGAAGTCAATCTGGCACAAAGGAAGATGGTTGTGGTGTTTGGAGATCAATCATCTCAGTTCCAGGACCTCACTGCAGGAGTTCCTCAGGGTAGTATCCTAGGCCCAACCACCTTCAGCTGCTTCATCAATTAGAGATGGGCAATACATGTTGGCCTAGCCAGCAAAGCCTACTTCCTGTAAATGAAAAGATGAGAATGGGGGTTGCTAAGCAGTTTCGTAACAGGTATACTGAAGCCAGCCTGATAAATTTCAGAGAATAAGTAAGCATATAGTAGTAATGCAAAATTTTAATATTTCAACAGAGTAACACAACAATATAGTGCAAAACCACAATATTTTGAAATAACTAATCAATCTCTGAAGGTTGCCACTCAAGTGGATAGAGCCGTGAAGAAGGCCTATAGTGTGTTAGCGTTTATTAACAGGGGGTTTGAGTTTAAGAGCCGTGGAGTTATGCTGCAACTGTACAGGACCTTGGTGAGACCACATTTGGAATATTGTGTGCAGTTCTGGTCAACTCACTATAAGAAGGATGTGGAAGTATTGGAGAGAGTGCAGAGGAGATTTAACAGGATGCTGCCTGGTTTGGAGGGTAGGTCTTATGAGGAAAGGTTGAGGGAGCTGGGGCTTTTCTCTTTAGAGCGGATGGGGATGAGAGGCGACTTAATAGAGGTTTATAAGATGATGAGGGGGATAGATAGCGTGGACGTTCAGAGACTATTTCCTCGGGTGGATATAGCTGTTACTAGGGGGCATAACTATAAGGTTCATGGTGGGAGATATAGGAGGGATGTCTGAGGTAGGTTCTTTACTCAGAGAGTGGTTGGGGTGTGGATAGGACTGCCTGCTGTGATAGTGGAGTCGGACACTTTAGGTACTTTCAAGCGGTTATTGGATAGGCACATGGAGCACACCAGAATGGTAGGGAGTGGGATAGCTTGATCTTGGTTTCGGACAAAGCTCGGCACAACATCGAGGGCCGAAGGGCCTGTACTGTGCTGTACTGTTCTATGTTCTATGTCTGGATTCTTTTTTATTGTTTGGGAAAATGGCCCCAAATGCAATATGGCTAAGGAAGTGAAATCTGTGAGAGTAAGCAAGAGACTATGTAAATGTTTTTGTGTTAAGTGCTGAGGTTAGGATGGCTACATGGATCTCTCAGCCTGGGAATTGCCAGCAAACTGCCGATAGTTGGCAGAGTAGGAAAGAAAGTGCTGGGTGTTAAAGTAACAAAATTCATGTAAAAGTTCCATGTAGATATAATGAGGGAACCTGCACCTAGGTTGGAAGTTACTGTAAAATATCCAAGAGAATGAAATGATGATCACGCAACCAGGACACATATCCACTGTTGTGAAATGCAGGGTTGCCCATTGTGCAGATACTCATACTGTTATAATAAACATTACATGTTTTTCTGTACCTCAAACTTCTATACCCATGTATATATATATATTCATGTCTGATTTGAAAGGCCTGAACCCAAATTAAAGTTTAAAGATAAATGGGGTACCTCTGAATGGCCAGCAGCCGCAGAAACTTACACAATTATCACTTGTGTCTTTCTTCATAAAGATGTACTAACATTCTCACACATGCAGCTATAATTGCAAAATTATATTTCCCTGCATGGAAAGAATACCTGACTGAGACATGAACGACATAAGTGGTCATGCTCAAACAAAATCAAACACATTGATGTACATATACTTGAACACGCATCGATTGAGATGGACATGCATACAATAATGGTGAATTGTATTTGTAAATATTCGAGGGAGTTTGAAAATGTTTTGCTCTACCAGGTGATTGAAAGATGTAAAACGTTGAAATATATGACATTGTTGAAGCTAGGATGAAGCAGGTGGAGTACAAAGCTCTTTTCAAGCCCTTTATAATCCAATATTCCGGCACAATCAAAATCTCACAGTCACATGTGCTTACATGCATTCACACTGAACGATATAAAGACAAAATTGTACTGACACGGAACATCAGATACATGTGCAATTATACCATACTACTAGTCTGAGAACTATAACTGCAGAGTTTGAAGGACAATTGCAAAGAGCTGTGAGGCACAAATTACCAAAAGCAAGCAATCTGTTTAATTTGGATTGTGAGGGCAGAACAAGAGAACATAAGGACAACAGTAAGTATTCTCAAGCAAGTTTGAGTTTCGAATGATTTTTTTCCTCACAGAACATGAATATATGGAATAATTTCCCAGCTCAAGCAGTTGACAGTTTGTAATGAGGTAGGTTTAAAGAGAGATGTTTCAGTGTTATATAATTCCTGATTAAAATAATTTCTGCTTAACCCTGAGCTACCTCTTTCCCCAGTATATTTCACCTCTTTCTGTTCCAAATGCAACCGTTTCTTCATTTTTATTAACTTCACCTCCTTACACCTCTACCATACTTTACACACTATGATAACTTGGCAATGATATCCACAAAGGATTTCACCAGGCAACTGCTAGTACCTCCATTTGTTCTTGCAGACCAAATTTGTGAGCAATGGCAGGCAGCTGGTGAAAATAGGAGGAGATATCGGGTCAATTAACATCCTCTTTCCAGTTCAGGAAATTGCACTGAAATCTCACATTCACACACTGTATAAATTAGAATGTGAAGTTGCTTTCAGCAACTGCTCATCTGTCTCTGCTTATATTTGACATTAAATTTCCTGTCCTTGTCTTTATTTTCAGGTGCAGCATTTATAGATCTAGAAAAGTAAAGAGTTGGGAAAAGGCATTGATCCTTGCAAGCATTAGTTCAGAGATTGCCCTTTGCTCTTTAAGGTACTATGCTGAAGCATTGCCTCCTCAAACACTACTCCTTTGTTCAGGTATGACACTCTGTTCTTGAAGAAACACATCTTCAAGGTATTTGTTGAGCTCTGTTTTCTTTGCCGTCTTACTTGAGCCTCCACAAATCAGTTTTCTGCTGTTGCTCTTCCTCATAGTTTGGTAGCCTCAGTGGTAATCTCAGCAGCATTCCCATTTCTCACAGCAACACCACAGCTAATGAGGATAAACAGTGCAGCTCATCTAAAGATCAACTCTCTTAACAGCAATGTAACATCAGACATGTCCCAAACACAACCAACAAAACTCTTATTTATATAGCACCTTTAACATAATAAAACATACATACTACTCCATAGAGGTATTATAAAACAAAATATGACATTGAGAATATAAGGAGATGTTGGTGCAGATGACCAAAAGCTTGGTCCAAGTAATAGATTTTAAAGAGCGTCTTAAAGGAGGAAAGTGACATAGAGAGGCAGTGAGGGATTTCCAGAGCTTAGGGATTTCACAGTTGAAACGTTTTGCTATACATTTGCATGTCTGTCTCAATTGGTATCTGTTCAGGTACGGGCACTGATGGTGGAATGATGAAATCCAAATGCTCAATTTAGTAACCTTGGTGTGTTGTTCAGATGGAGGAGATTACAGACATAGAGGGATTATGTCCCATGGGGATTTGAAAACAAGAATGACAATTTTAATATTGAGGTATTGTTTAACTGGGAGCCAATATGTTTCAGCAAACACTGGGGTGATGGGTAAACAGAATTTGTTGTGAGTTAGGACATGGGCAGCTGCGTTTTGTATAACTTCAATTGTATAGAGGACAGAAAGTGAAAGGCTAGTCAGGATTTAATTTGAATAACTGAGTCTAGAAGTAACAAAGGCAAGGATGAGGGTTTTAGCAGCAGAAGAACTGAGGTGGTGCAGTAGATGTGCAATGTTAAGGAGATGGAAACAGGTGGTCTTTAAGTCGGTACCGATATGTGATTGTTGTGAAAATCTGGTTCAGCCTCAGGCAGTTGCCAAGGAGAGGGACGTGATTGGCGGTGATGGAGTGGAGTTACTAACAGGGACTGAACTTAATGACTTTGGTCTTCCTAATATTTAATTCAAAGAAATTTCTGCTCATCAAATACTGGATGCCAGATAAGCAACCTTATGATATGGAGACAGTGGAGGGGTCAGGAAAGTTGGTGGTGAGGTAGAGCTGGGTGTCTTCAGTGTACTTTTTTATATTTGTTCACAGGATGTGGACATCGATGCCGAGGCCAACATTTATTGCCCATCCTGAATTGCCTTTGAGAAGGTGGTGGTGAGCTGCCTTCTTGAACCTCGTAAGAAGTTTAACAACACCAGGTTAAAGTCCAACAGGTTTATTTGGTAGCAAAAGCCACACATGCTTGTGTGGCTAAGTGGTGGAAAGCTTGTGTGGCTTTTGCTACCAAATTAACCTGTTGGACTTTAGCCTGGTGTTGTTAAACTTCTTACTGTGTTTACCCCAGTCCAACGCCAGCATCACCACTTCTTGAACCTCTGCAGTCCATGTGGTGTAGGTACACCCACAGTGCTGTTAGGGAGAGAGTTCCAGAAATTTGATACAGTGACAGTGAAGAATGAAGATATATTTCCAAGTCAGGATGGTGTGTGCCTTGGAGGGGAAGTTGCAGGTGGTGGTGTTCCCATACAAGCTGCCCTTGTCCTTCAAAGTTGTAGAAGTTGTGAGTTTGGAAAGTGTTGTCAATGGAACCTGGGTGAGTTACTGCTGTGCAACTTGTCTATGGTACACACTTCTGCCACAGTGCATTGGTGGTGGGGAGAATGTATGTTGGAGTTGTTGGATGGCATTCCAAACAATCAAACTGCTTTGCCATGGATAGTGTGAAACCTTTTGAATGTTGTTGGAGCTGTACTCACCCAGGCAAGTGGGGAGTAGATGATTGCCAGCACTGGGCAGTGCTGTGGCACAATGGTTAGCACTGCTGCCTCACAGCACCAGGGACCCAGGTTCAATTCCAGCCTTGGGGGACTGTCTGCGTGGGGCTTGCACATTCTCCCCATGTTTGCATGGGTTTTCTCCGGGTGCTCTGGTGTCATTCCACAGTCCAAAGATATGCAGCTTAGGTGGATCGGCCATGTTAAGTCGACCCTTAGTGTCCAAAGATATGTACATTAGGGAGATTAGCTCTGGTAAATGTATGGGGTTATGGGGATAGTGTGAATGGGAGGGCCTGAGTGGGATGCTCTTTCAGAGAGTTGGTGCAGGCCCGATAGGCTGGATGGCCTATTTTTGCACTGTAGTGTTTCTATGGTTATGTTTCTAACAAGGTAAATCACAAGGAGAGAATACCCAAACCATGGTTGTATTGCTGGAATTGGCTGGATTAAGGAATGATTTGATTCAGGTTTTCAGGATATTAAGGGGGAAAGGTTGGGGTAGAGAGAGAAAAGCTTTCTTTCTGGTTCAGTCTGGTGCACAGTCTGAATACTAGAATCAAACCTTTTATTAGTGAAATTAGGAAACACTTCCACATGCAAAGGACAGTGGAAGCTAAACTCTCTTCCACAATTAGTAATTGATGCTGGATCAATTTTAGTAATTCTAGCAATTTTAAATCTGAGATTGATATTTTTTTGTTAACCAAAGGGTTGGGGGGGATATGAAACTAGGTCACACATCAGCTATGATTGAATGGTGGAATAGGCTCCAGGAGCTAAATGGCCCTGTAACCCTGACACTTGTCATGAAATCGTTCATGACTACCCAAAAAAAACGTTTATTTATTAGTGAGGCTGCAGTGAAGTTTATTTATTAGTGAGGCTGCAGAAAAACCCCGAGTCGTCACATTCCAGCGCCTATGCACCTAAGGCACTTAACCAGCAATTCTTTCAGAATGTAGGAGGAAACCGGAGGACCTAAAGGAAACCCCCACAGACACGGGGAGAATGCACACATTCCACACAGACAGTGACCCAAGCCAGGATTCGAAGCCACGTCCCTGCTGCTGTGTGCTAACCACTGTGCCGCTACAGACGGGGCTCACTTTAAGATCTCAGTTGGAAGACAGACAACCCCACTTCTCCCTCAGTCCCGCCTGTGCACAAGATCACACAATCAGCAGTAACATTGCAAATTCATGTGAAACATTCTGTGAACGTCAACGCATTTTTATTGCTCTTTCCTGAGTCTCAATTTCCCCTGAATCCCTTCCCAGTGCCGGCAGCATTCTCAGAGTCACCCACAAGGCAGTGGAGCCTGAAGCAGGGATTGGGGGCGGGGAGTGCACTGCCTCTGAATGTGCAGCCTCTCCACAAACTGAATCAGATGGAAAGTGTGGGTCTGCGTTTCTTGGCGTTTCCCACACTCAGCAGCCAATCGCTGCTGTCACAGGGACAATGGCCGAAACATCTCTTTCTGAATGAGGAATTATCCACAGCGTTTTGACTTTTTTTTGGAGCCGAATCTCAAGGGGACCATCTGGAGATGTGGCATGAGCCGGCAATGCCGCGCCAGCGGGGCTCGTGTAAGGTCATGAGAACCGAGGGAGGGGGTTGGTCTCACACGTGGCACCCTCCACGGGAGCAAAACTATCAATTCCATCGGCCGTCTCTTTATTTAATCTTACCGAGAGCTCAGTATATTTCATTTAAAAATCATTTCGTGGAAATGTTTGATTTGATTTATTATTGTCACATGTATTGGTATTCAGTGAAAAGTATTGTTTCTTGTGCTATACAGACAAAACATACCATTCATAGAGTACATGGAGAGAAGGAAAGGAGGGGGTGCAGGAGATAGTGTTACAGTCATAGCTAGGATGTAGAGAAAGATCAACATAATATAATTTAAACATTGGATAAAAACACTGGACCTGCTGAGATTTTCATCATTTTCTCTTCATATAAGTTAGGTCCATTCAAAAATGGGCTTCAGAGAAATTGCAAAGGTACAGTTCCCTATCAGTTACAATGGGTTAAATGTAAACTTCTCGAGGGGAGTGTTATCTAAAAAAAATAACGATCTCAATATTAGTCTGGATTTCCTCGGTCAGTTTCGAGTTTAAATGTGACCAGCATTAAAAGGGAGGTGAAATTCTCAGCATGTTCTCCTTACTCGTGCCTGGGAAGAGCTGGCTTTGGGGGAGGGGGAGATTTCCTGTCTATTGTCCCCCTCAGGGCGCTTCTTGTGCTCAGATGAATGAGCTTATTCGCGGCTCATTGAAACGCAGCAACTGAACGGATTCTTTTGTCTGCGGCACGTGGGAAACTGCAGCAATAACTCACTCCGGGAAGGGTCGTGGGTCTGAAATCCTGCCCTCCGCCCACCCCCTAATCCCCATGTCGCAGAGCAGCACTTCACACTCATTGTCAACTCACGATCGACTCACCTGTGGAATTCAGATCAACTCCCTCCTGCTCCTATTGAGTCTGTCCGCCTTCCTGTTTGAATACATTTGCTTGTGTATCTGTGCCAGGATGTTCTTTTCAGAGAAATCCCCTGTCCTTTAATAAAGGCAACACACTGCGGATGCTGGAATCTGAAACAAAAACAGAAAATGCTGGAAAATCTCAGCTGGTCTTTGCCAGAGCTCTGACAAACGGTCATCCAGACTCTATTCTTTCTCCACTGATGCTGCCAGACCTGCTCAGATTTTCCAGCATTTTCTGTTTTTGTTCCCTGTCATTTCCCTCGCAATGATTTACCTTGGAGCTACTTTCTATAAAAATATAATCACGAACACAGGAAAGTGGCCGACAGGTAAAACGCCCAGCTGTTCATCTAATCTGTCCCCACACATAATTGTGAGGTATAGTTTATCACAATCCCTGCACTCCGCATCCCACCAGAGACATATAATCCCATGGGAGAGGCACGACTCGCACCAATTACCGGAAGCAAATCTGGAAAATTCCTCTCCCATCCCTTTGGCGACAGCGACTAGTCGAGGAGAATTATAATGTCATACTGTAGCACAGGAGGCAAGGGGAGACTTCTTGGCAATGTTTTTCCTTGTGTTTCTCGATTCCTTTTACTTCTTCCCACACCGTGCCTGACGAGTGTCCTTTTCACGTCTATATTTTTCCTCATGAAGCCTCCTTTTGTCCTCGATCTGTACAATTGTTGTAATTTAATCATCACTTTATCCATAACTAATTATTTCCTGCCACCCCCTGTTCCTTTTAAAATGCTGTTTATCTGCAATATGTTTCAGTTCTGAAGAAAAGTCCAGGCACCCTAAATACCGACTACTCTGTGCCCGCCAGTCTAAACTGCCTCAGCTACTGAGAATCTTCACCGCTTCCTGTTTCTGGCTGTGAGCTCCTGTTATCTTGCTCCGTCTGTATTCAAGTTCTACGTTAACACTTCGTTTTATTAATAACACGCGAGAACTCTTGCGCGGTAGCTCTCTCACTCAATGTCAATCAGTTTGTGATGTGACAGACATTTCACAACAATGCCCTCAGAGATGGCGAGATGATAATTGAGGAATTATACCCCATTTTCTCCGTGGAATTGAATGGATTTCAACTGCGCTAAAATCTCACAATGTCACCTTTACAACATGGAAGGAAGGCATTCGGCCCGTCGTGTCAGTGCTGTCTCTCTACTGGAGCAACTCATTGGTCCAGTTCACGCCTTTTTTCTCTCCACTACAAATCGTTTCTCTTTAGGTAAGTATCCAATTCACGTTGAAACCCGCAATTGAATCTGTCTCCACCCTACTCTCAGGCAGTGCATTCCAGTTCCTAAACTCGCTGTCTAAACATATTCTTCCTCGCAACAAAAACAGAACATGCTGGAAAATCTTCGGAGGGTCATCCAGACTCGAAATGTTGGCTCTATTCTCTCCCCACAGATGCTGTCAGACCTGCTGAGATTTTCCAGCATTTTCTGTTTTTGTTTCAGATTCCAGCATCTGCAGTATTTTGCTTTTATATTCGTCCTCGCGTTGTTTCCGGGATCTTCTACCGATCACTTTAGATCAGCGTCATTTGGTTCGTCACCATTGGGAATAGTTTCATCATATTTACCCTGTCAAGACTCCTCGTGATTTTGAACACCTCCATCAAACCTCCGTTCAAGCGTCTCGATGGAGAACATCCCAAGAGTCCACAATCAAGCAACTTCTTTCATCGCTGGAATCTTTCTGGTGAATCTTTTCCGCACGGTCTGCAATGGTTTCACATTGCTCCTAAAGCGTAATGCCCAGAATTGGACACAATACTCCAGCTGAGGTCTAACCAGGGTTTTATAAAGGTTCACCGTAACTCCCCTCCTTTAGTACTTTCTGCTCCTGTTTATAAAGCCCAAGGTAAGCACTGTTATCCACATTCCCAACCTTCTCTGCTGCCTTCAATTATTTAAGGGCGGCACGGTGGCACAGTGGTTAGCACTGCTGCCTCATGCGCCAGGGACCCGGGTTTAATTTTTTCCTCGTGCGACTGTGTGGAGTTTGCACGGTCTCCCTGTGTCAGCGTGGGTTTCATCCAGTTTCCTCCCACAGTCCAAGGACTGTGCAGGTTAGGTGGATTGGCCATTGCTAAATTGCCCCTTAGTGTCAGGGGGATCAGCAGGGTAAATACATGGGGTTACAGGGATAGGGGCTGGGTGGGATTGTGTCAGTGCAGGCTCGATGACCTCCTGTACTGTAGGGATTCTATGATTTGTGGCCTGGTCCCTCTGCTCCCTTAGAATTGTGTACTTTTTATATAACGTTGTATCACTTCACATAGTCTGCATTAAATTTCATCTCCCACGTATCCGTCCAGCCTGTCCATGTCCCTTTGAGGTCTATCACTAAGCATATGAAACTTACAATACTATACAAAATTAAATTGTAAATGTTGCTCATTCACGACATTGCTGATAATCTGAATCACGAGGAAATAGGGACAAAACTGCAGGGTCAGGGAGAACGATCAGGAGAGTGGGATTGTAATTGCAAAACTCTTCCAATCATTTGTTTAGGCCACAACTTGAATAGAGTGTGCAGTTCTGATCACCTTATTACAGAAAGGTTGTAATTGCACTAGATAGGGACACAGGAGATTTATGAGGATGTTGCCAGGACTGGAAAATTGCAGCTATAAGGAAAGACTGGATAGACTGGGTTTGTTGTCCTTGGAATAGAGGAGGCTGAGAGGAGATTTGATTGAGATGTACAACATTATGGGGAGCCTGAATAGAATGGATGGGTAGAGCAGAGAGATCAGTGACATAAAGTGATTGGTAGAAAGATTAGAGGGAAGATTAAGGAAACCTATTTTCTCACCCAGCGGGTTGTTGGGGTCTGTAACTCACTGTCTAAAAGAACGGTAGAGGCAGAAACCCTCAGCTCATTTAACAAGTGTCTGGATGAGCACCTAGAGTGTCGTAACCTGCAGGAGGGCTACAGACCGAATGCTAGAAAGTGGCATTAGGCTGAGTGGCTCGTATTCCATAAGCCAAGTGGCTTTTTTCAGTGCTGTGAATTTTCTATGATTCTATTCCAAAGGGCCGAATGGCCTCCTGCGCTGTAGATTCTATGTAACAGAAGCAGTACTGGAAAAATCTGTCCACCAGATTAAGTTTGCTGTGTAAGCGGTTTGAAACAGTTCCCAGGTGTGAGGTGACAACGGCGAGTTCATTGTCCAACAAATGCAGGAAAATCGCCCACGAAATTCTTTTGCTTCAGTTCCACTCTCCCTAGACCCCGAGGCCTTGTCTCCAGTGACCCCTGCCCATTAAAGTTTCAACCTCTCCAGGGGTATTTGCTTTGTACTGTTGGTCAGGGCTTGACCTCTGACCTGTTTTGTGTTAATGGCACGTGGGAAATTCTCAGCAACAATCGCCCAATTTCATGAAGCGAACCCGTCACTAAACTGGAGAGTGGCAGACGATGTGGTCTCTGTATTCTCGCGCTTTACCATTAATAACCAGCAGCTAAATGTTAACATTGGGAGAAATAGCAGTTCTGGGCATACATTGTGACAGTGCCAATGTACAATACCGGAATGGCTTTGGCCAAACTGGAAGTTACACACACTGCTATTGCTTATGTTAGGGAACCACAGCCGTGCGAGTTGACACTTTCTGCCGGTTATTTGTGGGAGGCCGCAATGTCCAGTGTACGGTTCTATTAAAGCGTTGCTAAAATATGGAGCAAAACAATGGAAAATAAAACATTCACTGTTTATCTTTTTTTGGCGCAAACTTCAGTTCATAGCTTTTGAATCGCAGTAACATTTTCGCTTTTAGCATCTCCGGTTGAAGACACTACATATGGTCTCAGCGTTCTCCGCATCCCCCTTTCTGCATATTGTGTGATCCCAGGCGCCGGACCGCCAGTGTGGGAGCACATCTCTCACATGCAGAGTCAGCGTCCTGTAGAAGGGAGAGATGTTTTTGAGTGCAGTCCCGCTTTCTGGTTGGATGGTGCATTTTTCAAGTTGCTGCCTGATAACGGTCTCCTTTTCAACAAGAAGTGGAACAGCACATTTTAACAGTCAGATTCTAGTTAGCGATTGTTTCATTTAAGGTAAAGGCTTGCAATTTGTTTTAGATAAAGCAATGCTGTTTTCAAATAGATATTCCAGTGGTGAATACAAGAAGACTGGGAGTGACGGAGATAAGTTTTCCCTGATGAGGAACGTAAATTCTGAGTCTCACAAACAGTCGAATTAGAGTGCTTAATAAATACATGTCAGATCTACATAGGTGGGTCTGTGTTGCAGGGCTTGCCCTGATCACCAGTCTGAAACCTACAGTGTTTATCAACTATTCCCAAAGACAATTTCCACGTCCTAATGAGGATGGCCTCTTGTAACAATATGCTATTTACCCAAAGAAAATCTGAGAATATTCAAGAAAAAAAGATTTTATTCAATGTGGGCCTCGAAACCATAATCCAAGGATTCAAGGAGTCCAATTTCCTACCAACTGAACTGTGTCCGTAGCCACGTACCTTGGATCTCGAAGATAGCAACTCCTTACGAGCCTCATAATTTCTTTCACTAATGCGCCTATTATCTCATGCTAATATCACTTCCACCATATAACACCACTTGCAAATTCCCCTCCAAACCACTCACCATCCTGATTTGGAAATTTATCACCGTTCTTTCACTATCAATGTGTCAAAATCCTGGAACTCTCTTCCTAACAGCGCCGTGGTGTACCTACACCACATGAACTGCAGCTGTTCAAGATGGAAGCTCACCACCACCTACTCCAAGTTACATCAGGGATGAGCAATAAATGCTGGCCTAGTCAGCAATTCCCACATCCCATTAAAGTTAATGTTATCCCCCGTTCCCCATGTAGACACGTTACAGCTCATTCTGCTTACTCCCTCCCTCTCGTGTGTTTGTGCGCATGTTTCTCTTTCCCTTCATTTTGTTCTGTATCTTTAAGATGCTGTACATTTCCATGTCCGCAGTTCCGACTAAGAGTCCACGTCTGAAACTCAATCTCGCTTTATCCCTCAGTAAATGGCGCCTGTCCTGCTGAGGACCCCCAACAATTTCTGCTCTTGTACCTTGTAATGTCAACAAAGAACTTTACTTTTTCATATCAGGAAATAAACTCTTGCTTAAATTTGCAAATATCCTAACCACGTTTCCGAAACAAAAAATAACCTTCCTGGAACTGGACTGGAGTTATACTCCATTCCCTGTGAAGCCCAAATTATGTGGTAAGAAAATGTCCTAAAGCCCTCAGGAGTCAGGTCGGATCTCGATGCCTGATTTTCTCAGCAAGTGAAGGTGACAATATAAACGATGCCTAATGAAGGTAACCATCAGGCTTGATAGGGATTTCATCTAAGTGTTTAGAGGAAATATCAGGCCCAATTATTTCCACTACTCTGGAACTCTCCCCGCCGCTTCTCTACTCTCGCCGAAAGCTGATCGGAAGCAACCTGCGGAAGCTCGATCGCCTTTATTGTGGATATTAGAAAGCTGTAGTTCCCATATTTCGGTCACAGGGATACATTCAGTACTGGCTAGACAGCAGAGAGCCAGGAGTCTGTGCCTCCTCTCAGCTTACGTGTATAGGAGGGTATAGAATCATAGAATCCCCACAGTGCAGAAAAAGGCCATTCGGCCCATCGAGCCTGCACCGACAACAATCCCATCCAGGCCCTATCCCACTGACCCTACATATTTACCTTGTTAACGCCCCTTCCACTGAGAGGCAATTGAGCATGGCCAATCAGCCTCACCATCCTGACCCTTCCCATTTCAGAATTCAACTGTAGGGGGCCCTCTCCAAACACCAAGATGGGAGATCAAACCACAATATATGGGTGGGTTTGAGGGAATAGTGTTAATTAATCCCAGAAGAATACTCAAAGGGTAATTATTTTAATTAAATATACGAGAGAACCATAGAATCCCTACTGTGTAGAATGAGGCCATTCGGCCCGTCGAGTCTCCGAAAGAGCACATTTTTTATATCTCGGAGGTATTCAGTAATGCATCGTGTTCAAACTCCGCCTTTAATCAGGAGGTCGGTTTGAGAACTGACCCACACCAGAAAAACGCAGCCGCGCCATTCCTCTTTGGAATGGAATCAATTCTGTTAAATACCGCTGAACTGTAAATTTATAGAAATCATAGAATCATAGAAACCCTACAGTACAGAAACAGGCCATTCGGTCCATCGAGTCTGCACCGACCACAATCCCACCCAGGCCCTACCCCCATATCCCTACACATATACACTGTATGTTTTCCCAAGGGAGTGGGGATGGGGATGGTACTGATGTCAGTTCAGCTACAAAGAGATGCGAATATAGTGTGCTCAGCAAGTCAATACAAACCACGCCATAGTGATAGCTTAAATCATTTTATTGGAAGTTTGTAACACATCAATGCTGCAGCCTCGAATGTAAGTTCCAGGACGCTGCAACAATGTACCGATTCCCCCTCCTTTTGGGGAGCTGCCCCTTTTACTTTGTCCTGACTTAATCTGAGTTTGTTTATTTGGTTTGACCTAAAAAGAGGGCAACAATGTACCGAGCTGTAAGTCTCCAAGCGCCAAATGTAGATCATGCATTAAGAACCCCGAATAATAATTTCCGCCCTTTCCCTTTAGTACCACAAAAGTTATCACAGAATAGTTACTGACGAGGGAACTCAACCATCCAGAATTATTAAAGTAAATTACATTTCCCCATCACTTATTCTACCTAATTCCTGAGCCAGTGTGCTCCAAACGTCAAGCGTTGGTCATCCTTCGCCTGGAGAAATTCTTCCAAACATCAGAATTAATCTTTCTTCATGCCGGTTTTGAACCCAATGCCCTCTTGCTCTGTAAGTCACATCCCGAAGCAATATTTCTAACTTCATTCTTTTTATTGCAAAACCACCACAAAGCAATGGTGGTGGTTGCTTTCTGATCATTCACAGAATGCTGAACAAGAGCCGAAGCTTTGAGGGATCCGAACATTTAATATTGGGCCTTTTACAAAAAGATACGGATCGTCTTCTAGGAGTTAAAACATCTTTTCATCCCTAATATAGGGCAACTGCCACCTTTGTAAAGCAATTTTACAACCCGTATTCCAAATCTTTGACATCTAACGTTGTGCTGTCCATATTTTAGAAAAAGGAACATTATAATTTACACGGAGAACTTATTATACTAACACTTCATGCGTATCTCTCGACTAAAACTTTCCCACATGGATACGGGCTTTCTTTAAACATAAAGACTTCCCATCCCCGACTCACTTCACACAGATCAATTAAGATAGATCTTTCTTACATACAGTTCAATCATTTTACAAACATCGTTATTGACACAATACAGAATTGAGAATGAAAACAACATTAAAACACTTAATTATGAAGACGCTTGTATGTGCTTATGAAAGATTATTATTAACCCCTCCAATACCACAGCAATATAATCACAGCGAATTAGCTCTGAACTATAATCTTTACAATGAGCTCCGAGGACCCTGAATGGCAAAGAAACATCAAGGGGTCTATAGACTTTCTATTGCATCTTCACGGAATTGATTTTCGAATATCTATTCTTTCGATGTGAGCTGGTTACCCGAATAAAGTGCTCCGTAAATGGATATCGATTTCTGCAACATACACACAAACTGTTCACAAGAATAAACTACTTCCTATCCCTTCCACACTGCAGTAGGGATATTTATGGAGATTTCTCCTACATCATTTCACCGTTATTGCAACTACGACACATATTCACTGAATATACAGGTATATTATTGAGTAACTCTACAAAGATTGTAGAACACGGGTCACGATTTGTGACATCACACCATTAAGGATTAGGTATAATCCTGTAAATAAAACCGTCCATCTCCTTCAATGTGAAGATATTAAATGACGCTGTTTCCATTCCGGAATACTGTCTTACACCAGAGTAAACCTCCAGTGATCCTGCTGCGAAACTGTCACTTTCTGACTTGTATAAAATGTTCAAACGTTTCAGCTCCGCTGGGAGTGGGGTGGGGGAGGTGCGGATTTGATGGCCTGCACCGCTTGCTTGCCCGGCTATGACAGGACGGGAAGTGCGGAGGCGCTGCGTGGGGCCTCTGCTGGAGTCGAAGCTCTGTTCAAATGGTTGGCAATTTTCTTCTTAATCTGCATCGCAGGGCCACGCGTCTCAGGACCCGATTATTCTGGTCCGGGGTCACTGGGAGATGAGCTAAAATAGAAGAGGGGAGGGAAATATACTTTAGAGAAAGCTGATTTGGGAACAAGAAACTGGATTTTACTGTAACCCTTACAATTGTGTATAAGAAACTCAGCACCTTACCAGAGAATTGTTGCTGACTCCCTCAATAATGCCCTCAGTCCCAGCACGGGGATTGTCTTAGAGTTTGTATCTGTGGGGATCTTGTATATTTCTTCAGTCCAACACATTCTCTGCAGCTTCAGTATCGATGCTTTTAACAAGAAAAACAAGTACATATTTTGGCACCGTACAAAATCATTGACTGATTACAATGATGCAATTCATGTCAATCCTAGCCTCTTGTAAATGTAAATTTACCTTATACTGTGCTTTAGCTGTGATGTTCTCTCGCCCCGCAATTAATATCACCTTGTAAGTAAGTTAACATTCTCGAAGCTTAGAAGTAGCTTCTCGAAGCTGCGGTTCTGCTGCAGCTCTGCCCCAGGTCCCCTGCATTTATAGCCCCAAGGGGGAGAGAGAGAAGCGTGAGTCCGGATTTCTTTGCGTTTCCCACAGTCAACAGCCAATCGCCGCTGTCAGAGGGACAATTGCCAAAGCGTTTCTTTCTGAATGAAGAATTTTCTACACCGTTTGACGTTTTGTTGGGGCAGAGTCTCGGGAGACCATCTGGAGGGCTGGTGTGAGCCAGTAATCCCGAGGCAGCGGGGCTCGTGTAAGGTCATGAGAAGGGCGAGGGGTGTGAAAGAGCAGCTCGTCGGTGTTACTGAGCTCACAGGGAGTGAAAGTTATACATTTGTCTAATCGTCAGCATCTGGCGCCGAAAATGAATCAAGCAATTGTGCTTTTAAAAGAAAACTTAAAGCCTTTCCACTGAATCAAGTTCCCTGAAGTTGTCGGCAGTTCTTTTATATGAATGGCTTGTGTGTGAATGGTTTTAATATCTAGTGGATTATCAAAGGAAACAACTTGAATAGAAGATGGTGGAAGCACACGAAAGCTCCGTCAGCATCTGGATCAAGGATTCGGAACTTGGAAAATGAGAATATGAGTCTGACTGCAGCATAGGAAAGAACCCCGGCTCTCGGAAGCAGAGACATGAATCACTGATAGATAATGCCCTATAAATAGTTTTAGAAATAGCTGGAATGAGGTAAAAACATGACGGAGATATATACAAATACCAGCTCATTTCAAAAAGCCGACACACTGTCCGGCAGTTTGAAAATGTTTGTCCACATTTGCATTCAATTGAGGGCAGATTGTGAATTTTTATATAAAGTTTCCCATATAGGTTCACATGTGAGGTGTAGCTTGTACTTCGTGCGGGAAATGTACAGTTCAGGAGTAAAACACGGCGGGTGCTGGAAATCTGAAATAAAACCAGAAAATTCTGGAAAAACTCAATAGGTCTGGCAGCATCTATGGAGAGAGAAGCAGTCTTAATCTATCAGGTCCTTTAATCAGAATTGGAAAAAGTTAGAAATATAGCAGGTTTCTAACACACTTTCCAAGTTCTATAGCCACATCAGTTAGGTTCTGGTCTGTGATTAGTCGCCTTTGCTAGCAGTACCTCGGCTACTGTCCCCAGCAAAATACGTGTTATCAAAGTCTATGGGGTTAGCAGATAACATGGGGTAGATATTAACAGGAATGAGTGACTATTATAAGTAGTTTAACACTGTGAAAATCCCGTAGTTGCCACACTCCGGCACCTGTTCAGATACACTGAGGGAGAATTTAGCATGGCCAATACACCCAACCAGCACATCTTTCGGACTACGGGAGGAAACCTGAGCACCCAGAGGAAGCCCATGCAGACGTGGGGAGAATGTGCAGACTCCACACAGAAAATGACCCAAGCTGGGAATTGAACCCAGGTTCCTGGCAGTGTGAGGCAGCAGTGCTAACCAATGTGCCACAGGGTCATTGTGTTAAGACAACAATTTTATTGAATATTGAATAATAATTATAATAAGGACAATCATAATTGATAATATAAAACAAACATATAAGAAATATAATATACATAAAACAGAGGAAAAATAACTTAATTGAAAGGAAAAAAATAGTTCATATATATCTGAAGAAAATGGGACAGACAGGTGTTTGTTTAAACATATACAACATCCGCCAGTTTGGTCTGTTCCACAACAGCTCCCCGAAATTGGTACACATGTTACTGTCTCCCTCAGTATATACATTACCAAGTTGCTAAGTAACCCCAATGGGTAGGCACTACAGTCAGCCACTCTGTTTCTGGCCCTTCCTCCTATCATCCATGTTTGACTATTCCATCTGGCTGCAGGCCTGAGTCTCCAACGCAATGGATTTTTAAACTGGATTTATCACTTCATTCCAGTCTCTGGAAGCCTGCTTTCCCAAAACAAATCTTAGCTCTTATCACAGGGACCACAAGGTTAAGCAGACCTTGCAATATTCAGGCCGTTTACGTAGCTTTTGATGGTGTCTTCTCATCTGCCATCAATCAGATGTTATGTGCATCAATTAAACTTCATCTTCTGATGCTTCAGGTAACCACACCAGGTAAGATTACTCCGTGACTTGGTCTGCAGTGCAAGGATCACAGAATGCTGTAGGACAGCACTTCTGAAAATTAAAAAACACCTATTTTAATATTTCATCTTGAGAAAGTAAAAGATGAAAACTCAGCCTAAACAACGGCTGGGCCTGTACATAGAAAACAAGATCTAGAAAAAATGGTCACCACTGATTATTATTGATTGATTAATCAAAGCACCATCATAGCTGGGTTAAGATCAGTCTATCAAGTGAGAAATACAAAATGATTTTAAATATTAAAAATCAAAGAAGTGTAAAAATAAAATACGAAATACAAACATGCAAACATTAATGTCTGCAGGCCTCAGGCCTACAGACTGAAGCCATTGTTTTCAATCCCTGATCCAAACTCCATCGCTCTCCCTGGCAATAGATCGAAATGAAACCCATCTGTTCACAGCCTTAGTGTCATATTGGACCCGAAGATGAGCTGCGACTACACATTTGCAGCATTGCTAAGACTGTCTATTTTCCACATCCATAACATCATCTGACTTTGCCCTATCTCAGCTCATCTGCTGTTGAAACCCTCCCCCATACTTTTGTTATCTTGAGGCTTGACTACTCCAATATACTCCTGGCTGGTCTCCCACATTCTCTCCTCCATAAACTTGAGGTGATCCAAAACTCTGCTGCCAGTGACTTAACTCACACCAAATTCTGTTCATTTATCATAAAACTGTACTCACTGACTTACATTTGTTCCCAGTCAAGTGAAACCTTGATTTCAAAATTCCTGTAGTATTTTTCAAAGTATTGCAGGACTTTGCTCCCCTCATTCTCTGTAATCTCTTCCAGATCCCTTCAGCTGCCTTGGCCCCAAACTCTGGAATTCCCTCCCTACACCAACTTTCTTCCTGAAGACACTCCTTACAACCTACTTTTTTGACCAAGCTTTTGGCTATCTGACCTATTATCTCTTTATATAGCTTACCCAATACGGACACATAGCATCAGCAATTTGTACCATATACAACTTGCACTGCAGCAACCCATCATGCCTCTTTCTACAGCACCTTGCCAACCCATGACCTTTATCATCTAGAAGGACAAGAGAACCAGATTCATGGGAATGCCACGACCTACAAGTTTTCCTCCAAGCCACACAAAATACTGACTTAGGAACATAAGAACTGTTGGGTTTTTGTGTGTTAGTGGAATGTATATTTGTTGTAGACCATTTAATACTTCCTTAAATACTAGCCATTGCCTGGCAATTTTTAAAATCTATTTACCCATTCCACCATAGCCAACTACCCTTCATTCCTTGTTCAGATTTAGGATCCTAGTTTCGGAAAGAACAAACTTTCAAACTTAATGTAAAAATTCTATAATACTATGGCCAGTTGTAACTATATCATCATTCCCTCACTGGGTCAAAATTCTGGAACTTCCTTCCTGACAATACAGTGTACCTGCACCACATGGACTTCATCTGTTCAAGAAGGCAACTTACCACCACCTGTTAAGTTCAATTAGGGGACAATAAATGCTGGATGAACCAGTGGTGCCCACATCCCATGGAATAATAACTTTTAAAAAATGTCATTTTTAAAATAATGTTTCTGTGAAGTATTCTTGTTATGTTTTTATTATATTAAAGCTGTTATATAAATATTTGTGGCATCCATTATGTTGTCACATTCTACAAAGTCATTGTAGAAATCAAAGGCTGGAATGGACATTCATGTGGTTTGGCTGAGTAGATGGCCATGAAGTAGAGTGGTAGGTTTAGGCATTCCTCCTTGTAAGAAAAAAGTTAAATCTTGGCCATTTCTGTTAAGTTTTTTCAGGGTTAATTTTTCAGTCAAGTGGTTTGCAAAATATATTGGTTTGCAACATTTAAACCTCTTCTTTCAATTTAATACTTAATTTAGTTTGCTTAGTCAAAAGGAAAAAGGAAGCATACGATAAGTCTAGGCATCTAAAAACTGAGGAGTATAGTGAAAGTAGGAAGGAACTTAAACGAAGGAGCCATGAAATGTCTTTAGCAAACAGGGTCAAGAAGAGTCCCAAGGCTTTTTATGCATATATTAAGAGCAGGAGGGTAACAAGAGAAAGAGCAGGCCTACTTAAGGACAATAGAGGGAAGTTATGTGTGGAGCCACAGGAAGTGGGTGAGATCCTTAATGAGTACTTTGCATAAGTATTCATGAAGGAGAAGGGCGTGATTGACGTTGAGGTCAGGGATAGCTGTGTGAATGCTCTAGAGAATGTCAATATATCAAAGGAGAAAGTGTTGCATATCCTAAATTGCATTAAGGTAGACAAGTCCCCAGGGCCAGATAGGATCTATCCCAGGTTACTATGAGAGGCAAAGGAAGAAATAGCTGTGGCCTTAACAGATATCTTCACATTCTCTTTGACCAAAGGCAAGGTTCCAGAGGACTGGAGAATAGCCAATGTTGTTCCCTTGTTTAAGAAGGGAAACAGGGATAATAAGGAAACTATAGGCTGGTGAGCCTGATGTCAGTGGTGGGGAAACTTTTGGAGAAGATACTTGACGGACAGGATATGTGCACATTTGGAAGAAAATGGACTAGTTAGTGACAGGCAGCATGGTTTTGTACGGGGAAGGTCATGTCTCACCAACTTGATTGAGTTTTCTGAAGAGGTGACAAAGATAATTGATGAGAGAAGGGTCGTGATGTACTTTAGTAAGGCGCTTGACAAGGTCCCACATGGCAGACTGGTACAAAAACTAAAATCACTTGGGATTCATGGTGGGCTGGCTAGATGGATACTGAACTGGCTTGGTTATAGTAGTCATGATGTGGAGATGCCGGCGTTGGACTGGGGTGAACACAGTAAGAGTTTTAACAACACCAGGTTAAAGTCCAACAGGTTTATTTGGTAGCAAATACCATTAGCTTTCAGAGCGCTGCTCCTTCGTCAGTTAGCTGATAGCCAAGTTCCACACACATGAGGACGGCCTAAACTGGGATGTTGGATTTATGTCACATTATCAGTAACTCCCACAGCTTGCCTCCTGGACTTGCGGGCTATCCTGTCTGGAGACAATACACATCTCTTTAACCTGTGCTTAATGCTCCCTCTACCCACATTGTCTGTATCTTTAAGATCTGGTTGGTTGTAGGGATTCGCATTCTAATCAGTATTTTGTAACTTGATTTTGTGTCTCTGTGCCCTGTTTGAGAGTACATTTCCACTCCATCTGACGAAGGAGCAGCGCTCCGAAAGCTAATGGTATTTGCTACCAAATAAACCTGTTGGACTTTAACCTGGTGTTGTTAAAACTCTTACTTGGTTATAGTAGACAGTCAGCAGCAGTGGAAAGGTATTTTTCAGAATGGGGATCTGTAGTGTGTGGTGTTCCACAGGGATCAATGCTGGGACCTCTGTTGTTTGTAGTATATATAAATGATCTGGAGGAAAATGTGGGGGGTCAGATTAGTAAATTTACAGCTGACATAAAGATCAGTGGAGTTGCTGACAGTGCCGGGGATTACATCAGAGGATACAACAAGATATAGATAGATTAGAGAAGTGTCAGATGGAGTTTCATCCAGACAAATGTGAGGTAATGCATTTTGGAGGATCAAATTTAGGTGTGAATTATACTGTAAACGGCAGACCCCTTCGGAACATTAACATATCGAGGGATCTAGGTGTGCAGGTCCACAGTTCCCCAAACGTGGCAACACAGGTGGCTAAGGTGATTAAGAAAGCATATGGCATGCTGGCCTTCATCAGCCGGGACACTGAGTGCAAGAGTTGGGAAATCATGGCCACAACTCTCCCAAAAGTGCTGAATTGGAGAGAAAACTGTTCTAAATCCCGACTGTTCTGTTAATCTTGATTCCCCCCCATGCCGACACTATAGTTAAGAAAGCCCACCAATGCCTCTACTTTCTCAGAAGACTAAGAAAATTTGGCATGTCAGCTACAACTCTCACCAACTTTTACAGATGCACCATCGAAAGCATTCTTTCTGGTTGCATCACAGCTTGTTATGGCTCCTGCTCTGCCCAAGACCGCAAGAAACTAAAAAAGGTTGTGAATGTAGCCCACTCCATCACACAAACCAGCCTCCCATCCATTGACTCTGTCTACACTTCCTGCTGCCTCGGCAAAGCAACCAGCATAATTATGGACCCCACGCACCCCAGACATTCTTTCTTCCATCTTCTTCCATTGGGAAAAAGATACAAAAGTCTGAGGTCGCGCACCAACCATCTCAAGCTTCTTCCCTGCTACTGTCAGACTTCTGAATGGACTTACCTTTCATTAAGTTGATCTTTCTTGACACCCAAGCTATGACTGTAACACTACATTCTGCATTGTCTCGTTTCCTTCTCTATGAACAGTATGCTTTGTCTGTATAGCGCGCAAGAAACAATACTTTTCACTGTATGTTAATATATGTGACAGTAATAAATCAAATCAAATCAGCTTCTCACCTGAATCTCCGCACTCTGTGCACTGCAGAGGTCCCAGTTGGGAATATCATTAAAAACCCAGAGGGCGGAGCCTATTCGTGCCGGAGTTTGACATTCTGGAGCACTGTGCATGTGCAGTGGCCCCAAACTGTCAACCTCCCATTTGCTGGCCAGCCCAGGACCCCCGCAGTGCTGCCCCTCTGGCCCCCGCCATGGCCTGAACACAGCCCCCACAGCAATTCCCAGGCCAGCCCTGACCACCACCCCACACCCCCGTCCTGGAGCGCCCCGATGTCCAGGCCCCAGCCCCCAGCAGTGGCGATCCCCCCACTCCCCTCACCCTGGCAGACTCCCCTCACCCCGGTGGACACCCCCCCCACTGACCTACCCCTGGGGTCAGAACCCCCCGGAGGCAGCCCCCCCCCCCCCACCTGGCAGACCACCCCCCCAGCCCCAATCGCTGCCCTCCCTCCATCCCAGACTGATCCTGTCTGCAAAGTGCAGCTGGATACCCCACCCCCAGTGATCACTCCATAGGCCCTGCCCACAATTGGCCCTGCCCACAATAGGCCCCGCCCCCTTGGTGCTACCCGATGCCTGATGGGCAGTGCCAAGGTGCTCCCTGGGCATGGACACTTTGCCCCTTGGGCAGTGCCGGGGACACAGGCTGGCACTGCCAGAGTGCCCATACCCAGGGGGCACCACCCCCCCCCACTGCCCAACCCCCTGGGAGTCCCAATTGCCCCCCCTTCACTCCGGCACGGTCTTCCGCTAGTTCCCCAAACGTGGGGAGCTAGTCTGAACACCGCCAGAATGAAGTACACCTGGCGGGGTGGGAGATTCAATCGGGACCGGAAAGGTCCCAATAATGAACTAATATGCATATTTAAAACAGATCAAAAACAGATTTAAATGACTTACCTGCCTTCCCACCAGTTTCCAACTTGGTATGACCGGTGATTGTTCGCTGGCTCTGGGAGATGCGCATGCCTTCCCGGTGCATGCGCAAATCTCTGTTCAAGGCCGCAGATGCGCATCTCCCACTGCGACCCGACAGAAAAGTTGCGGGTCACGATGGGAGAATCGCGGCCCATATTGCAGCTATATAAAACCTAGGTTAGGCCACATTTGGAGTATTGCATGCGGTTCTGGCCACCACACCACCAGAAAGTTGTGGAAGCTTTGGAGAGAGAAGGTTCACCAGGATGTTGCCTGGTCTCAAGGGTGTTGGCTATGAGGAGAGGTTGAATAAACTAGTATTGTTTTCACTGGAAAGATGGAAGCTGTGGGGAGACCTGATAGAGGTCTACAAAATTATGACATGCATAGACAGAGTGGATAGTCAGAGGCTTTTTCCCAGGGTGGAAGTGTCAATTATAAGGGGACACAGGTTCAAGGTGAGAGGGGGAAATTTTAAGGGAGATGTGTGGGGGAAGTTTTTCACACAGCGAGTGGTGGGTGGCTGGAACGCTGCCATACGAGGTGGTGGAATCAGGCACATTAGCAACACTTAATAGGCATCTGGATCGGTACATAAATAGGAAGGGGATAGAGGGATACAGACCGAGTAAGGACAGAATAGCTTTTTTAGTTTAGTTAGGGCATCATGATTGGCACGAGATTGGAGGGCCGAAGGGCCTATTCCTGTGCTGTACTTTTCTTTGTTCTTTAATAATGTCCTGAATAAGTCATAGACGGATCTTTGGAGCTGAAATTTTGTTTTTCAAAGGTATGCATATTTTTGAATATTTAGAAATATTTCTTCAAATGTTTCCACCGTTCATCTACCCTTTGTCTATTATGGTGAGCCTTTCAATATTTTATATTACTCTTTCTGTATGTATATCGTGAGTACAGACATGTCCTGATAATGGATAAAATAAATTCACCGTTCATTTTCCTATACGCAGTCAAAAATGGTACGTTGAACATAAATTAAAACCTTATTGAAAGTGTCTATGCAATACAACTGGAAAGATAATGACAGTAATTTGCAAAATAATAAGGGCTCTGATTGCTGGATCCTTCCTTTCAGCATTTCACAAAGAATCTGAGTAACTTTAAACAAGCCCAAGCCAACTTTATCGTGAGCATAGGGCGGAACGTTCTACCCAGGGCGGAACATTAGTCCCAGCGCTCCGGGTCTGATCGACACCTTATTGCGGGCGGACCGGTTGTCAGGCAGTGAGACAAGTCCATTTCCGGTGCCAGGGAGGAGTTATTTGGAGTTTGAGGCAGCGGCAAGTTACCAGACACCATGGGGAAGAGACAGCATCAGAAAGATAAAATGTGAGTGGTGACTATCTGTGTGTGAGCCTCGAAGTTCTTTATGGGAGGCCGGGGCCCAGTCTTCCCTTCCCCTACCTGTGCTCTGTGACACTGAACTTCAATAAAGAGAGCGGACCCACAGCTCACATCTGGTTCACCAAAATAAACCCGATAGCCATTTGGATAAATTCCACTCTTTGATTTTTAAAATTATCTTCATTGTTTTCAAATCGCTCCGTGGCCTTACCTCTTCTCAGTTCTGTATTTCCCTCCAGTCCTACAATGCTCTGCAGTATCTGCACTCTAACTCTGGCCTCTTGTGATTTCCTGATTTTAATTGCTCCACCAGCAGGTGTGTCTTCAGTGGTCTAGACCCTGAGCTCTGGAACTACCTATCTGTCCCCTCTTTTAAGATGCTGCTTAAAACCTACCTATTTGATCCAGTACTTAGATGCCTGTTTTAATGTCTCCTTTGTCTCATTAGTTGGTGCTTGATTATAGCAGTGTGAAGCACCGAATTGTAAGCTGTTGTCCTTGTCGTATGTTGTTTCTTCGTGCAGTGGCTCCTATTGCAAAGTTACCTCTTCCTTCCAGTTCCACCCTGCCTTGTGCTCAAAGTGTCAATTCTGTGCTGTTAAACTTTATTACTATGACACTTCACTTACATGACCATTATTTAGATTTATATTTGTGCTGACAGAATATCACGTGTTGTAAGGCAGTGACACCACTTGAGGGATTGAAAGAAAACATTCATCTCAAGCATCTGCATTGAGGATCATGTTGTCCTGGAAATGTGATACCAACTTTGCGACTTGCCTATTGCTATTCTATGCAACACATCAATAGAAGAAGAATTTAGTGGATTGTATCTTGGCAAGTTTCATTTCTATAACAGCAAATGGTGCTTTGTTAATCTCCAGTGATGGAAAGTGTGCTTTCATTGTAAGGTACAATTTACACTGACGTTACATAGAAGCTAAAGCTTCCTGTCTACAAATGAAAAAAAATCATGATGGTATCTTCTGCCTAATCAGGTGATGCATGATGGGGAGTTTGTTTGATACCTCATCATCTAAGATTGTACAGTACAAGTCCAGTAATGACTTCAGCGTGTTTTTCCAGTTCCAATATTCTCCACTATCAGATTTTAATTTCATGAGCTTTGCTTTGGAACTGGAACAGTGGCTGCTTGAACAGTACAGATTATGTATTGAAGTGGGTATAAGGCATGTTGAGGAAGAGTGAAGTGAGCTTGACCTTGCGCCACACTTGTGCTTTCTGGGTATGCGTCTTGTTCCAGCAGTCCTCCTGGCTCAGATCAGCTCATGTGCTCCTTTCTTTCCTGAAGGCACTGCTTTTTACTGGGATGCATTTTTGTGAGGGAATCAAATTTAGTATATCAGAAATATATTTTTAACGTTGGTTAAAGCTGTTGGTATGTGAGTGCATTCATTTGAAAAGTTTGTTTATTTGTCACAAGTAGGCAATACAGTTACTGTGAAAATCCCCTAGTCGCCACTGGCACCTGTTTGGGACTTGTAATGAATGACTTATATTCACGAATACTTAACTTGCAACTTATTTGTCTTTCTACTGTTTGTAGTTTTCTTCTGACATTTACTTTTCTTTTGCAGGTACATCACCTGTACAGAATATACCAACTTCTATGGTGGCAAGAAAACAGGTAAGTCGGATTTGCACTGTCCTTTAGTAGCAGGGTATTGTGATTTCTGTTTGTATTTGTATACAGTAGAAATAATATTTTCACTGTTTCTGTTGATGCACACAATGCTTTTTAAATATCGATTTGATATTCCTTGATATAATGGTTGTATGACTGGGTATGCTTTTGCAGCTGCCTCTTCACTCTGTTTAGTTAATAGTCCATGAATAACTGAGTAAAATATTAGTAACTCCAGCAGTGTACAGGTTCTTGTGTATGGACCTGTGGTGGAAAGGTGCTTCAATGAAGGAAAATTGAAGGGCCCCTTATTGTTGCAGTCATTCACAGAATTCCAGAGAAACACTTGATAGTCAGAGGCTTTCAATCATAAGGGGCACAGGTTCAAGGTGAGAGGGGAAAGTTTAAGGGACATGTGTGGGGAAAGTTTTTAACGCAGAGAGTGGTGGGTGTCTGGAACGTGCTGCCAGAGGAGGTGGTGGAAGCAGGCACATCAACAACATTTAAGAGGCATTTGACTGGGTACATGAATAGAGGGATATGGATCGAGTAAGGGCAGAAGGGTGTTTTTTTAGCTTAGTTAGGGCATCATGATCGATACAGGCTTGGAGGGCCAAAGGGGCTGTTCTTGTGCCGTACTTTTCTTCTTTGTTCTCTTTATACACCACTGTCTTCAAACTTCACAGACAGTACTTACAGAACCATGGAATTAGACTGATTTCCCTCACATGAGGTTCAGGTTTTTCCTATGACAAAGTTGAATTTGATTAAAAGGAAGATTGCAGCATATTTGTGACTCACTTTTGTTCAGAAAAATAAATGCTCCCAACTTTGGAGAGGACTCTGACCATTTTGATGGTTGGTCTAACATAGTTATGGACTGGTCCTGTTTGTTTTCGTTCATCCCATTTCCAAATTGTCTGTGATGGACAACACCGGTGGTTACAAACAATATGCCTCAGCTTCAGACCGTTGCTAGAAATGGATGGAGTTGTGGCTCAGGGATCGAATTTGTGATGGATAGGCCTTCAGTTTTCCCAGTATTGGAAGAAACCTTTGCTCACCTAGTACTGAACGTTGGACATGACCTACATTGGCAACACCACAATTTTAAAAATTTCAGCCTTTTTTGTCCTTCCATGGTCTTGCTCCTCCCTATCGCTGTAATCGACTAGAACTCCCAACACACTAAGACATGCGTGCTCATCTAATTCTGTGCTCTTTTGAGCACTTTCAATTTTAATCATTGCACTATTAGCAGCCTTGAGTTGCCTAAGACCTAAGCCCTTGAATTTCTTCCCTTAATCTCTCTGCCACTCTAATTGTCTTCTCTCCTAATTGAAACTTACTTCTCTGACCAAGCTTTTTGTTATCTACCCTAATATTTATTTGTGGCTCATTTCCTGTTTTATAATATCCCTGTGAAATGTCATGGGGATTTTGTTTTGTAAATATTTTAATTTGAGTTTTTTCCTTTTTTATTAAACAAAACAACACACCTGTAAAACTGGTACAGTATAGCACACTCATTTTACTGCACAGAAAAAAAAACAATGTAGCTGGTTCATCTGACCCAATGCTTTAACAGAAAACAGGGTGGCGAGAAAAAGAACAAAATACAAAGAGAGGGAGAGGGGGCATACACCCTCGCGTACATTATATTAAGGACAGTGCTGCATGTTCTACGGAAAGCCTTATGAAATAAATCCAACACTACGGAACCTGTATATTTAAGATAGAGGCCCCATACTTTTTGGAATGAGTCCAACTTGGATTAAAGTATACAAGATAGACATTCATTGGAATACACTCCATAATGATTTTGTGCCAATTATCTACGGAAGGTGACTCATCATTGATTCAAGAAGGTAAAATATTTTTCCGTGCTGCAAATATTAGAATATCATACAACCTTTTCTCATACATCAATTATATGTTTATCGGGAAGCACCAGAATCAAAAACTCAGGGTCCATCTCCAAGGTCATATCAAAAATATTTTCCAGCTCTTCAAGTATACCTGACCAATAGTTTTTATTTTGACACAAGACCAGATACAGTGTGTATAGCCCCCTCTTACAAATTTACATTTTTGGCACAGTGGAGATATGGCAAGGTCCATCTTATATCTTAAACTTGGTGTAATATGCAAACGATATGGAATTGTTAGTTGAATCTCCTTTGCTCAATTACAGATGAAAATTTTATTTGCGTTCTCCCAGATAGCTCCTTAGGTCGCCTTCAATATTCATTGCGAGATCCTTTTCCCAAAACCGCAATGCCTCTCGCATGTTCATATTGAACATGATGTGTCCTAAAACTTATGAATTAAATTGCTTTGGTTCTGCGAACAGTAAAATCGTTTCTACAGGGGCGATACTGGCATCAAGATGCAAAGTTGTTCTATTAAGAACAAAGTCTCTAATTAGCAAGCATCTGAAAAAAAGAATGTCTGGGGATATCACATTGTTGACAAGTTGCTCAAAAGATAATAAGGAAGCCCCTCAAAACAGATCCATTACCCCAAATGTCAAAACATTGTCCATGAGACCTGGCAAGAAATCAGGGCTTCCCTGTATAGGATTGAGAGCAGAAGTTCACATAGATCTTCCCTCCAAATGACGGACCATTTTCCAGGCTCTGAGTATTAATAATTTGGTTCTCACATTTGTCTGGTACTGTCTTCAAATTTCTAAGGAAGAAAATAGATTGTGAAGAATATTCAGTCTGACATACCTCAGTATCAAGACATATGGAAGTGGGGGTCCCTCCTTATCCATTCCCGTATAAATTTCAGATGAGAGGCTAGCTGATATAATTTTATATTTGGCAACCTTTTGAACTTGGAAGTTGCAATTTGGCCAGTATTAAGCAAGGTTTCTTTTTGCTCCATATAAAGGAGCTAAACCCCCCATTGATTTCCTTCAGGAACTTAGCTGAAAGCAAAATTAGTAACATCTGTAAAGAGTAAAGCAACTTTGGTAATGCATTCATCTTAATCACTGCCATCCTGCCCAGCTACATTATAGATGTAAAGAGGTCCAAAGATGTAGATCACACTTTATATAAACATTGCCTGAATAAGGGGGTAATAAAGATAGCTAACAAGTAAAACCAGAAGGGGATCATCTAAAGTGGAAGGGAGCAAGGGGAGGCTGTCCTCTAAGCCTTCCTAATGACATAGCCTCAATCTTGGCAAATTTTATTTTACAACCTGAGAAGGATTTGATTCTGATTTGATTTATTATTGTCACATCTGTTAGTATAATGTGAAAAGTATTGTTTCTTGCAAGCTTTACAGACAAAGCATACTGTACATAGAGAAGGAAAGGAGAGCGTGCAGAATGTAGTGTTACAGTCATTGCTAGCGCATAGAGAAAGATCAACTTAATGCAAGGTAGGTCTGTTCAAAAGTCTGATGGCAGCAGGGAAGAAGCTGTTCTTGAGTCGGTTGGTATGTGACCTCAGACTTTTGTATCTTTTTCCCGGTGGAAGAAGGTGGAAGAGAGGAATGTCCGGGTGCGTGGGGTCCTTAATTATGCTGACTGCTTTTCCAAGGGGAAAAGTTCCTGTGTTGTACTGTGCAACCCACTAAGCCTGCGCCGATCATGTTGCCCTGTCTAGACCAACTGCCTGTAACTTCCATTCCCCACCTGTTCATGTGTCTATCCAGATAAGCCTTAAATGTCACCAACGTGTCTACCTCAACCACTGGCAGTGCATTCCAGGCCCTCACGACCCTCTGTGTAAAAGAAAAACTTCCCCCGCATATCTCAACTGAACCTTTCCCCCCTTACCTTGAACTTGTGCCCCTTCATAACTGTCATCTCTGGCCTGGGAAAAAGCTTCCAATTGTTCACATTATCTACGCTCCTCATAATTTTATAAACTTCTATCAGGTCACCCTTCAGCCTCCATCTTTCCAGAGAGAACAATCCCACAAGAACTGTTTTAAACAACAGAACAAACAGTTAACTCCAAGGAGGATTTCCTCACCAAATGTGAGGCCTTGTTTGACTAAACAAACATACATTCCATATTTGTAACAAGGAGCCTCTCTGTACAGGAAAGAAAAATTGCCAAGTACTTAAAGAGAAAGAGGCTCTGTAATCTAACCTTGTCTATTAAGGTTGAAGTCACAGGTTCATCTCCCAGCAGTGGTGCCACTCATATTTAACATCGAGAGGGAGACAGATAACATGTTGAAAACGTCAAAGTTGAAGAAAGACATTTCTCATTTAGCCCTAATATCATACAACCTGCAAAGCAATTCTTTGACTAGAAAAAAACGCTGAAGAATATTATTTATCACGGTTATGTGTGATTCTTAGCGTTTCTTAAGTGCATTACTCCCTGATCCAGACAGTTACTGGATCATCCCTGTCAGATGAAAAGTATCGGTACAAAATAAAAGGATATAATAAAAAGGGATAAAGTCCAATCTTTATGGTCAACTGCAACCTGTTAATAATGTCATTCAGCTGAGAGACTTGAATTATTGCCTTCTGTGGAGTTTGCAAAATCATGGCTTTTGACAGGGTATCGAATGCTTTTGTCGACTTGTTGAATGTCACCCTCAGTATGGCAGTATACATCATGGCATACTGTGCTCTGGTGGCCTTCAGTCGTCTTCTAACTTCATCAAAACCCTTGCGTCTTTGTTGTATCTCCGATTAAAAATCTTGATGGAAAGAGACCTTCAGTCCATCGTAGAGTAAGACCCACCACGTCTAGCTGCCTCCATCATTTTATGGTGATCTTTGAAGTTGTGGAAGCGCATAATTATGCGCCGGGGTCATTGGTTGCCCTGGGCCTCAGAGCAAGTAAGCTGTTTTCAGTCTAATACTCCCGGCTTTCATTTCTATGTTGAGAAAGCGTGGTAGCCAGCCCTTGGTTCTCTAAATCGTCTAGATGTTCTGACATTGTCAGAAGCTGTTTTTTCATAGACTGTAAGTGGGCCTCCACCAAGGAAGATGCGTTTTCTACAGTAAAATTCTCTCCTCTGCTTCATCAAGCCTTTTACCAGTATTCTGCAGTTCGATAGCATGAGCACTGATGTTTTGCATTAGTAGACAGAGTTTCTCATCAATGACTTTGATAATATTAGTAGTGATCAGTTATAACACCTTGAAAGTGCTGCGTCAAGACCTGACTCAATCGCCAGTCACCACGTCGAAGAACTGATTCCTCTCCAGTTGCCTCCGGATGATCTTTCTTGTCGTTGGCTTTCTTTGCATTTCTCGGCATTTTATTAGTAGAGTTTGACTAAAAGTCCTCCAGGGACATAATATGGAGTTTTCACTCCTGAATTAGCGGAGTGTGAGCTGAATGAGAATAATGAATGAATTTCCAGCATACCTTGCAGGAAACAGCTATTTCTGCACCCGCAGCACATAACTCCCCCATGGGGATGTTTTGTGATGTTAAATGCTACATAAATACAAGTTATTTTGACAGTGCTGGTAGACTGGCAGGTGTGTTCCAATCCTCGTTGATCTATACAATCAGATCTTACAATTAATACATGAGGTTGTTTCTTTCAAGAAAGTAATTATCATTATTTCTTCCATCCTGCAGTTATTCCACAAGCGAACTTCCGCCGTTTGCCCTTTGATCACTGCAGGTAAGGCCACCTTGTTGCTAAAATTAGTTTAAAGTTTATTTATTAGTGTCACAAATAGGCTTACATTAACATTGCAATGAAGTTACTGTGAAAGTCCCCTAGTTGCCACATTCCGGCGCCTGCTTGGGTACACCTGAGGGAGAATTTAGCATGGCCAATGCACCTTTCAGCACGTCTTTCAGACTGTGGGAGGAATCCGGAATGCACGGAGGAAACCCATGCAGACATGGGGAGAACATGCAGACTCCGCACAGACAATGACCCAAGCTGGGAATCGAACGTGGGTCCCTGGTGTTGTGAGGCAGCAGTGCTAACCACTGTGCTATTTTGCTTCCCCACTGTACTAAACTGTAGTTCTGGCTTATTGTGCTTCTGAAAATACATTACAATAGTAATACAATGGAGATTGCATTGGAACTGTGAGATTTAGAACAGGTGAATCTTTTTACAGCTTATGCTAAGGCCCTGCTTGAAGTCTGTGTACTACTTTCAGTTTTCTTTGTGAGGGCCTAACGGCCTCAAAGCTTCTTCCCTACCTGTCTTTTCCAAGTTCCCATTCCAGCTTGCTGATGTATTGTAATTCCCTTAGAAACATTAAAGAGGAAAAGACAAAAGAAACATCGGTATTCTTTAAGCTGCTCTCATGAATGTTCAAATTGCATTTGGCAAAACTCTTCAACAGCTGTCTATCCAAATTTTGCATATAATTCCAGTAAAATTATAACCGTAACTTCTTGGGATGGATTATAATCATATGTTTTTCATCTCCTGTATAAGAAGATTCTATATTCTCTCATCCTCGTTCAAATTTTAATCTATGTTGCCATGAATTTAGAGAATAATTGGGTTGTGGGCTGATGTCAGTTCCCATATCTTCAAATTGATTTAATTCCTAAACTTTTCCTGAATTCTTTGAGTCAACAAAAGAGTGTTTTCAGCTCCATCTCACCATGAGAGCTTCAAGAGTGAACCACTTGTTTCCATGTCATAATATTCCCCCTCAATATATGTGCTGCTGTCAAGTGCAAATCAGATGCTTCCAGCAATGTATTTTTGTCTTTTTAATAAAGCTGCTTTTAGTTTATTCAGAATCCATCTTTTTATGTGTTTGTGTGTGTGTGTAGTTTAATATGAATAGGTGAGAGGGTTAAAGGTACCTTGACAGTGTCAGTGTTGCAATATATGTTTGTCTTTATGGTATCAACTGAAGGTATATGGTCTTAGTACTTACTAGGCTTTACTGACCTAACTGCTGTTTTCTCTTTCAGCTTATCTCTTCAACCCTTTGAGTACCCAGTATGTACCCCCGATGGAATGGTGTTTGATCTCCTGTAAGTATAGGAACCTTATTGGTACTTGACCCCTTGACTTAGTTTGCATTCCAGGTTTTTTAAATTCATTCATGGTATGTGGCCGGCGCTGACTAGGCCAGCATTTCTTGCCCATCCCTAATTGCCCTTGAGAAGGTGGTGGTGAGCTGCCTTCTTGAATTGCTGCTGTCCATGTGTTGTAGGAGCACCCACAGTACTCTTAGAAAGGGAGTCCTAGGAATTTGACCCAGCAATAGTGAGGGATGTCGATATAGTTCCAAGCTGGGATGGCATGTGACCTGGAGGGGAACTTGCAGGTGATATGTTCTGATGCATCTGCTGCCCTTGTCCTTCTAGGTTGTAGAGGTCATGGGTTTGGAAGGTCCTGTTGAAGGAATAATAAAATCCCTACAGTGCAAAAGGAGACCATTCGGCCCATTGAGTCTGCACCGATTCTCTCTGACAGAAAGACTTATCCAAGTCCTCTTCCCCCCACCCCATCTCCATAACCCCACACATTTGCCATGGCTAATTAACCTAACCTACACATCTTGGGACACTAAGGGACGATTTACCATGGCCAATCCACCTAACCTGCGCATCTTTGGACTGTGGGAGGAAACCGGAACACCCGGAGGAAACCCACACAGACATGGGGAGAGCATGCAAACTCCACACAGACACCCGAGCCAGGAATCGAACCTGGGTCCCTGGCACTGAGACAGCAGTGCTAACCACTGTACTGCTGTGCAGCTCAAAGGAGCCTTAGTCTGTTGCTGCAGTGAATCTTGTAGATGCTACACATTGTTGCCACTGTGCATCGGTGGTGGAGGAGAGATTGAATGTTTAAAGTGGTGGGTGGGATGTCAATCGAGTGAGCTGTTTTGTTCCAGATGGTTTCAAGCTTCTTGAGTTTTGTTGAAGCTGCACTCATCCAGGCAAGTGGGAAGTATTCCATCATACTCCTGCTTTGTGCCTTGTGGTTGGGGAACAGACTTTGGGGAGTCAGGAGGAGTTACTCACTGAAGAATTCTGAACCTTTGACTTTTTTAAAGCTTTAGCAGCAGTATCTATATGGCTTATGTTTATATATTGAGTCTTGAAGAGAAGTGCTGCTGTGTGGTGGAGTGATTGCCATACAATGGATTGGGTTATAAATATTTCCTCCTGGTATCAGTCATGCTCTTAAGTGATCCATAGACCTACTTTTTATAGAACTTGACACCCACTGCCTCCATCTCTGTTGAATGATTGCAGGACCCAGGAATGTAACAATGAATCTCACTTGCAATCATGGCCAGATTTTTATGACTCATGAATAGGTACTCTTTCAATCCTGCTAAAGGGGGACCAAATTAATATTTGGATGAAATTTGGTTGGAGTAGCTAGATAATTTATTCCATGTAACGTGGAACAATAAAATTGAAGACAGTTGCTTGATACAATCAGTATGACTTAGTTTGTACTGTTATAAGAATAAAGAACTCCCTAGAATTAGCCCACTTTGGTAGAGGGTCTAACTCAACTTGGAAGCACATTATCTCTATTTTCTATCCTACCGCCCTGGTCAGTGGTTTGTTTCCTTCAGAGGCTTTGACTTCACCTTGGTGCCTGTGTTCTGATTTTTATAAGCCCTACTCTCAACTCCCACTGAAAGCACACTGAAGTACAAGGTATCTTTTCGAATAATCAGACACAGTTAATGAATGAGATCTCTGAGAGAAACAATGTACCATCGCGAATTGTAATTGAATTCATCTGTCTGCTGATCCTCAGTTCAACACACAACTGACTTGGTAAGCTAGCTCTATTTAGGCAAGGATTTGTTTAAAACATGCATATTAACAGCACTAATGTTCAAGTCCTCTCTGAACTTAATGGCCAAAGAATCTCAAATCTTGATGGTAGGAATTAAAATTATCCCAGTGGAAGCAGTTATTTCCTCAACTTTTCAGAGGATTCTCATTGCTTTGATTTTTAAAAAAAATTGTAGTATATTGTAAATACTGCATTTTATCTGGAACTTCTAGATTGTGATAATGTTGATGCATCATTGACATGAGAGTGATAACAAAGAGAAGATGTTGGAAATCTAAAATAAACCCTGAAAACCCTTGAAATGTGCAGCAGGTTGAGCAACTTCTGAAGAGAAAGCTGGGTTAATGTTTCAAGCATAACTATCAGATCTAGGCAGCAGTTAACCACTGAGCCTCAGCCATGTTACTGCTGATATTTAACTTGTGACAGCTTTGTTTTGCTGCCTGGGTATCCTCCTTGTAACATTGATCACCGCTTACTGAATCATTTACGATTCTGGTGTCTCAATTGCATTGCAATGCCATCTACTGGATCTTAATAAGATTGCATATTTCAAACTTGATAAGGGCTTTGCTTAATAAATATGTGGAGAACTGCCCAAGAACAGTCCACATATATTCAGTAGGGGAGATTATGCTCAAACTTATAGGTGCATTTTGAAAATGATATAGACATAGTAAAAAAGGCTGGTGTAGCTTTTTTTAGAGATATATTTGACAGTTACATTTTTGGCAACTAATGATTGGCAAGACACTAAGGAGTAGATTTAAAGATGGTATACATTGGAAAATGAGGGCAGTTGCAAGTGGAAACATTTCAAGCTTGAAAGCAACTTCTGGGGACAAGATTATAAGAGGCAAACTCCTCCATGCTTTTGGATAAAGTAGTGAAATTTACAAGAAACAGTATCACTAGATTTGGAAAGATTTTTGATCTTTTAAACAATTGATTCCATAGGTGGCAAATGGAATACAACATAACTTAAGCTTAGAATTATTATTGTCACAGCAAAGAAACAACAGGAGTATGTGTTAAATGGAAGTTATTCAGAATGCTCAGCATATAGATTGCATAGTACAAATCAGAAGTAGTTACTTTGGTGCCATTTACGGTGTTGCTCAGACATTATCAGGAATACTGTGTGTAATTCTGATGACCTGATCTTGGGCGGGGTTACAGAAGTGAACAACCAAAATGATTCTGGACGTTAGGAAGGTTAAAGAACTGAGTTCTCTTTTATATCATTTTGGAATGCATTTGAAGTTCTGTAACCTCCAAGGCCACAGATTAATAATTGGAAAATGGGATTAGGCTGGATAGCTCTCTTTCAACTGGCACAGATGAGCTGGGTTGATTGGCCACAGTTTGTGTTGTAAACTTCCAAACTGGCTAAGGAGAGTAGATTTCCTTCTCTGAAGTGAACTAAATGGGTTTCATCGTCAAACTTTACTGAGCTTTGCTTTTTATTCCAGAATTATTAATTGAATTTAAATTCCACCAGCTGTCACATTGGATTTGAACTTGTCTCCAGCGTAATATTCTGAGTCCCTGGATTATTAACTGGATTGTGCTCTTTTCTGAATGGTTCAATTGTCAGAGGACACAAGTTTAAACGTTAGTAGGAAGGGAAGGCCCACATTAGTTGATTTATGCAAGAAGGTTTAATAGATTTGTAGTGCTGCAAATGCATGAAAACTAAAAAAAGTGCTGGAGATATGTGGGATAGCAGAGTGAATCGGAAAGGAGAAAAGACAAGTTTTTTAGTTTGCTAACCTTATCTCAGACTATTTTCAGATGCTGACAAAGCTGCTCATTTCAGCATTTTTTTTTAAACAAAAGACTTGTAGAATATGTTGCCTGGAAAGCCCATTGAAATGTTCAAATGTAAATGAGTTCAAGATGCCCTTCTGGAGAGGAAGAGAGAGAAGGGATTGAGGGGCATGGTGACAAAATACACAAAATTGGAATTTGGACCATCCCAAGGGGTGAACTTAGACCTTCAAAAAGAAGTTTGTTCTTTAATTATTGCACCTTTTAGAAAGTTTGATATTAACCATTTTTTTTCATTTTTCCCAGAAGCAGCTTAATTTTGACTGAATTTTATTTAAAAATTAAAAAAATAACATTTGTACTTGTGTGTGGTTTGGAATGGGAAATAATTAATGGGAATCTGAAGTAGAACTGGATATGTTGATCCTACAGTGAAACGGTTGCTAGTCCAATGTGCCTTTTAAATAGTTTATGGTGGCTGGTCTTCTGCCTGTGTATCTCTGTTTTCTGAAATTCATGATCCATTTTTTTATAGGAGTATCATTCCATGGATAAAGAAATTTGGAACCCATCCAACCACCGGAGAGGTAAAGTTCCTTCACTCCTTCACTACATGTCTTCTGCTTTTGATTCATTGTGAGGGATTGATGTGAGATTTTTACAATTATATTAGAAGAGGAAGGAAACTTGAGGATAATGTGAATCATTTAAACACATAGTATGGAAGCTTTATAAGAAATAATAGATTTGTTGAATAATGGCTGTACAAAACTTCACAGTAGAGGAAGAAATAATATACTTGACATTTCTGGAAAACTAATAAGTCAAGAACTCAAATTCAGTCAATTAACATGAACAAAGAACACCAAAGATTGACAGATTCCTCAAGGCCTGATGGCTTTTGTCCCAGGGCTCATTCATAATTTTCCCAAATTTCCTTGATTTAGGAATTGTCCATTTAGATAGCAAAATTGCAAGTGCAATGCCATTATTTAAGAAAGATGAGAGAATGTGGAAGATTATAGGCCCGCTTGTGTAACATCTGTTGTGTGGAAGTTATTGGAATCTACAATTAAGGACAGAGTGACATAGAGAAGTTGAGCTGATCAGAGATAACTGAGATGTATCTGTAAAGGGTAGGTCATGTCTAATACACCTAATTGAATTTTTTGAGGATGCAATGGCTGTAATAAACAGGGCAATGTCTAAATATCCAGTTTATTTGGATTTCCAAAAGGCATTCAGTAAAGTTCCACATCTGAACAATCTTTTCCTCCATGGGGGAGCCTAAAACAAGGAGACATAGCCTTAAAATTTGGACAAGGCCATTGAAAAGAGAACTTTGGAAATACTTCTTCATGTAAAGGGTGGTGGAATGTAGAACATTCTCCCACAAAAAGCAGTAGGTATTTGCTTGGTTAATTATTTTAAAATTATAGATCAGTAGAATTTTACTATCCAAAGGTATGAAGGAATATTTTTTTAAAAACTGCGTTAAAAACACACAGAGTGAATGTCACTGGGATACTGAACAGAAACAGTGCAGATAAATCCATTAATGCGCTGAATGTCTTATGGAAGCTTACACTTTGACAGGGCAATTGCAGTTAAAACACAATTCAGTCATGGAACAAGCTCAAGGGGTTATTCTTTTTCCCACATTCCGAGTAAGTTTCACTTCAAAAGACATCTTAGTCTAATTACTTGAGATAGGAATCTATCTGTCAAAATAATAAATTAGACAGCTGGTTTCCAGTTGGCAGGTTTAGGTGCCATCAGAGTTCAGGCTATTGTTGTTGGCTGACCCTCGATTCTAGGATGATGTCTACTTAAGGTTGAAAGTTATTTTTTTCTACATTCATAGGCATCACTGGCTAGGCCAGCATTTATTGGCCTTGAAAAGGTGATAGTGAGCTGCTGCCTTGAATTGCTGCAATTTATGTGGTGTAAGTACATCCACAGTGCTGCTAGGGTGGGAGTGTCAGGATTTTGACCCAGCGACTGTGAAGGAACGGCAATATATTCCAAGTCAGGATAGTGAGGCTTGGATGGGAACTTGCTGGAGGTTGTGTTCCCAGGAATCTGCTGCCCTTGTCCTTCTAGATGGTAGTGGGTTTGGAGGGTGCTGTCCCAGGAACCCTGGTGAGTTCCAGCAGTGCATCTTTTAAATGGTACACACTGCTGCCGCTGTTCGTCAGTGGTGGCGGGAACAAATGTTTGTGGATGGGATGCCAATCAAGCAGGCTGTTTCATCCTGGATGGTGTCGAACTTCTTGATTATTGTTGGAGCTGTAGAGCTGCATATATCCAGGCAAGTGGTATTTATGCCATCACACTCCTTACTTCAGTCTTGTAGATGGTGGACAGACTTTGGGGAGTCAGGAGATGAATTATTTGCTGCAGGATTCCTAACCTCTGACCTGCTTTTGTAGCCACAGTGCTTATATGGCTAGTCCAGTTCAGTTTCTGGTCAATAACCCCCAGGATGTTGGTAGTTTCTGCCATGGGTCTTCATATGACTGAGCAGCCAGTTCTCAACCGAAGAATCTTTGAGCACGTGGGGTAGTGGAAATGAAATATTTGGAAAAATGCTAAGTTACTACTTTGGTCGGGAAAACACAAATGCAGCATAGTTCTTAAATGGGGAGAAATTAGGAAAATTTGATGTCCAAAGAGACCTGGGTGTTTTTGTTCATAAGTCACTGAAAGCGAACATGCAGATGCAACAAGCAATTAGGAAGGCAAACAATGTGTTTGCCTTTATTGTGAGGGGATTTGAGTACAGGAATAAGGAAATCATGCTGCGGTTGTATAGAGCCTTGGTGAGACCACACTTGGAGTATTGTGTGCAGTTTTCCTCTCTTTTCCTAAGGAAGGATATATTGGCCACAGAGGGAGTGCAGCAAGCCCATCCCAGTCATTATTGTCAATGCTGCCACACTTCAAGTACAGCTCAGGGTATATTTGAAGCATTTCCTTTGTCCTTTGTTGAAACGTTGGCCAGTTGGACATCAGGACAAAGTATCTCATCCATCAAAGTTGATTTTGCAGGAGTGTTCCATGATTGCTGGTGGAGCTGGCTTCAAGAAGGACACCAGTGTTTGTTCGATGATCCTCCCATTCAATCTGGAGGATGTGCCGGAGGCATTGCTGATGGAATTTTTAGAGTGCTGTTTTGTATCACTGGTACACAGTCCAAGTTTCACTGCAATGCAGCAGTGTGGTTACTGCCCTGTATACTAGGACTTTTGTTGACTTGCGGAGATCTTTGTTGTCAATCACTCGCTTTCCTAGTTTATAGAAAGTTGAGCTGGCACAGCTAATCTGGTAAGAGATCTCCCTGTCAATGGTGGTCTTTTGAGAGAGGTAGCTGCCAAGGTGTTGGAAGTAGTCAACATATTCCAGAGCGTCCCCTTGAAAAAAATCAAATAACTTGAATGTTCATAACTGCACTCTGTCTTAAATTTGATTTTGATTTGATTTATTATTGTCACGTATTAACAGAGTGAAAAGTATTGTTTCTTGCACGCGATACAGACAAAACATACCGTTTACAGAGAAGGAAACGAGAGAGTGCAGAATGTAGTGTTACAGAGATAGCTAGGGTGTAGAGAAAGATCAACTTAATACAAGGTAAGTCCATTCAAAAGTCTGACAGTAGCAGGGAAGAAGCTGTTCTTGAGTCGGTTGATACGTGACCTCAGACTTTTGTATCTTTTTCTCGAAGGAAGAAGGAAGAGAGAATTTCCGGGGTGTATGGGGTCCTTAATTATGCTGGTTGCTTTGCCGAGGCAGCGGAAAGCGTAGACAGAGTCAGTGGATGGGAGGCTGGTTTGCATGATGGATTGGGCTACATTCGCGACCTTTTGTAGTTCCTTGCGGTCTTGGGTAGAGCAGGAACCATACCAAGCTGTGATACAACCAGAAAGAATGCTTTTTATGGTGCATCTGTAAAAGTTGGTGAGAGTTGTAGCTGACATGCCAAATTTCCTTAGTTTTCTGAGACCGTAGAGCGTTGATGGGCTTTCTTAATTATAGTGTCAGCATGGGGGAGACCAGGACAGGTTGTTGGTGATCTGGACACCTAAAAACTTGAAGCTCTCGACCCTTTCTACTTCGTCCCCATTGATGTAGACAGGGACATGTTCTCCTTTACGCTTCCTGAAGTCGACAATCTCCTTCATTTTGTTGACATTGAGGGAGAGATTATTGTTGCCGCACAAGTTCACCAGATTCTCTATCTCTTTCCTGTACTCTGTCTCGTCATTGTTTGAGATCCGACCCACTACGGTGATGTAATCAGCAAACTTGAAAATCGAATTGGAGGGGAATTTGGCCGCACAGTCATAGGTGTGTAAGGAGTATAGTAGGGGCTGAGAACATAGTCTTGTGGGGCACCAGTGTTGAGGATGATCGTGGAGGAGGTGTTGTTGCCTATCCTTACTGATTGTGGTCTGAGAGTTAGGAAGTTCAGGATCCAGTCGCAGAGGGAGGTGCCCTCTGGTCAGTTATATTAAAGATATTAAAAGTGCAACGAACACTGTTACTTATTTTCTGAACCGAACTTCTTAAATTTAATTTCCACTGCACCCATTTGACTTCCACCCCCAAATCTCAAGTCAGATACTTATCAGAATTGGTCTGAATGCTGCTTTGAAAATTTGTATGACGGTTGAGATTTCTTGGATCTTTTGCTTCCGGCATTCAAATCTCCTCGAATGGTCCCATGGTTGTAGAATCCCACTTCAGTGTAGCCATGGCTGACATCTTAATGGGAGCCACCTCGGTTCAGAACTCTACTGCCTCTAGTCTTAGTTCACCCTAAAGTTTATTTATTAGTCACACAGCAATGAAGTTACTGTGAAAATTCCCTAGTCGCCACAAATGCACCTGTTCGGGTACACTGAGGGAGAATTTAGCATGACCGATGCACCTAACCAGCATATCTTTTGGACTGTGGGAGGAAATCGAAGCACCCGGAGGAAACCCATGCAAACACAGGGAGAGTGTACAAACTCCACACAGGCAGTGACCCGAGGCCGGGAATCGAACCCGGGTTCCTGGCGCTGTGAAGCAGCAATGCAAACCACTGTGCCAGCGTGCTGCCCCTGGAGTCCTGTATTTAGAACTCTCTCTCTCTCTCCTTTTTCCCTTTCTCACTCTCCACTCTCTTTTTTTCTATTCCTCTTTCTCACGCTTTCTCAATTGGCTATTCCAGAAGTCTAACTCGCTGTACGAGTCTTTCACTTAAGCGGTTTAAATTATTTTAGACAGCGCACTGACTTTCAAATAAACTCTGCTGGGAAAAGATGTTCCTCGCTCTGCAGCCAGATTGTTCTAAGCTAAAAGCTGAAAACCCTCTCGAGGCCATAGTCATATCCCCAGTCTACTCGCCCTATGATTAATTTTTTGTTGATCCAACTGTTCTCTTGTTTATCTCCCAGGCAATCTGGTCACATGGCCATTAGCTGGAAGCCAAGCTTTACCAGAAATTGACTCCTGAGAAACTTGTTCTTAAAGGGACCAACACCCCAACATCAAATCTAGCCTTTTTACCCGAGAAGCACATGGGTCATCACACTTGGTAGACTAAACAAGTAGCCCCTAGTAAAGGAATAATTTATGATAAGCAGTTGAAAGAAAGAAGAAATTCAAATACAGAAACAAAATCTAAACAGCAGTAATTGTGAATATTTTCTCACCTTTTGTTTTGCTGCGAGAAATATTCGGGAAATAAGAAAGAAGACTGAACTTTACACAGATTTGAACGGAGGTGCATTATATTTAATGTAAAAAACAATTCCGGATTTTATTTTCTAATGGCTTACCTGTTTTCTGAAAGATTTTGATAGCTTTACATGAATAATACCTACGGTTGAATCTCCTAAAGTAAAATAGAGAAGAAGTAAATGACTGGAAAACTGGATGCTTAAAGTTGTTGTCATTAGAGGTGCTTTAAAAGTCAAGATTTTTGGAATGATTCATATTAAAGAATTAATTGATAATTGCTCTTAAGGAAGCTGAAAACACTCGATTAACATTGAGTGAGGGAGGTATTTTGAATTTATTTCCATGTTTCTGTGTGTTTCCTGTTGCCTGTTATGGTTCGGGTCAAAAACTCTGAAGTGTCTTATGGAGACCATCTGGATCGTACGTTTTGCACCTTGAATTTGGCTAGGATAAGCACGATATGCTTCACCTCAGGTATGATTCACATGACACACGAGGGAGCTTTTATCAAACAAAGTTTATTTAAGAATATAGTTAACATGTAGTAAGAAAATTAGCAATAACTTTTATCAATTGCAAACAAATGTATAACCTTTAACAAAGGTATCTAAGATGTTCCAATCAGACCAATCACATAAACAAAAAGCCCTTCCACAGGTTTACCACAGCAAAGACTGACGCTCACGTGGTACTGGAACTGAGTCCTTTGGATGAATGCTGCAGTTCTCTTGATATACTCAGAACAGTTTGAAGTTAGAACAGCTTTCCAGAACACCAGGGAGAGACTCTGGTCAAGCTACCAACAGATGATTTTCTATTCCAGGAAGGCTTTCAGCTAACCAGCAGAATTTTCCAAAGCCAGGGAGAGAGAGTGAGAGAGACTCTTCTTTGCAGCTTGATGTCCCTTCTAAAACTAAAACCTGCAGCTCAGAACTGAAAATGAAAAAGATCCTGTCACCTGACCTGCAAACATTCTTCTTCCTGACAATGTAGGGTCATAAAATTAATTCCCAAAGTAAAAATAAACAACCTCCATTTAAACCATTTAAGGAGCAATAAAAAGGCTCCTAGTAGACAACCGGTGCCACAATGAGAGCTACAGAGAACATGATTTTTAAAAAAACTCTTAAAGGTACAATAACATCACGTGCCCATGTCTACATTGTAGATCATGACGAGGTATTTCACTTTTCCAGAATAGGAGATCCAGGGAACGTGTTCCCTCCCTCCCCTCCCTCTCTTTTGTTCGCATATCTGAGACATACTATGGTAGGCTATTGAATGGTCAGACTTAAAGAAAAAATAAACATGTAAATGTATAGCTTAAAATTTTAATACTTAATGGGTCTAAATATCTTGGTTTCAGGTAAAGCTCGGCACAACATCGTGGGCCGAAGGGCCTGTTCTGTGCTGTACTGTTCTATGTTCTATGTTAAGTTAGTAAACTTGCATCTATGCTCTGATTCTTATCAATTTGATCTGGTTTATGTGAGACAGATGGAATGTGAAGAGTTAGCTGTCAATCAATTCTGTAAAATATTAAGAGGAGCATGAATTCGACCATAAAACTGAGAAAAAATGCATTTTCTCACTCCTGTTTCTTGGCAGAGAGTGTGTGCAGATGAATTACTTCATTACCAAGTCTCCATGTATCCCGACTTAATCTGAGTTTGTTTATTTGGTTTGACCTAAAAAGAGGACAACAGGAAGTGAATGAAGATGCTCTGGCTGAGGCAAACACCTCTCGTTCTCCCTAGCACTCTCTCTCTCCTATAATCTTTTATGTGGAGAAGCATGGGATTATAATTTTGTGAGCTGGATCAGTTTGTGGGTGAACTGCTCACAGGTTTTAACAAACATTGCTCTGAAACACATCATTAAGCATTGCATCTGAGCAACCGGTGCTGATCACTACTTTTTACTTCAGATAATTACAGACACTAACTTCTGAGGTTCTAACTATCATCAAAGACCAAATGTGTGGAAACATTTCTCTCAAAGGCGTGGCTGAGAGATGAACTAATAGAGGTCTTTAAAATTATGAAGGATTTAATAGAGTAATGCCGAGGAAATGTTTTCACTTGTGGCTTGTACAAAACAAGGGGCCATAAATATATGATTGTCAGGAAGAAATCTGATAAGCATTCAGGAAAAAATATTCACCCAGAGAGTTAGAATTTGGGACTTGCTACCACGCGGAGCATTTCTCTCATTTAAAGGGAAGTTAGATAAATATATGAAGGGGAAAGGAATGCAAGTTTATGCTGATAGGATTAGATGGAGTAGCATGAGAGGAGGATGATGTGGACCATTGACATAGCTCAGTTGGGCCGAATGACGTGTTTCATTGCTGTAAATTGTATATAATTCTGTGATCCCTGTGAAACTATAATAAACCCGAAAACATTAGTAACTTCTGCTATCAAGGCACCTATGAACTGCTGTCCAGTCTTTTCACTTCTAAGCCCAGTTCTTTATTCTAGAAAAAGACTAAAGGAGCTGGTACAAAAGTAAAATATTGCAGATGTTGGAAATCTGAAATAAAGGAGAAAATGCTAGAAATGCTCAGCAGGTCTGGCAGCATCTGTTGGGGGAGAATCCAATCTGGTGAAAGGTTATCGTCTTAAAACATCAACTCTGTTTCTGCCTCTGCAGCTTTTGCTTGACCTGAGTATTTCTAGCACTTTCTGCTTTTATTCCACAAGAAGGTGAGGTTGCAGATTTTTCATTAGGTAAGGAAGCCAGACTTTGTAGTGTGAATGCTGGGTGCTAATTCATGCATGGTTCATGTGCCCCTCTAGTCTCCTGAATTGTGAAAGTGGCTGAAGACATGTCCACTGTGAAAGAACATCCCAAAGTCTTTTACAGCCAATGACTTATTTTGAAAGATATTTTTTTTTAGCAAATGTTGCAACCAAAATCAAGGCTTCCAGTGTGATTCCAGTTTTTAAAGGAAACTAATGATGTGAATAGTATTTTGTGCAAAAACTTTAACATGACTCAAACACTGAATTCTCTAACTCAGTTCAAGCTATCAAAAGTAAATGAGCTTCAGTGGGAAGACAAAACCCACTGGGTTAGGTTAGAGAATAAAAATAAATTTGAGTTCCAAATACTGGACTGTATCAGCTGTGATTCTGCAATAGTACAGTACGATCAGCTGGATCATAAGCTGTGTTGCTCCAGTAATCTAGCAAAAACAGTACAGCATCATTGTAGAACCCAGAGTACAGTATCAGCCATGATTCATCAGTAATACTCCACTTCTCGGCCTTTGGCTAAGATCAAGCATCAGATTAAGCCCAAGATGGGGTGCAGTGCCTTATCTTGTCAGTTTGGATTTTGTTTGTCTCTCTTGTGGGGACCATGAATTGGATTCAGTTTGAATTTGGTTTTCGGAGCAAGCAAAGAGATGGATTCGGGCTCACCTGGTTCACTCTGAGCATTGGCTTTGTAGCTTTAAGAATGGAATGTTTTTTTTAAAAGTGATACTGTATTGTATCAACTAGAGTATGCTTTAGTGCTTCCACAGTTCTGTAATGTATCTTTTGGAATATGCTCCAGTACAGGGGTCTCCAAAGTACAGCCCGCAGGCCACATCCAGCCCGCAGCGGGCTAACATCTGGCCTGCAGTCAGTGGGGCGGGATGGGATTCCCGCTGCCGAAAACACTCCCGTGTCCAGAACCCCGCCGCTGACTCAGGATACGGACGCGGGGACAGAAGCCACAGGCCGGACATTTGCTGCTGCTCCGCGCGGTGTCTGATGGACCCATGGGAATCCCCGCCCTCTTTACCGGCCTATTGTCCAATCAGAGCTGCCGTCCTGTTATCCAATTGCCGCTCTGCATTGACTGAGTGACAGCTGCTTTATCCAATCCGTAAGCTCCATCTGTCTGAAATGAGCGAGAACAATGACAATGATGGCGGCAATTCAGTTATGGAAGGGAAAAAGAAAAGAAAAGTGCACAGTGAGTGCCGCCTGTTTAATGAAGAATGGGGTGTAAAGTACTTCTTTGTACAAGCAGGTGATAAAGCCTTGTGTGTCATATGCAACAAAACTGTTGCAGTTTTGAAGGAGTACAATGTACGTCGGCACTATGAGACCAAACATGAACCAAGTTATTCCCAATTCACAGGAACACAGCGTTCGGAAAAACTCCCAACAAGCTTTTTTTATGCAGAAGGTAACTGAAAATGAAGCTTTAACCGGGGCCAGTTACAAACTAGCTTATGTGTTGGCTAAAAGAGGAAAGCCGTTCACCGATGGAGATCTCATCAAATAATTTATGATGGAAGCAGTGGAAGAGTTATGGCCCAGAAAAAGCTAATCTGTTCAAAATCATCAGTCTTGCGCCAAATACTGTTGCTCGTAGAATTGAGGATATAGGAAGCAATATATTTCATCAAATTGCAGACAAAGCAAGAAATTTTCAGTTGTATTCTCTCGCACTTAATGAATCGACTGATGTGTGTGACACATCGCAACTCCTAGTATTCATCCGTGGCGTCGACAGTGAATTTAATGTGACACAAGAATTAGCATCAGTGCATAGCATAAACAGCACAGTAACTGGAGAAGACATCTTCAAAGAATTGCAAAAAACTGTTAGAATATAATCTGGAGTGGAATAAACTGCAATGCGTGACTATTGATGGAGGAAAGAACATGTCTGGGGTGAAGAAAGGTTTGGTTGGACAAATCTCAAAGCCCATGTTTCTGCATTGCATTATCCATCAACAAGCATTGTGCGAAAATATGTGGATATGTCTTGCGTTCTGAAACCTGTTGTTTCAACAGTGAATTTCATTCGATCTCACAGGCTTAATCAATGCCAGTTCATTTATAAAACTAATTTTTTTTCTTTGGCCCCCAAAAATGTGTAAAATATATGATGTGGCACTCGTACTGAAAAGTTTGGAGACCCCTGCTCTAGTATACACCTGCAGTACTGCACTGTGCTAACAGGGTTATGAGCTGTGGAACAACACAGCTGTGTGCTTGCCGATATAGTACTGTTGGTCTACTACAATTAATAGTTACGCTGTCAGTGTGCTCTAGCAGATCCTGGGCTCATATTTCATTTAGACTATGTTTAATGAAAATTCAACAACATAATTTGCCAGCATTTTGAATATTCCCACTAGATTAATTAAGCTGACTTTATGTCAGCGCAGGAGTGTGTTTCAATAGCAATCAGCAGTTCTTAAAATTAGTACTGTAATTTCTCAATTTTCCCACAACTGTCTCATGAGGTTTGGGTAAATTTCTCACGACTCATTATACAGAACTCTCCAAGAGAACACACAACAGTATCTGGTTACACAGCAGAATGGTAAAAAGCCTGGGAGGAAACCAGATTAGTGAGAGGCAGCAAAGAACAAAACAATAAGAATATGGTATTGTATTACGAGATCAGTCAAGTACACGTGAGAGAATGTCATATTTTTACCATAGAGTGCTCTGGTTAGATTGTGCCTTGAATATGGCATCTAGTAACAAGAGCCTGGTCGGGCATTCAAATGGAGAATGAGGCGCAGAGAACCGATGACCCTGAAATCTGCCATGAAAGAAAAGACTGGAGAAGCTGCAGCTCTTGGTGTTGGAAGGATCAGCTGAGGGAGGAACCTTTGAAACATCTCTGATGTTAAACAGCACAAGCACAGAGAAAATCCAAAACGTGATTTTAAAGTCATTTAAGATCTTAGAAGAATGTAAAAGCTTGCACTGAATATTGGGGGGGGAGGAGAAGGGGGCAGTGGTACTGTCGCTGGACTAGTAATCCACAGGCCTAGAGTAATGCACTGGGGACACTGCCAAATCCCACCATGAATTTGTTTATCTGAAATTAAAAGCTAGTCCCGGTAGTAGTGACTATGAAACCATTGTCAATTGTCATAACAACCCATCTGTTTCACTGTAGTCCTTGATTAAAGGAAATCTGACATCTGACTTGTGACTGACTCTGAAATGAGTGGCTTGGTAGCACAACTACTGACAGAGCTGGAAGAATTAGAAAAGACAGTGGCTCAGTGAGTAGCACTGCTGCCTCACAGCGCAAGGGATCCGCATTCGACCCCTGATTTGGAGAGGGAGAGAGAGACGGCTTGGAGTTTGCACGTTCTCCCCATGTCTGCATGGGTTTCCTCTGGGTGTTCCGGTTTCCTCCCACAGTCTGAAAGACATGCTGGTTAGGTGCATTGACCCGAACAGGCGCCGGGGTGTGGCGACTAGGGGAATTTCAGAGTAACTTCATTGCAGTGTTAATGTAAGCCTACTTGTGACTGATAAATAAAAAACTTTGCTTTAAGTTGTTACGTGTTGATTTTGGAGAGTGTCAGGGATTTATTTTTATCTAACCACTAGACGTTGCTGAAGAGCAGGTCGCACCATTTACATACTTTTTACAGATTATAGGGTGAGGTACTCCTCTTTGGGTGTTTTGGTGTTAGTTCTCAGAGGGGGGGATCATCTCTGCTTTATAACAATGTTCTCTGTAGCTCTCAGCTCTCATTGTGGCACCAGGTTGTCCATTAGGAGCCTTTTTATTGCTCCTTCAGTGGCTTAAATGGGGTTGTTTATTTTTACTCTGGGTTGTTTTATGGCCCTGCATTGTTCTGAGGAAAACTGGTTGGCAGGTCAGGTGACAGGAGCTCATTCAGTTCTGAGCTGCAAGTTTTAGTTTTAAAAGGGACATCAAGTTGGAAAGAAGTGTGTCTCTCTCTCCCTGATGGGGAAATATGGCTGGTTAGCTGAAAGCAAGACTTCTTGCCTTTCTGCAGTTGGTGGCTGGACCAGAGTCTCACCCTGGTGTTCTTGGAAGCTGCTGTGACTTCAAGTTGTTCTGAGTGTATTAATAGAACATGACATTCATCCAAAGGACTCAGTTCCAGTATCACATGAGCATTAGTCTTTTTTTGTTAAGCCTGTGGAAGGGCTTTTTCTAATGGAAGTTTTTGTTTGATTGGAACATCTTAGATATATTTGTTACGGGTTATACATTATTATGGCTGTTTTGTTTTTGTTTGCAAAAGATAAAAGTTATTCCTAATATTATTTCCATACATGTTAACGATATTCTTAAATAAACTTTTTTTGAGGAAAGCTCTCTAGTGGGTCGTTTGAATCATAACTGAGGTGAAACGTATCTTTCTCCCCCTAGCCAAATTCAAGGTGCAAAACTTATGATCCAGGCGGGCTCCATACAACACTTTGGAGTTTCTGACCTGCACCATAATTGTGGGTCCCCTTTAACTTGCAAGTAGATCAATTCAAAATAACCAGCGGCAAAGCTTTGGTCTTAAACAAGTTAAAGATTAGTTTATTATGAAACACTGCTGTAAGTTAATTACATAAAATTAATTTAAAGTTGCAAACTAAATACATACAAAAATTGAATGCAAATAAAGATGAAAGATACTTAGAGGAAATTCAGTTTAGTCCCTTATCGTATTGTTGCAGGCCTGTCTCCGGCAATTGAACTGCTGGTTGTCTGGAGTGAAAAGTTGAAGTTGAAGATTTGTGTTCAGCAGCTGTGATGGCTTCTCTAATTGAATAATCAGAGGTTGTCTTAATAGATAGACTCAGCAGACTTTGGAAGAGAGATAAGATTTTGTGTTCCTCGCTGGTTCTGTGGTTACAACACGTGAAATTACTTAGATTTTCTGTCAGGAGAACACAGGTGATTTCAGAATACCTTTTTGGTCCTTGGCCGAGGTCCCTCTCTGTCTTTGAGATTTCTTTCTGGGGTTGTGCCGCACACGGCTTTTGAAGCTTTCATTTATCACAACCAAAGCAAACAAGCCACAATGTTAATTTCAAATGAGCCATTGTTCCACCAAGCAAAGAAGTTAATTGCATTGAAGTAAGTCCCTTGCTATCTCGTTCTCTCAGAAGTTAAAGTGTTCTCGTGTTTTTGGAAAATTCAGTGAGCAGTCCTGAAGGAGTCTTACATTTTACTGACTCTATGGTCAGTTCTGGAGATAAGAGCCGGACAAGGTCTGAACAAACACAGAAAGGTGCTAAGATGTCGGTCCACACTTGAATTTTGAAAAAAAAAGCTTCTAAACCCAATTTAAGAGCTTGAAAGCAAAAATATACCTTTAGAAACAATTGGCATCATGTTGTGTGGCACTATCATCCGTGATTTCAAGCAGGTCTAGCAACTCAAAACCAAACATCCATAAGGCGCTGTGGGCTACCAGCCAAAGCAGTATTGTATGCACCCACAATGTGTAACTTCAGAACAGCCTAGGAGCAGACCCAGCTATACCTAAAAATCAGGTGTTGACCTAATGAAACTACAACGCAGGGCTACCTGCATGCCAAACAGCAGAAGCAACATGCAATAGACAGAGCTAGGCAATCTCACAACTAACTGATCAGTTCTAAGTTTCTGCAGTCCTGCCATGTCTAACTGTGAATGGTGGTGGGTAATTAAACAACTAACTGGAGGAAGTGGCTCCACAGATATCCCATCCTCAATAATGGGGCAGCCCATCATGTCTGTTCAAAAAACAAAGCTGAAGCATTTGCAATTGGCAATAGTACTCAAGTCTTGTGCTGCAGGCCTGCCAAACAGAAATGTAGAAACAAGGAGCAGCAGTAGTCCATTCAGCCCTTCGTGTTTGCTGTGCCATTCAATATGATCATGGCTGATTCTCTAACTCAATGCCATATTCCTGATTTCTCCCCATACCTCTTGAGGCCAACAAAATCTAAAAAGATATCGCTCTTTCTTGAATACATTCACTGACTTGGCCTCCACAGCCTTTTGTGGTAGAGTATTCCACAGGTTCACTACCATTTGAGTGAAGAAATTTTTTCTCATCTCAGTCCTAAATGGTTCACCCCATATCCTCAGGCTGTGTCCCCTGGTATTAGAGTCTCCAAACAGGGAAAGCATCCTCCCTGTATCTAGTCTGTCCAGCCCTGTTAGAATTGTATACATATTTCAATCCGATCTCCTCTCATCCTTCTAAACTCTAGTGAATACAGGCTCAGTTGAACTAATCTCTTGTCATAGGGTAGTCCCGCACTTGCCTCCACATCCTTAGCTAAGCTATTCCAGAACAACCACAAAACTGGTATTTATCTGGTAATGTGGAAATTTGCCCAGGTATGCCCTGTCCACAAAAGGCAGGACAAATCCAACCCGGCCAATTAGGACCCCATCAGCCTACTCTAGATCAGTAAAGTGTTGGAAGGTGTCGTCAACAGTGCTATCATGTGGACCTAATCAACAATAACCTTTTCACTGATGTTCAGTTTGGATTCTGCCAGGGCCATTCAACTCCTGATGTCATTTTAGCCTTGGTCCAAATATGGATCAAATAGCTGACCTCGTGAGGTGAGAGAGTGACTTCCCTTAACATCAAGGCAGCATTTGAAACACAGGAAATAGGAGCAGGAGTAGGCCATTCAGCTTTTCAAGCTTGCTCCACCATTCATTATGATCATGATTGATCCATCTGACTTCATAGCTTGATTTCTCTCTCCCCCCCCCCCCCCTTTCGCCTCGAGCTAGCTATATCTAATTCCTCCTTGAAAACATATAATGTTTTGGCCTTAACTGCTTTCTGTGGTAGTGAATTCCATAGGCTTGGCATTCTCTGGGTGAAGAAATTTCTCCTCATCTCAGTCCTAAATGGTTCACCCTGTAACCTTAGACTATAACCCCTGATTTTGGACACCCCCACCATTGGGAACATCCTACATCTGCCCTGTCTAGTCTATTAGAATTTTATAGGTTTCTGAGATTCCCCCCCCTTATTCTTCTGAACTCCAGTGAAAATAATCCTAACTCAATCTCTCCTCATACGTTAGTTCTGCCATCCAAGGAATCAATCTGGTTGGAGTCATATCTAGTGCAGAGGAAGATGGTTGTGGTTGTTGGAAGCCAACCAACTCAATCCTGGAACATCACTGCAGGAGTCCTTCAGAGTAGTGACCTCGGCTCAACCATCTTCAACTGCTTGGCCTTCCTTCCATCCGAAGTGAGGATGTTTGCGTTTGATTGCACAATGTTCAGAACCATTCACGATGAAGCAATCTGTGCCCATATGCAGCTAAACCTGGACATTATTCAGGCTTGAGCTGATAAGTCACAAATAACATTTGCACCATAAAAGTGCCAGGCAATAACCATCTTCAACAAGAGAGAATCTAACTGTCTTCGCATGGCATTCAAAACAAAGAACAAGAACAATACAGCACAGGAACAGGCCCTTCGGCCCTCCAAGCCCGCGCCGCTCCCTGGTCCAAACTAGACCATCCTTTTGTATCCCTCCATTCCCACTCCATTCATGTGGCTATCTAGATAAGTCTTAAACGTTCCCAGTGTGTCCGCCTCCACCACCTTGCCCGGCAGCGCATTCCAGGCCCCCACCACCCTCTGTGTAAAATATGTCCTTCTGATATCCGTGTTAAACCCCCCCCTCACCTTGAACCTATGACCCCTCGTGAACGTCACCACCGACCTGGGAAAAAGCTTCCCAATGGCATTACCACCCCTGAATCCCCCACTATCAGCATCCTGCGGGATTACCATTGACCAGAAAATGAACTGGTCCAGCGTATAAATACCGTGGCTACAAGAACTGATCAGAGGCTAGGAATCCTGCAGCAAGGAACTCTCCTCCAGATTCTCCAAAGCCTGTCCGCCATCTACAAGGCACAAGTCAGGAGTGTGACGGTGTACTCTCTAGTTGCCTGGATGGGTGCAGCTTTGGCAACACTCATGAACCTCGACACTATCCAGAATAAAGCGGCCTGCTTGATTGGTAACCCATCCACCACCTTAAACATCACTCTCTTCACCACCAGCACACTGGTAATAGTATGTACCGTCTACGAGATGCAATGCAGCAACTCACCAATGTTCCTTTGACAGCACTTTTCAAACCCGTGACCTTTGCCACCTTGAAGGACAAAGGCAGCAGGTGCATGGGAACACCACCACTACACATTCCCCTCCAAACCACACATCGTCCTGATTTGAAACAAAATTGCATTTCTTCACTGTCGCACAGTGATTGCACCTATACCACATGGTATGCAGTGGTCAAAGAAGGTAGCTCACCAGCACCTTCTCAAGCGCAATTAGGGATAGGCAATAAAGACTGGCCTAGCCAGAGGCGTCCACACCCCACGACAAAATTAGAAAATATTGAGAATCAATGCCAGGCAGAGATTCATGCAGAGACTTGAAACACTTGGCACGCAAAGGTCTGCTGAGTGTAATTGAGGATGCACAATCCTTGTATTCACTCAAGATACAGTTAAGTGACAAAGAAGAAAGAGATTTACTTTTTACTTGGGCATGTGAGCTCTGTCAGCTAACTGTCTAGCCTCAGCTATGTTTGTGTTTCAGTCCTTGCCAAACAGTAGCTTAGCAGTCAGTTTGCTTACACGCTTTTTCTCCCACTAGATGGCAGCTTTTAGCTGCTGAAAGTCTCCCTGTGTCACCCTTAACTGTTTGTATTGTAAATTCCTTTCTCGATTCCCTTTCTATGCAGTGTCTATGCATAGGCCCCAGCTGCGAGGACAAGTGGGTAGTCTGCTCCCATGCTTCTCCCACTGCTGCTGGATAATTGGTTTACACAGCAACCATACAAGGACTTTCCTCTTGCTTGCTGTAGTGAAACTCTTGAGCTTTGTTGTCTTGAATGGTGCAGTTTAGATCAAAATCTTGCCATTTGTAGAAACGAGAGGGTGATTTTATTTTCCCTACCAGACTGCAGCACAACACACTGGAGCTGCAACTGAGGGTAGATTATGATGCTAAGGTGCTATTCAGAGTCAGAAGTATGTCAGTTTGGTCGATGCTTGGGAGCAGGTAACCTATTCCACCTGATCAGAGCTGCAGTGGAATTTACATCAAATAGAAGTTGCTCACACGCTAAGTTCTTTTTTTAATTATATGGAAAATGCTATGATTAAAGCACATTGTAGCTGGACATGTTTGTATATCTCTGTTGGATTACATTTAATGGAGATATTGGCTCAGTTGAATAATTGAGTGGTAACTGGCATATGAATTCAGTAGAGGTTAAGGACAGCCCAGTGTGCTTTACAGACAAAGGGAATGCTCTCTGTTCCATTAGCTTGGCAAATTCAGAAACTTAATTAAGCCTGTTAAATGTTTCCCCAAACTGTCCGCAATTCAGTAAATAACCATAGAATCCTTACAGTGCAGAGGAAGGTGATTTGGCCTGTTGAGTCTGCACTGACTCTCCAGAAGTGCATCTCACTTGCCCCATCCCTGCAAACTTGCGCATTTACCATGGCTAATCCACCCAATTTACGCATCTCTGGAAAAGAGACAATTGAGCATGGCCAATCCACCTAACCTGCTCATCTTTGGATTGTGGGAGGAAACCGGAGCACCTGGCGGAAACCCGCGTAGGCACGGGGAGAACATGCAAACTCCACACAAACAGTCGTCCAAGGCAGGAATCAAACCTGGGCCCCTGGTGCTTTGAGGCAGCAGTGCTCACCAATGTGATTACAAGACTGTACAGCTTGAGTGTTTCAAAGTGGTCGGCATAGACACGATGGCCAAAGGGCCTGTCTCTGTGCTGGATGACTAAGAGTGACATTCTGTAACTTGCTCAGCAAATGATTCGAACTCTGAGCTCTGTATAGCTCTGTGCCTTCAGTTGCATTTATTTTCAACCCCCTGTTTCTTCATTCTCTGTCTCTCACTTGAGTTGCTATTGAACAATGCAAAGTTATCCAAAGACCTATTACTATAACTTTTTCCTGAGTAGTGTTGGGGGTTACTGTATTTAATCAGTAAAGAGGAGGATCAGTAGAAAAGCAGCGCTTTGAAATCCTACTTTCAATGTTCTTACAGTTTAGTCTTTGACATTTAAACCTTTGCTCAAAACTTTAAATTCTTTGTGAAGTCGCTGACTGGATTTAGTTGAGAATTAATACAGACCAAGGGCCTGCAAACATTTATGAACCAGACAGTTAAGAGATGAGAATTGATGAGAATCAACATCTGGCATGTGGGAGGCTTTCAAGTGTAAGTTGATAGGGATTCAGGACTGGCACATTCCTGTAAGGATGAAGGATAAGTATGGCAAGTTTTGGGAACCTTGGATAACAAGAGATATTGTGAGCCTAGTCAAAGAGAAAAAGGAAGCATTTGTCAAGGCTAGGAGGCTGAGAACACGTGAAACAAGTATGGAATACAAGGAAAGTAGAAAGAAACTTAAGCAAGGAGTAAGGAGGGCTAAAAGGGGTCATGAAAAATCATTGGCCAGTAGGATTAAGGAAAATCCCAAGGCTTTTTATAGCTATATAAAGAGCAAAAGGGTAGCTAGGGAGAGGGTTGGCCCACTCAAGGACAGGGGAGGGAATCTATGCGTGGAGTCAGAGGAAATGGATGAGGTATTAAATGAGTACTTTGCGTCAGTATTCACCAAGAGAAGGACTTGGGGGATGATGAGTCTGGGAAAGGGTGTGTAGATAATTTTGTCATGTTGAGATCAAAAAGGAGGCGGCATTGGGGTTCTTGAGAAACATTAAGGTAGACAGGTTCCCAGGGCCTGATGGGATATACCCCAGAATACTGAGAGAGGCAAGGGAGAAAATTGCTGGGGCCTTGAGAGAAATCTTTACATCCAAGGGAGGTCCCAGAGGATTGGAGAATAGCCAATGTTGTTCCTTTGTTTCAGAAGGGTAGCAAGAATAATCCATTTAATTACAAGCCTGACGTCAGTGGTAGGGAAGTTATTGGAGAGGATTCTTCGAGACAGGATTTACTCCCACTTGGAAAAAGTGGACATATTAGCGAGAGGCAACATGGTTTAGTGAAGGGCAGGTCATGTTTCACTAACTTGATTGAGTTTTTTGAGGAAGTGACGAAGATGATTGATGAGGATAGGGCAGTAGATGTTGTCTACATGAACTTCAGCAAGGCCTTTGACAAGGTCCCTCATGCAGAGGGTAAAGTCGCATGGGATCAGAGGCGAGCTGGCAAGGTGGATACAGAACTGGCTCGATCATAGAAGACAGAGGGTAGCAGTGGAAGGGTGCATTTCTGAATGGAGGGCTGTGACAAGTGGCGTTCCTCAGGAATCAGTGCTGTGACCTTTGCTGTTTGTAATATATATAAATGATTTGGAGGAAAATGTAACTGGATTGTTTAGTAAGTTTGTGGACGACCCAAAGTTTGGTGGATTTGCGGATAGCGATGAGGATCATCAGAGGATACAGCAGGATATAGATCAGTTGGAGACTTGGGCGGAGAGATGGCAGATGGAGTTTAATCTGGACAAATGTGAGATAATGCATTTTGGAAGGTCTAATACAAATAGGAAATATATAGTAAATGGCAGAACCCTTAAGAGTATTGATAGGCAGAGGGATCTGGGTGTACAGGTACACAGGCCACTGGAAGTGGCCACGCAGGTGGAGAAGGTAGTCAAGAAGGCATGCGGCATGCTTGCCTTCATCGGTCGGGCATTGAGTTTAAAAATTAGCAAGTCATGTTGCAGCTTTATAGAACCTTAGGCCGCACTTGTAATATAGTGTTCAATTCTGGTCGCCACACTACCAGAAGGATGTGGAGGCTTTGGAGAGGTTACAGAAAAGATGTTGCCTGGTATGGAGGGCATTAGCTATGAGGAGAGGTTGGAGAAACTTGGTTTGTTCTCGCTGGAACAACGGAGGTTGAGGGGCAACCTGATAGAAGTCTACAAGATTATGAGGGGCATGGACAGAGTGGATAGTCAGAAGCTTTTTCCCAGGATGGAAGAGTTAATTACTAGGGGGCATAGGTTTAAGGGGCAAGGGTAAAGGAGATGTACGACGCAAGTTTTTTTGCACAGAGGGTGGTGGGTGCCTGGAACTCGCTGCCGGGGGAGGTAGTGGAAGCAGATACGGTAGTGACTTTTAAGGGGCGTCTGGACAAATACATGAATAGGATGGGAATGGAGGGATATGGTCCCCGGAAGGGTAGAGGGTTTCAGTTCAGTCGGACAGCATGGTTGGTGCAGGCTTGGAGGGCCGAAGGGCCTGTTCTTGTGCTGTAATTTTTTTTGTTCTTTGAGATTGTGGCAGTCATTTTCTTATCAGCAGTTATTGCTGTCAACTTGTGCTGAAGGTTTAAATGAACATAATACAGAATACTGCACAGATCCCATAAATATGACCTGCTGAGGTGGTGATTGAACCCATCTGCTTCACATGAACGCAAGGTTTTAAGAGAGTTCTGCTGGGCCATGACTTTTAGAAATATCATATCCCACTACGATCTGCATGCACTTTTATTTACTGTGGTTCAATGTTCTAATTAGAACTTCTTTTAATTAATTTTTGGAACTTGTTCTGAAGCTGGTAAATTGATCAGGGATTTGTATGCTGTTGTGACTCTGCTGTGTGAACATTAGGAATGGTAGGAAACTGAAAGGCCTCTTGAGCCCGCTTCTTCACCATTCTGCCTCATCTTCCCTTTTTCACCTACACTCCATACCCCTTTATTACCTGGAAGATCAAAATCTATCCCATCCTTGAACATATTTAACAATGGAGTATCTGCCATTTTCTCGGTTAGAAAATTCCAAAGATTCACAATTTCACAATGAATGAAGAAATTTCTCCTCATCTCAGTCCTAAATGCTCAATCTTTTTTCCTCAGGCTGTGCCTGTGTTTTAGATTCCCCAGCCAGGGAAAACAATCTGTGCCTATCCTGTCAAGCGCCTTCAGAATCTGGCATGGTTAAATGAGATCATCTCCCATTTTTCTAAACTCCAGAGAGTATAAGAACAACTTAAATTTGTGCAGCAGCTTAAATATATTAAGTATCAAAGTGCTCCACAGGATTATTATAAAACAAAATATCATACCAAGCTGCATGAGATACTAAGTTAGACTTGGCCATCTAAGATTTAGATTTTATGGAGAATCTTAAAAGAACAAAGCAAGGTTGAAAGGCTCCGAGATGTCAGGAGGGAATTCCAGAGCTTCATGCCCAGGCAACGGAAGGCACAGTCACCATTGCTGGAGAAATTAAAATTGGGCCACACTTGGAATACTGTGTACAGTTCTGGTCACCCTATTATAGAAAGGATATTATTATGCTAGAAATAGTGCAGAAAAAATTTACTAGGATGCTACTGGGACTTGATGGTTTGAGTTATAAGGAGAGGCTGGATAGACTGGGACTTTATTCCCTGGAGCATAGGAGTCTTAGGGGTAATCTTATAAAATCTATGAAATAATGAGGGCCATAGATCAGTTAGATCGTCAACATCTTTTCCCAAAGGTAAAGGAGTCTAAAACTAGTGGGCATAGGTTTAAGGTGAGAGGGGAGAGATACAAAAGGGTCCACGAGGGGCAATTCTTTCACACAGAGTGTGGTGAGTGTCTGGAACAAGCTGCCACAGATAGTAGTAGAGGCGGGTACAATTTTGTCCTTTAAAAAGCATTTAGACAGTTATATGGGTAAGATGGGTATAGAGGGATAGGGGCCAAGCGTGGGCAATTGGGACGAGGCAGTGGGTAAAAAAAAAGCGGCATGGACAAGTAGGGCCGAAAGGCCTGTTTCAATGCTGTAAACCTCTATGACTCTATCAGTGTCCAGAATGAATAAAATATAGATACCTTAGAGGATTGTGTGGCTGGAGGAGATTACAAACATAAGGAGGAGTGGAACCTCTGAAGGAATTTGAAAACGAAGATGAGAATTTAAACAATCAAGACATTTCTTAATTGGGAGCCCATGTAAATTAATGAGCACAGGATTGATGGGTGAATGGGACTTAATACAAGACACGTGCAGCAGAGTTTTGAATTACCTCAATTTAAGGGGGGATTTATGAGGGGGTAGAACATGAGGGACCAACCAGGCGCATGCAGGAATAGTTAAGTCTGGAGGTAACAAAGGGTTCAACAGTTCATTTGGTAAAATTGAGCAATGTTATGTCGGGAGAAATGGATGGTCTTAGTGATGGCATGAATATGCTGACCTTGGAATCAAATATGGTACCCAGGTTGTGAACAGATTGGTTTAGTCTTGGACTGTCGCCAGGGAGAGGGATGGAGTCAGTAACTAGGGAATGGAATTGAGGGGGGGAGCTGAAAACAATGGCTTCAGTCTTCCCAATGTTAATTGAAGGAAATTTCTGTTTAGCCAGCACTAGTTATGAGAAAGCAGTCTGATAATTTAACAACAGTAGATGAGTTGAGGGCAGCGGTAGTGAAGAAGAGCTTAGTGTCATCAGTTTACATGTGAAAACTAATATCTGCTGTTGGATAATTTGATTTGATTTATTATTGTCATGTATTAGCATACAGTAAAAAGTATTGTTTCTTGCGCGCTATACAGACAAAGCATACCATTCGTAGAGAAGGAAACGAGAGAGTGCAGAATGTAGTGTTACAGTCATAGCTAGGGTGTAGAGAAAGATCAACTTATTGCGAGGTAAGTCCATTCAAAAGTCTGACAGCAGCAGGGAAGAAGCTTTTCTTGAGTCGGTTGGTACGTGACCTCAGACTTTTGTATCTTTTTCCCGACGGTAGAAGAGAGAATGTCCGGGATGTGTGCGGTCCTTAATTATGCTGGTTGCTTTGCTGAGGCAGCGGGAAGTGTAGACAGAGTCAATTTTTGGGAGGTTGGCTTGCATGGTCGATTGGGCTACATTCACGACCTTTTGTACTTTCTTACAGTCTTGGGCAGAGCAGGAGCCATACCAGGCTGTGATACAACCAGAAAGAATGTTATCGCAGGGAAACGTGGATAGAAGTTGAGGGGACCAGTGGTCAAAATATTTTTATTTTTATTTTTGAGGGCTCATTGAGATTTTTTAGAGGCTGCTTGTGGATTTTCAGGGGCTACCTTTTGGTTTTCGGGTTCCTTGGAGTAAAGCCTCCATTAAAGGATGTTAAAGAAATGAGAGACTTGATGCTGGGTGGGCGGTCAAAAATCCAACAGGAATTGAACAGTTTTCCTTCATTCACACCCCATATCCCAAATCCAGCTGTCGTCCTCCAGTGGCCAATATTAAAACAAACTAGAGGTCTGGCATAGAATCATAGAATCCCTACAGTGCAAACTATTTGGCCTATTGAGTCTGCACAGACTCTCCGACAGAGCATCCCACCGAGGACCTATCACAATAACCCCACTAATCCCCCCAACCTACACATCCCGGGGCACTAAGGGGCAATTTAGCATGGCCAATCCACCTAAACTGCACATCTTTGGACTGTGGGAGGAAAACGGAGCACCTGGAGGAAACCCACACAGACACGAAGAGAGCGTGCAAACTCCCCACACACACCCATGTCGGGCTTCTTGTTTGGTTATTGTTGTCCAGCCCTAGTTTGTCAACTCAAGCCCAGGCTTCAGCACAGTGGTTAGCACTGCTGCCTCACAGCACCAGGGACCTGGGTTCAAATCCTGGTTAGGGTCACTGTCTGTGTGGAGTTTGCACGTTCTCCCCCGTGTCTGCGTGGGTTTCCTCTGGGTGCTCCGGTTTCCTCCCACAATCTGAAAGATGTGCTGGTTAGATGCATTGACCCGAACAGAGTGTGGCAACTAGGGGAATTTCACAGTAACTTGATTGCAGTGTTAATGTAAGCCTACTTGTGACTAATAAATAAACTTTAGGAGTAGGATTGTAGAAGGAAAATAAGGAAGTTGGGAAATCGTGCGCATAAATAAAGGAAATAAGCTGCAAGTATGAAAGTAAGCAATGTTGCCTGTTGCTCACACCCTCACTCTTACCATTAAAGCCTTCCAATCTTCCCTCACTTTCTTCAGTTTCTCCCTCTCTCTCTCTCACATTCCATCTCTCCCCCAGACATGGCAGGAACCACATTACCTGCCCTGGATCAATAGCCATTTTGGCTTCCCCCTCTCTCGATGCCAGAGGTGAGGTGAGAGTGACTGCCCTTGATATCACGGCAGCTCTTTGCAGCCCTTGTGGCGTTTCTTAATCTGAAATTTTTAGCTGAAAATGCTTCCTATTTTCAGGCCACGCTTAGTTGAGAAAATCCAAGTACAGAGTAAAATGATTGTACCGAGCTTACAGATTCAGCAATGTACACATTTCTATATAATTTAAACTGTGTTGTTTTGTAGTATTATGTGTCTTATTTGCTTTGTCTGAGTTTTGTGAAGATTGTGTAATGATGTTCATAGAACATAGAACAGTACAGCACAGAACAGGCCCTTCGGCCCACGTTGTTGTGCCGAGCTTTGTCTGAAGCCCAGATCAAGTTATTTCCTCCCTATCATCCCGAAGTACTCCATGTGCCTATCCAATAGCTTCTTAAATGGTCCTAAAGTTTCTGACTCCACTATCCCTGCAGGCAGTCCATTCCACACCCCAACCACTCTCTGAGTAAAAAACCTACCTCGGACATCCTTCCTATATCTCCCACCATGAACCCTATAGTTATGCCCCCTTGTAATAGCTCCATCCACCCGAGGAAATAGTCTTTGAACGTTCACTCTATCTATCCCCCTCATCATCATATAAACCTCTATCAAGTCTCCTCTCAACCTCCTCCACTCCAAAGAGAAAAGCCCAAGTTCCCTCAACCTTTCCTCATAAGACCGACCCTCCAAACCAGGCAGCAAGCTGGTAAATCTCCTTTGCACTCTTACCAGTGTCTCCACATCCTTCTTATAGTGAGGTGACCAGAACTGCACACAATATTCCAAATGTGGTCTCACCAAGGTCCTGTACAGTTGCAGCATAACCCCACGGCTCTTAAACTCAAACCCCCTGTTAATGAACGCCAACACACTATAGGCCTTCTTCACGGCTCTATCCACTTGAGTGGCAACCTTCAGAGATCTGTAGGTATGAACCCCAAGATATCTCTCTTCCTCCACATTCTTCAGAACCCTACCTTTGACCCTGCAATCCACATTCAAATTTGTCCTACCAAAATGAATCACCTCACATTTATCAGGGTTAAACTCCATTTGCCATTTCTCAGCCCAGCTCTGCATCCTATCTCTATCTCTTTGCAGCCTACAACAGCCCTCCACCTCATCCACTACTCCTCCAATTTTGGTGTCATCAGCAAATTTACTGATGCACCCTTCAGCCCCCTCCTCCAAGCCATTTATAAAAATTACAAATAGCAGAGGACCAAGCACTGATCCCTGTGGCACTCCGCTTGTAACCGGTTTCCAGTCTGAAAATTTTCCATCCACCACCACCCTCTGTCTTCTGTTAGACAGCCAGTTACCTATCCAATCGGCCAAACTTCCCTCTATCCCACACATCCTTACTTTCTTCATAAGCCGACCATGGGGGACTTTATCAAACGCCTTACTAAAATCCATGTATATGAAATCAACTGCACTACCTTCATCAACACACTTAGTTACCTCCTCAAAAAATTCTATCAAATTTGTGAGGCAAGACTTGCCCTTCACAAATCCGTGCTGACTATCCCGCATTAAGCTGCATCTTTCTAAATGGTCGTAAATCCTATCCCTGAGGACCTTTTCCATCAACTTACCGACCACCGAAGTAAGACTAACCGGCCTGTAATTACCAGGGTCATTTCTATTCCCTTTCTTAAACAGAGGAACCACATTCGCCACTCTCCAGTCCTCTGGCACCACCCCTGTGGACAGTGAGGATGCAAAGATCAATGCCAAAGGCTCTGCTATCTCATCCCTTGCCTCCCAAAGAATCCTAGGATATATTTCATCAGGCCCAGGGGACTTATCAACTTTCAGTTTATTCAAAATTGACAGTACATCTTCCCTCCGAACATCTACTTCCTCCAGCCTATCAGCCTGTGACACCCTCTCTTCCTCAAAAACATGGCCCCTCTCCTTGGTGAACACCGAAGAAAAGTATTCATTCATCACCTCTCCTATCTCTTCTGACTCCATGCACAAATTCCCACTGCCGTCCTTGACCGGCCCCAACCTCACCCTGGTCATTCTTTTATTCCTCACATAAGAGTAAAAAGCCTTCGGTTTTCCTTGATCCGACCCGCCAAGGACTTCTCTTGCCTCCTCCTAGCTCTCCTAAGCCCCTTTTTTCAACTAATTTCTTGCTAACTTGTAACCCTCCATCGAGCCAACTGAACCTTGTTTTCTCAATCTTACATACACTTCCATCTTCCTCTTGGCAAGACATTCAACCTCTTTCGTGAACCATGGTTCCCTCACTCGGCCATTTCCTCCCTGCATGACAGGGACATAGAACATAGAAAGCCACAGCACAAACAGGCCCTTCGGCCCACAAGTTGCGCTGATCATATCCCTACCTCTAGGCCTATCTATAGCCCTCAATCCCATTAAATCCCATGTACTCATCCAGAAGTCTCTTAAAAGACCCCAACGAGTTTGCCTCCACCACCACCGACGTCAGCCGATTCCACTCACCCACCACCCTCTGAGTGAAAAACTTACCCCTGACATCTCCTCTGTACCTACCCCCCAGCACCTTAAACCTGTGTCCTCTCAGGTTTGTCCTATCAGCACTAAAGACATAGGTAAGAGAAGGGACGGGGATTTAAAACAGGAATTCAGGGAGCTAGAGTGGAAGCTGGGAGCCAGGACAAACCATGTTGTCATCTCTGGCATGTTGCCGGTGCCACGAGATAGCGAGTTGAGGAACAGGGAGAGAGTGCAGTTAAACACGTGGGTGCACGGATGGTGTAGGAGGGAGGGTTTCAGCTATGTGGATAATTGGAACACTTTCTGGGGAAGGTGGGACCTGTACCAACAGGACGGGGTGCACCTAAACCAGAGGGGCACCAATATCCTGGGAGGGAATTTTGCTACAGCTCTTCGGGGGGGGTTTAAACTAATTTGTCAGGGGGATGGGAAAAGGAGTTGTCCGGAGGTCAGTGAGTGTAGTGAGGTACTGGGAAGGGTATCATGGTCAAAGGTGGGTACCAGCAGACAAGAAGGTGGGTTGAAGTGTGTCTACTTCAATGCAAGGAGCATCCGAAATAAGGTAGGTGAACTTGGGACGTGGATTGGCACTTGGGACTACGATGTTGTGGCCATTACGGAGACATGGGTAGAACAAGGACAGGAATGGTCGTTGGAAGTTCCGGGGTATAGATGTTTCAGTAAGTGTAGGGTAGCTGGTAAAAGAGGTGGAGGAGTGGCACTGTTAATCAAGGAGAGTGTAACAGCTGCAGAAAGGCATTTCGAAGGGGATCTGCCTACAGAGGTAATATGGGCTGAGGTTAGGAATAGGAAAGGAGCGGTCACGTTGTTAGGAGTTTACTATAGGCCCCCAAATAGTAATAGAGATGTGGAGCAAGAAATTGCTAAGCAGATTATGGATAGGTGTGGAGGTCACAGGGTAGTTGTCATGGGGGACTTTAACTTTCCAAATATTGATTGGAACCTTTATAGGTCGAATAGTTCGGATGGGGCAGTTTTTGTGCAGTGCACGGGAGTAAAAGGGTTAAGTAATGGTCCCGATGCTGCCCGCGACGTGTCAGGAGGGGAAACAATAGTTGGGGGGTTTCTAACGGGGGGTATGGGAGCGACAGGGGTTTCTACGTCCCCTGCTGGCGCCAGGTCTCGGATCGAGACCGTGTCCTCTCGCCCGTCAGGGTATGCCACATAGGCATACTGAGGGTTGGCGTGGAGGAGATGGACCTGTTCGACCAACGGGTCGGACTTGCGGGCCCTTACATGTCGCCGCAGGAGGACAGGTCCTGAGTACGTCAACCAAGACGGTAATGAGGTCCCAGAGGAAGACTTCCGAGGGAATGAAAACAGCCTCTCATGGGGAGTAGCGTTGGTTGCCGTACACAGGAGTGAGCGTATGGAATGGAGCGCATCAGGGAGCACCTCTTGCCAACGGGAGACTGGAAGGCTTTTTGACTTCAACGCCAGTAAGACAGCCTTCCAGACTGTAGCATTCTCACGTTCCACCTGTCCGTTACCCCTAGGGTTGTAGCTTGTGGTTCTACTAGAGGCAATCCTGTATGAGAGCAGGTATTGCCTCAAGTCATCGCTCATGAACGACGAGCCCCTATCGCTGTGAATGTAGCAGGGGTACCCGAACAGGGTGAAAAGATCACGGAATGCCTTGATAACCGTGGCAGCGGATGTATCAGAACAGGGAATAACAAAAGGGAATCTCGAGTACTCATCAATGATGTTGAGGAAGTACACATTCTGATCTGTTGAGGGAAGGGGGCCCTTAAAGTCGACACTCAGTCTTTCGAAGGGACGTGTGGCCTTGACTAGTTGTGCCCGGTCAGGTTGGTAAAAGTGCGGTTTGCATTCCGCGCATACCCGACAGCTTCTCGTTATGGACCTAACATCCTCCACCGAGTAGGGCAGATTGCGGGCTTTTACAAAGTGGTAGAGCCGACTGACCCCAGGATGGCATAGGTCATTATGGAGAGCCTGCAAACGGTCCTCCTGTATACTGGCGCATGTTCCACGCGACAGGGCATCCGAGGGCTCATTGAGTTTCCCTGGACGATACATGATGTCGTAATTATAGGTGGAGAGTTCAATTCTCCACCTCAAGATCTTGTTGTTCTTGATCTTGCCCCTCAGCGTGTTATTGAACATGAACGCCACGGACCGCTGGTCCGTGATCAGGGTGAACCGTTTTCGCGCCAAGTAATGGCGCCAATGCCTGACGGCCTCCACAATGGCCTGGGCCTTCTTTTCCACCGCTGAATGTCGACTTTCGGGGCCTTGGTGGGTGCGGGAAAAAAAGGCGACGGGCCTGCCCGCCTGGTTAAGTGTGGCGGCCAAGGCGAAATCAGATGCATCGCTCTCCACCTGAAAGGGGATGGACTCATCAACAGCGTGCATCGTGGCTTTCGCGATGTCGGCTTTTAGTTTATCAAAGGCCAATCGAGCCTCTGGTGTTAGGGGAAAAGAGGTGGACTTGATGAGCGGACGGGCTTTGTCCGCATAATTGGGAACCCACTGTGCATAGTAAGAGAAGAAGCCTAAGCATCTTCTCAGTGCTTTTGCACTAGTGGGCAGGGGAAGTTCAAAGAGGGGACGCATACGGTCTGGATCAGGGCCAATGACCCCGTTTTCCACCACGTATCCGAGGATGGCTAAACGGCGCGTACGAAATACACACTTCTCCCTGTTGTAGGTCAGATTCAGGCGAGATGCAGTGCGTAGGAACTTCAGGAGAATTGTGTCGTGGTCCTGCTGGTCATGGCCGCAGATAGTGACGTTATCCAGGTACGGGAAGGTAGCCCGCAGCCTGTTCTAGTCCACCATTCGGTCCATAGCACGCTGGAAGACCGAGACCCCATTGGTGACACCAAAGGGAACCCTGAGAAAGTGATAGAAGCGACCATCCGCCTCAAAAGCCGTGTATTGTCGGTCCTCTGGGCGAATGGGGAGTTGGTGGTAGGCAGACTTGAGGTCTATGGTGGAGAACACCCGGTACTGCGCAATCTGGTTGACCATGTCAGATATGCGCGGGAGGGGATACGCATCCAGCTGCGTGTATCTATTAATGGTCTGACTATAGTCAATGACCATCCGGGGTTTGTTCCCACTCTTGACCACCACGACCTGCGCTCTCCATGGACTAGCGCTAGATTGTATGATCCTTTCCTTGAGGAGCCACTGAACTTCAGATCGAATGAAGATCCGATCCTCAGCGCTGTAACGCCTACTCTTAGTCGCGATGGGCTTGCAGCCTGGCACAAGATTCTGGAACAGGGAGGGTGTGGTAATCTTCAGCGTCGAGAGGCTACAGGCGTTGGGCAATTTGGAAGCTGCTGTTCTCCCACTGAAAGCGGAGGGAGTGGCCCACCGTACTGTAGGGTTACACTGTTCAATTGGACCATGAAATTTAGTCCGAGGAGTATTGGTGCGCAAAGGTGCGGCAACACCAGGAGCTTGAAGCGCTCGTAAACCGTGCCTTGCACCGTTAAATTTACCACGCAACTCCCTAGCACGGTGACAGACCGGGACCTTGATGCCGGATCTGGAGGCCACACCGCTTCACAGCGTCTGGGTGAATAAAACTCTCCGTGCTCCCGCTGTCAAACAGACAATAAATCAAGTGGTTGTTTACCTGAATGTCCATCATAGACTTGTTGAGTCTGTGAGGCTTGGCCTGGTCCAGGATGATCGACGCCACCGTTGGTTCGTGAGCGCCACTGCAGGCAGCTGAGATAGATGAAGATGACCCCTGCTGGTCGTTCGCAGTCGGTGCCGACCAGCATGGCCGCTCCCATAGGTCGCACGTGGGTGATGGCGCCAAAATCAGCGACCCCTGGTGGTCACGCATCTCCGACTCTGTCGACTGTAATGGCGTCGTCCTGGCCTCGCAAGTGGACGAAACCCTCGACGATGCCGACGACGAAGAACCGGGCTCCGGGGAGTCGCAGGCCGCACTGCTGTTCCTGGAAGTAAGTTTAGATCGGCATACTTTCGAATAGTGCCCCTTCTTACCACAGGCGGAGCACAACACAGCTTTAGCGGGACACCGTTGCCGAGTATGCTTCGCTCCCCCACAGAAGTAACACCGCGGGCCGCCCGGAGCTGCTGCCGTCATCAGGCCCGAGTGTGGGCACGCCATCACGCAGCTTTTCGGACCTGAGGGACGAGGAGGGATCAGCGACTGCTCCTGCCACGTTGTCTCCACGTGGTCTTCAGGATACAATATTAGGCTTTTGGAGGCCGTCTCCAACGTATCCGCTAGTTCTATCGACTTAGTGAGGTCAAGATTACCTTGCTCCAGCAGTCTGAGTCGGATATAAGTTGATCCGATTCCCGCCACAAACGCATCTCGAGCGAGGTCGTTCATATTCTGGTCTGCCGACACTGCTTTGCAGTTACAGCCCCTGGCTAGCTGTAGGAGCTCGTTCGCGTATTCTTCCGTCGTTTCGCCGGGCTGCCGTCGTCGAGTGGCTAAGAGGTATCGAGCATGCATTTCGTTTGGCGGTTTAATGTAACGCTTCTTAAGAAGCTCGAGGGCCCTTGTGTAGTCGGTGGCCGCACGGATCGCGAGGTATACGGTGTCGCTTACCCTCGCGTGGAGGACCCGGAGTCTGTCATCGTCTGTGGTGACCGCTGCGGAGGCTGCCAGGTAGTCCTCAAAACATTTCAACCAGTGGTCGAAGGTGTTAGAGGCGCCCGCCGCACGTGGATCCAGTGTAAGACGTTCAGGTTTTAACATCTGCTCCATACTCTCTGTATCGTTTTCTTTTTTTTTAACGACGAGAGTTTACTTAACAGTAAATAAAATTGATGCGCGTTATCACACACGAGGCTTGAGATGCTCAGGAAATAAAGGCTTTTATTTACTGTTACAACGAAGCTACTAAGTATAGTACACGATCCCAGACTGAGGGGTCCCAGACAGAGCAGTGACCTTTATACCTCTCCCAGGAGGCGGAGCCCGACTGGGAAGTACCATAATAACTATAATACAGGTGTAACAGCCCAACCCTAACCCCAACTGCAACAAGTAGAACAACCCATCCCTAACCCCAACAGCAACATATATACATACTTGTAGTACTGGCCAGACCCTGGCTCAGTACTATCTAGTGGGAACCAACGATGGTTCACCACAGGGCGGAAATAGCTTGATCTGGGTTTCAGACAAAGCTCTGCGCAACATCGTGGGCCGAAGGGCCTGTTCTGTGCTGTACTGTTCTATGTTCTATGAACTTCCCATGTGTGATGTGTTTGAGAACTACTGCAGATCTTAATTGGTGGATCTGTTTCAGACTCGAGTCCTTGGGTCTGGTTGCGGTGTTTGGCCTCCTACATTGCTGCTGAAATAGAGTAAGTTTGAGACTGGTTGTCTCCGTGTACATTGTAATTCCCAAACATCTAGTTGTGTAGCGGTGTGCTTTATTTTGAAGCAGTTGAGTTTCTTCCTGAGGTTACAGCAATAGGGGATCTCTGAACCAAAACAGTGTATTTACCTCTGCTATTAGCACAGCTTGTAGTCTATTGCAGTCAAGCTGATCGCAACCTTCAGTCAAATAGCTCCTATTGTAGTTGCTGTCCAAATTGTTTTAGATGGAGAAAGATGGTTACCTTGCACTGTATAACGTAGTGTAATTTAATTGAGAGACTGAAAAATCCTGAACAGTAAACGGAAAGTCAATGGTTTATAATTCCTCTGGACCCCAATAGTCTGTATATCAGTTTCAACATTTTTTTTTGATGTTTGTTTCTCCAGTTTGGATGTTTATCTCATTTTTCTATTAGCAGCAACTTGCATATATTTAACACTTTTAATATAGGAAATTTCACGGATCACTTCAGAGCAGACCATCAGAAATTTGTGGCAGCTTAGGAGAGATGACAGAAAATATAGTTAAATAGAATAGTGGCTGGAAAAGATATCAAGTCTACTTGCATTGTCTGTGCTGTGTATGTTAATGCCTAGCCAAGAGGATTCATAAATGATTGACAACAAAATTGCAATTAAGTGCAACAATGTATTTTCTCTTGTCTTCCAGCACTAGCTGCATATATTGTACGTTGTAATATTCTGAAAATGTATAGCTTGACTATCTGAATTTTAAGTAACAACTATTAACGTCTAAGAGAACAGTCTGTTCCCGATGTCCATCAAACCCATCAGCTCTTCATCACCAGTAGTCTGTTCTTTGCAATCAAACTCCCTATTTTACTTCGATCGTAGTTTCTTAGTGTAGTGTGAAAATGTTAAAATTGGAGGTTGTCAGTCGACTGCTTTGATGCCCTTCAAGGTGTGCATTTGTAAATAAATCTAAAGCCACCTCTTAAAGTAGGAAAAATAGTGGTATTTCATTTGTAATTACGCCAGTGGCTCGATTGAGGGTTACAAGTTAGCAAGGAATGAGCTGAAAAAGGGGCTTAGGAGAGCTAGGAGGGGACACGAGAAGTCCTTGGCGGGTCGGATCAAGGAAAACCCCAAGGCTTTTTACTCATGTGAGGAATAAAAGAATGACCAGGGTGAGGTTAGGGCCGGTCAAGGACAGTAGTGGGAACTTGTGTATGGAGTCAGTAGAGATAGGCGAGGTGATGAATGAATACTTTTCTTCAGTGTTCACCAAGGAGAGGGGCCATGTTTTTGAGGAAGAGAAGGTGTTACAGGCTAATAGGCTGGAGGAAATAGATGTTCGGAGGGAGGATGTACTGGCAGTTTTGAATAAACTGAAGGTCGATAAGCCCCCTGGGCCTGATGAAATGTATCCTAGGATTCTTTGGGAGGCAAGGGATGAGATTGCAGAGCCTTTGGCTTTGATCTTTGGGTCCTCCCTGTCCACGGGGATGGTACCAGAGGACTGGAGAATGGCGAATGTTGTTCCTCTGTTTAAGAAAGGGAATAGAAATGACCCTGGTAATTATAGACCGGTTAGTCTTACTTCGGTGGTTGGCAAATTGATGGAAAAGGTCCTTAGAGATGGGATTTACGACCATTTAGAAAGGTGCGGATTAATCCGGGATAGTCAGCACGGATTCGTGAAGGGCAAGTCGTGCCTCACAAATTTGATAGAATTTTTTGAGGAGGTAACTAAGTGTGTTGATGAAGGTAGGGCAGTTGATGTCATATACATGGATTTTAGTAAGGCGTTTGATAAGGTCCCCCATGGTCGGCTTATGATGAAAGTGAGGAGGTGTGGGATAGAGGGAAAGTTGGCCGATTGGATAGGTAACTGGCTGTCTGATCGAAGACAGAGAGTGGTGGTGGATGGAAAATTTTCGGATTGGAGGCAGGTTGCTAGCGGAGTGCCACAGGGATCAGTGCTTGGTCCTCTGCTATTTGTGATTTTTATTAATGATTTAGAGGAGGGGGCTGAAGGGTGGATCAGTAAATTTGCTGATGACACCAAGATTGGTGGAATAGTGGATGAGGTGGAGGGCTGTTGTAGGCTGCCAAGAGACATAGATAGGGTGCAAAGCTGTTCTGAAAAATGGCAAATGGAGTTTAACCCTGATAAATGTGAGGTGATTCATTTTGGTAGGACTAATTTAAATGTGGATTACAGGGTCAAAGGTAGGGTTCTGAAGACTATGGAGGAACAGCGAGATCTTGGGGTTCATATCCACAGATCTCTAAAGGTTGCCACTCAAGTGGATAGAGCTGTGAAGAAGGCCTATAGTGTGTTAGCTTTTATTAACAGGGGGTTGGAGTTTAAGAGCCGTGGGGTTATGCTGCAACTGTACAGGACCTTGGTGAGACCACATTTGGAATATTGTGTGCAGTTCTGGTCACCTCACTATAAGAAGGATGTGGAAGCGCTGGAAAGAGTGCAGAGGAGATTTACCAGGATGCTGCCTGGTTTGGAGGGTAGGTCTTATGAGGAAAGGTTGAGGGAGCTAGGGCTGTTCTCTCTGGAGCGGAGGAGGCTGAGGGGAGACTTAATAGAGGTTTATAAAATGATGAAGGGGATAGATAGAGTGAACGTTCAAAGACTATTTCCTCGGGTGGATGGAGCTATTACAAGGGGGCATAACTAATAGGGTTCGTGGTGGGAGATACAGGAAGGATATCAGAGGTAGGTTCTTTACGCAGAGAGTGGTTGGGGTGTGGAATGGACTGCCTGCAGTGATAGTGGAGTCAGACACTTTAGGAACATTTAAGCGGTTATTGGATAGGCACATGGAGCACACCAGGATGATAGGGCGTGGGATAGCTTGATCTTGGTTTCAGATCAAGCTCGGCACAACATCGTGGGCCGAAGGGCCTGTTCTGTGCTGTACTGTTCTATGTTCAATGCAGAGTTGGGAACCGCATTTTCTGGTGAACATGGTGTGTTGATGCTGGTGAATGGTATAGTTTCCATTTCAAGTACTGTACCCAGCACTTCTGATGCAAATGCAATTTGCCTGCTCTGTCATGGCTGGTATTATGGGAGTAACACTATGACAGTACATCCTTTTAAATAGTCATTTGGTAGTACAGAACGTTAGCATTGCTGAAAAAAGAGACAATATCAAAGTTTTTCATTTTGCACTCATCAGGACGATCTCAATAATACAAATCCAAAGGAAGCAACAAATCGATACAGTATGAGAAGAAAGTGCTGATTGGTTGGCAAGTAGACCCCCGGTGGAGGCATTGCCATGGGGAATGCTCCAATTGATGGTGACTGACAGTTAATTGCCAAGCATTGTTTAAAATTTTAACCAGGCGGCTTGAGTCTGCTTGTTGCTTCGTCAGTTTAATTAAGATTGTCAGTCGGGCTTGTAATATGGCTCATTTTTGTGTACTGGGAGCTACATGTGTTAATACACAGGACCCTGTTCGTTGCAGACAGAAAGAACATGTGCACATTAGTGTCTGGTTCCTCTAAACAAAATAAGTGACAGCCATTCGCTGGTTCAATTCTGAGGGCAATGCCTCGAGCAATCAGAATGTTGCTTTCCTTGCATTTCTATTGTTGTGATTGTCCTGATGAGTGCAAGATGAAAAACTTTGATAAATGTCTCTAATTTTCAGCAATATTTCCTCTAAACTGAGATCCGTTTACTTTTCATGCTGTCAGCAGCTGAGAAGAATCCTCTTTTAAGCTCAACGTGGCATCTTTGGAATTTGTTCAGCTGAGATTTCAGTTTATCCATTTGTTCCAGTTCTGTTCCATTGATAGGTTCATCAGCTCTTGAAACAAAATTTTGATTTTGTCTGCTGTGACGTTTTAGCTAAGCTGGCTGTTTATAAACTTCAATTTGTTAGCTTTGGGAGATCATCTTTATTCTTGGAAGCTTGGTAGATTATTTGTGCAATCGCCTTTAATTTGTAGACTCTTTGTTGCCTTGAGTAAGGTCTTTATTCTTGCATTCTGAGCACCTTAATAAGGTGTGAACTAGTGAGCAAGAGCAAGCACTAGTCCAAAATAAGCAGAGCAGTTAAGGCGCTGTTAGTAACAACTTTGAAATTGATGTTAATGCAGATGCCTAATGCTTATCTGTTTTTGCCAGTATATTCTACTGCCTGTTTTAAACTAAGTAAACAATATTAAGTATAAGCATGTAGCACTTTCAGCTCTGATAAGTAATAGATGTAGAATAAAGATCCTTGTCTACTTAAATTGGTGATGCTTACATAAATATCTGTAAATTATTAAATTCCCCTTTGTATGTGTGGCATTGATAATGATTAATGTTTTCTAATGATATGTAAATTTCAAATCAAAATTAAATTCAAAAGACATGCAAGGCTGAAGAGGATTAAATAATATCTAATCATAATGTACACATAATAGGAAAAACAATCAATTGCTGAAATGTGATATGCAGTGATATTTTTGGTGCAGCAGCAAATATGTTATCGTCAGTAAAATTCTACTTAGCAAATTATTTAGGCTTTCGTTCAGAATCTGCAAGGCCTGAGCTCAATGAAACCTAGGACTAAAGGATGGAGAATGAAGATAGTGAGAGCAAACTACAAGAATTAATTCCGAAAGACAAAAAATTGGTAACCTGTGAAAAATGGGAATCTGGAACATTTGGATAAGCCTAAAGGCACCTAATATCGATAGCAAAAGCGTTTTAGCAGGGACTCAGACAGTGTGGTGGGTGGATGGGGGAATAGATCTCATGGAAACCGGGGAGGTGGCAGGAACAGCTGGCTCAATACAGGCAGTAACCCTAATTGTCCTGTTCTATGCTATTATTAAAATTGTTACCCAGTCCACACACAGGGGTAGTCTTGCCAATGTCCTTCCTGTCCAACTGCCCATAATATCAAACTTGCTTTAATATCCTGATTGAGTCATTATCAGTTATTTTAGTCATCATTATCAATTGGAAATTGTAACATTCTGCCAGTAACCAAGTTGAGATCAATAATCAATCATTACTGGTAACTATCCCATTATTGTTGATGCATTTAGGTAAGTGTATGAAGTTGAAAACATAGGAAGATATGTTGTTGCAGTGAGATGAAGTAAGATGGGAGGAGATGCGTATTCAACAGTGTGTTGCAATTTTCTTGTGCATTAACACTGGCATAGTCCTTGTGTCAGAGGTAGCCCCTTCTGTGGGTGTCAGCCACATCCTGTTTCATAGCTGGATGGATAATTGCGCCTGATCTTCAGCACTCACTCAGCTCTCATCCATGTGGCATCGCATAGCTGCTTGTGCATGGCAGTAGCCATATCCCCAATAACTGTGTCAGTTTACAGGCCAAACTAGGTGAGGATAGCATTAAGCTAGTGCCTGCGTGTAAGGAAGAACACCTTCCTCCAACCATCCATCCTCAAGTGCACAAAAAAATTGCTTTGATGGATGTGACAGAGAAAATGGTATTCTTAATTGGTTTCCAAAACATGCAGCACAACTGTGCGGACAGCTGTAAAGTTCATTGGCATGGGAGCAGTAGGTGCTGCAGATCATCCACTGCAGTCTTAGCACATTTCCAGTTATCTTGTCAAGCCACTGGGAACTGATAGGCAAGCCCAAGAGAATGAGGCTGGCCAAGCACAATCCAACTCCACTGTGGTCAACCCACATGACAGTGCTTCAGGTGTGCATACCTTGCCAACTCCCTTACACACATCTCGAACAAAAGGACAGATGTGAAGCTTGAAAAACTGCAGTCCCAACAAAATCAGGCAATTCGTTGTTGCTGATGCTGTGCCATGCAGGTCTGAAATCATAGAATCCCTGCAGTGCAGAAGGAGGTCATTCAGCCCATCGAATCTGCACCCATCCACCCTTTTATCTTACTCGGGCCCTATCCCTGTGACCCCACACATTTAGAACATAGAACAGTACAGGACAGAACAGGCCCTTCGGCCCACGATGTTGTGCCGAGCTTTATCTGAAACCAAGATCAAGCTATCCCACTCCCTATCATCCTGGTGTGCTACATGTGCCTATCCAATAACCGCTTAAATGTTCCTAAAGTGTCTGACTCCACTATCACTGCAGGCAGTCCATTCCACACCCCAACCACTCTCTGCGTAAAGAACCTACCCCTGATATCCTTCCTGTATCCCCCACCACGAACCCTATAGTTATGCCCCCTTGTAATAGCTCCATCCACCCGAGGAAATAGTCTTTGAACGTTCACTCTATCTATCCCCTTCATCATTTTATAAACCTCTATTAAGTCTCCCCTCAGCCTCCTCCGCTCCATCTTCGGACACTAAGGTCCAATTTAGCATGGCTAATCTACTTAACTTGCACATCTTTGGACATGGGAGGAAACTGGAGCACCCAGAGGAAACCCACGCAGACACGGGGAGAAGGTGCAGCCTCCGCACAGACAGTCACCCAAGGCTGGAATTGAACCTGGGTCCCTGGTGCTGTGAGGCAGCAATGCAAACGACTGTGTCACTCTGCCTAGTCACGTTAATGCACAACGGATTACTATTTGTACAGAAGAAATGGCCACATTCGATAATAAAGGGAAACTGATGATGGAGCCTTTTGCCCAAATGTCATGTTTTGGTGGCATAGTAGGCTAGTATCCAGAGGCCCAGGCTAATGTTCTGGGGAATGGGAGTTCAAATCCAACTACGACAGCTGGTGGAACTTAAATTCAATATGGAACTTAAAATAAATCTGTAACATAAAGCCAGTCTCAATCTGGTGACCATGAAACTATCATTGATTCTTGCAAAAATCCATCGGGTTCACTGATGTCCTTATCCAGCCTGATTCCAGACTCCACAGTAATGTGGCTGGCTCTTAACTGCCCCTTGGAAATGGCCTCAGCAAGCCACTCAGTTCAAGGAGCAATAAGGGTTGGGCAACAAATGCTGGCCTGGCCAGCGTGTTCATAGAAACATAAAAACCTACCCCTTGATCCCTTTAGACCCAAGAGCTATATCTAATTTTTCCTTGAAATCAGACAATGTTTTGGCCTCTAGTACTTTCTGTGGTAGTGAATTCTAACATTCACCACCCTCTGGGTGAAGAAATTTCTCCTCACCTCAGTTCAAAAAGGTTTGCCCTTCATCCTCAAACTATGACCCCTAGTTCTGGACTCTCCCACCATTGGGAACATCCTTTCTGAATCTACCCCGTCTAACCCTGTTAGAATTTTATAAGTTTCTATGAGATTCTCTCTCGCTCCTCTTAATTCCAGTGAATATAATTTGAACCAACTTGATCTCGCCTCATATGAGAGACCTGCCATCCCAGGAATCAGCCTGGTAAGCCTTCGCTGTACTGCCTCCATAACAAGGACATCCTTCCTCAGATAATGAGACCAATACTGCACACAATATTCCAGATGTGGCCTCACCAATGCCCGATACAATTGCAGCAAAACATCCCTATGCCTATATTCAAATCCTCTCACCATGAAGGCCTGCTATATCTGCATGCTTACTTTTAGCGACTGATGCATGAGGACTTCAAGGACTCGTTGAGTATCAACCTCTCTCAATTTCCACCCATTTAAGTTATAATCTGTCTTCCTACTATTGCTACCAAAGTGGATAACCTCACATTTATCCACATTGTACTGCATCTGCCATGCAGATGCCCACATACTCAGCCTGTCCAAATCACGCTGAAGCATCTCTGCATCCTCACAGCTCACCCTCCCACCCAACTTTGTATCATCTGCAAATTTGGAAATAATACATTCAGTTCCCTCTTCTAAATCATTAGTATATAATGTGAACAGTTGGGGTTCCTGCAGAACCCCACTAGTCGCTACTGCCAATCAGAAAAAGACCCATTTATGCCAACTCTTTGCTTCCTATCTACTAACCAGCTTTCTATCCATCTCAAGACATTACCTGCAATCTCATGTGCTTTAACTTTACATAGTAGTCTGTTATGTGGGACCTTGTCGAAAGCCTTCTGAAAGTCTAAATAAACCACATCCACTGGTTCTCCTCGGTCTTCTCTCTACCTCCCTTTATGAATAGTGAGCTTACATTAGCTACCCTCTAATCTGTAGGAACCACTCTAGAGTCCAAAGAATTTTAGAAAATGACCACCGATAGATCTGCTATTTCTAGAGCCAATTCCTTAAGTGCTGTGGGACAAAGTTTATCGGACTTTGGAAATTTATCCACTTTTAATCCCATTAATTTCACCAAAACCATTTCTCTGCTAATACTGGTTTCCTCCAGCTCCTCACCAAAACTTGTTTCTCAGAGCTTCCAATACATTTTCCAATGTCTTCCTTTGTGAAGGCATAAGCAAAGTATGAATTTATTTCCTCAGCCATTTCTTTATTTCCTGTTTTGAATTCCCCCGTTTCTGACTGTAAGGGGCCTACATTCATTTTTGTAATTTTTTTTCTCTTTGGATACCTATGTAAATTTTCACATTCACAGTTAAAGACGGTTCCTAATATCAGTTGCTCACCAACCAATCAGCTTACTGCTTTCCTGTGACACCACTCTTGGATTTTTCAAATTGAGCGCGTTGTTTGCTGGCTGTCCCTCATAAGTTGGTGCTCTCCACTGCCCGAAAGTCAATGTTGACTCGAATAATATGCTCTCGGCGCTTCCCTACCTTCCCTCCAGTCCTGTTCTTGCTCTCCTCTCGACCTTTCCACACTCTGCCTCCAGATACCACTCATCCACTCTACATTTAAACCATCCCCTGCCCTCTCTCCTAATGTGCCCTTGCACTTCCTCCAGAACACAATTGGGTGCTCCTTGCCCTTTGGTCAATGATGTGTCCTGGGGAAGCTTGGTTGGACTTGATTTCTTGTTTGGATCTGGAATGGTTATTCTGAATGGTTCAGCTGAGTACAGTAACAACATCCCTCATTGTTCAATGTCATTTTCATAGTGCTGAAGTCTGCTGTTTTACCCATATTACATGCCATTTTAGCTGATAACCAAGAAACAGCAATCAAGAAAGTAAAACAACGTGTCTACTATTGAAATTTGAATTTACTATTCTGAACTGTAAAAATTAACAGTTTATTAACCTCACATGGATGTATGAAACAGTATTGGTATAAATGAACTGCTGGCTCTGAACTAGCTTTAACTAACAATGCTCTGAGCCTGCATCAGGATAATTACATTAGATGCGGCCCTAGGCACAGTACTGTTGCTGTGGGATATTGTGCAGTGTTTGATCTGTATAACCTCAGTTGTAAGCTATTTACATAGGAGTAAGAGAGTTGTTAGAAACTGGAATATTTTCCTTTGCATTGTTGTCAGGTAGTTTGAAAAAATAGTGATGAAGTTTGAGGTTAATTTCACTGGGTATGTACCATCCATGTCTGAGTGGTGGCTGTCTTGCATGTAAATCAGGAGGTTGCAAGTTTAAGCTTCACTCCAGAGACTTTGCATAACCTAGGCTATCACTTAAGTCATTTATTCACAAAGTGTTGCATCTCACAGTGCCCTAATTTTTGAGGAGACCGTACTTCGGTGGAGATAAAGAGCTAGAGTTTGCAGTCAGTGGTGAAGCAGCTACTCAACACTGATGTTGAACAAAGCTGCCCACAATGATGTAGCATTCGCTGAGGCACATGTTCTCCACTTTGCGAAAGCAATTTGAATAAAAATCTCCATGCAGCAGCAGCATTCATGCCAGCAAGCAAAACAAGCAGCCAATCACATTGCATTATTCTCACACAGAGCAAACCAGGAAGTTAAAAACACTTCTTTGCTTTTAATTTACATTTTCTGATCGCAAATTGGATTTGAATGGAATCTAAAATATCAATATAAACGCATTTGTGTATTGGAAGTATTTAACATAATTGAAAATTTGACATTCCATAAGAAAATGAGCTCCTCGGCTGGTGGGGCTGTTTAGCTGTAATTATGAAGTTAGTACAATGTCAATAATTCAACACAACCTCAAACAACATGATGCAACTTTCTCAAGAACTGTCTGTCGATGTCTTGACAATTCAGCCTCTAGAGATACTTGGAGTCACTGACAGTAAGTTCTGGAATTCCGTGTTTAACTGTACATGTGTGGGCTCCAGGAGTTGCTATCAGTTTCAGTGATGGCAAACACTGATATTTTTGCTATCATTGCCACCTCAATTTCTGGGCCAAGAGTTCATGGTGTGAAGAACAGCAGCATTATTCCCCAAACTAACGTAGCTAAAATAGTTTAGCTGTCATTTACATAATTGTTGGATCTCCTTCCAGGAAATTTATCACCTGACAATTTGCTCTTCCAGATCTCAGCCAACAACCTATTCCAGCCCTGTCATTTACAACGCTGATCAAAAAGATACAGCTTGTCAGTGCATTTAAAGCACATCCATAAAAATCAATGTATACGAATGTAACTGGAAACTAATTCTCGTGCATGTTAACCTAATAAAGATGTAGCGACATCTGGGACTAATATAAATAATGGGGTTGAAAGTTTATTTATGAGTGTCACAAGTAGGCTTACATTAACACTAATGAAGTTACTGTGAAAATCCCCTAGTCACCACACTCCGGCACCTGTTCGGGTACACTGAGGGAGAATTTAGCACTGCCAATGCAGCTAACCAGCACGTCTTTCGGACTGTGAAAGGAAACCAGAGCATCCATAGGAAACCCACTCAGACATGGGGAGAATGTGCAGATTCTGCTCGGACAGTGACCCAAGCCGGGAATCGAATCTGCACTCCTGGCGCTTTGAGGCAGCAGTGCTAACCACTGTGCCACCGTGCCGCCCATACTGCTCCAGATATGTAGTGTATTGAAATAGTACCACTACAATTTACAGATTCTATTCATTTTCAGTGAGTGAAATAATCAGGACAAAAACATATAAAACAAACAGTTGACTTTATTTCAACCTTTACAAAAGCTTTGGTAGGAAAGGTCTGGAGAACCCTGGTAGGATGGGAAAAAAGTCATGACACTGCTGACTGTGTTTTATCCTTTATATAGACCACATAGATCTGGAATTGGGAATTGCTGACAGTGTGACCACAAGAATAGAAAAACTCATTTCAGTTCTCCTTTATCAGCACACTGCTGCTTCCTTTTATAGCTTGTGGAAAGGAATAGTGCTATGTATTCACTTCGCTGCAGAAGGGAAAGGCTGCTCTGGTTCATTTATAGTACAGAGCTCTGCACTGGAAACAAATATTAGTAAAGCAGATGAAATATGAACACAGGCATGTGAAAAATGATGCCCCACCCGCACTCACCACCACTATTTTTCCCCACTTGTCTCCTGAAGATGCTGACGGCTGCTGAGGTTTCCTCCATGCTCCTGGGCACCCTGTTTCCTCACCCATGTGTGCCTTGGTGGTGTGTGTTGGTAGGCTATGTACATTGCAGCCAAGCCCAGTCCCCTCTTCTGTGCTAACCAGTAGGAGTCACTAGGTAGCAATCAGGAACAGGAACTTTGATATCCCTTTCTGCGTATGAATCCAAAAGATCCAGAGGTATTGAGGCCAGTTAAAACTCCCCTACTACTACCCCCGGCTGAGACCAGATAACTCAGGAAAATCTGACACCTTTTGAATCCCTTAGTTTCACAGAGAGGTACATTTACCAACTGAGCAATTATAGGTGGTGGTAGATTATTTTGTAGCAGGTTTTAATGTGAACCTCTGAACTCCATTCTATACAAACCAATGGATAAGAGGAGCCAGGATCATTATTCAATGTCATGTGCACAGACTCCTTTCCCCAGAATTCCAAGTAACTACTTGGCTGCCATTTACCTCCAGAAGTGTGTTTACTCCTAAATTCAGGTCAGTGATCAGACAAATTTAAAAATCTGTTTCAATTTCCATGAGGTTGTCCTTTGAGGTCATTGCAATTGAAGTCATTTTACTGCCATTTCTTGCGCTCTCAAGTGTGTTACTCATAATGATTTGAAAGAGGACATTAGTTTTGCAACAGTGACTGCTTTGTAATGGCCTTGTTGGCCTGTCAACAACAAAGGGATATATTGACCACATCAGCTATTTTCTAGACTGAGATGACTGTATGCCTGAACTTTAAAATGCAAATAAGTAAATCCCACATTAAAATTAAATAATTAGGTCTAAAATTCTATTGGATGTCATTTCAAGTCAACTTTATTGTATTTTTATGTGACTGAATATTGCTGCTTAATCTTAGCCAAACAAGTATTGTTGTTGTTTGTGCATTATCATAGAATCATAGAAACCCTACAGTACAGAAAGAGGCCATTCGGCCCATCGAGTCTGCACGGACCACAATCCCACCCAGGCCCTACCCCCATATCCCTACAGATTTACCCACTAATCCCTCTAACCTACGCATCTCAGGACACTAAGGGCAATTTTTTTTTTAGCATGGCCAATCAACCTAACCCGCACATCTTTGGACTGTGGGAGGAAACCGGAGCACCCGGAGGAAAGCCACACAGACACGAGGAGAATGTGCAAATTCCACACAGACAGTGACCCAAGCCGGGAATCGAACCCAGGTCCCTGGAGCTGTGAAGCAGCAGTGCTTCAGGTGCTTATCAAGGGCGGCATGGTGCCACAGTGGTTAGCAATGCTTCCTCACAGCACCAGGTAACAGAGTTCGAATCAGGCCTTGAGTGACTGTGTGGAGTTTGCATGTTCTCCCTGTGTTTGTGTGGGTTTCCTCTGGGTGCTCTGGTTTCCTCCCACAGTCCAAAGATGTACAGGTTAGGTGGATTGGCCATGCTAAATTACCTCATTAGTGTCCCAAGATGTATGGATTAGGTAGATTAGCTATAGTAAATGCGTAGAATTACAGGGAAAGAGTGGAGAGGAGGCCTGGGTAGCATGCTGTTTTGAAGAGTCAGTGCAGACTTGATGGGCTGGTTGGCCTCTTTCTTCACTCTCGGGATTTTATAGTTCTAATTTTATCATGTTTTCTGGTTATTCTGCTTTGTGACAAATGAGTTAGCAACTGCCATTTTCGGTTTTTAAATTATAAAATTTTCTGGGATATCCTTTTCATTCAGATGATGTATTTCCTGAACCTCTTTTCTGGCATTTAAGTACTACAATTTCAACTGAATACATTTTGTAGCATTAAAGGACAATTTAGCAACAAAGTTTGAAATAAAAATAGCAAATACTGCAAATATACAACTGGTCAGACAGTGTCTGTTGAGAGGGCAAAACACAGCTGATGTTTCAGATTTATGACCATTCATCAGATTTCCATCAAATTGTGTTTTTATTAATGTGTCTTTTATAATTGTTTTTCCAATATAATCTTACCATTTTGATACTCTAAACAATTGTACGTGCTTTCTCCATTTGGATAGTGGATGCTGAGTGTTGGCCTGGAGCTCTGTGATACCAGACACACTCTGAGGCCGAGCTCCAAGTCATCATCAACACCATCACCGAGGTGTACGAGAGCATGAACTTTGCACTAAATATCCGCAAAACAGAGGTCCTCCACCACCCTATCCCCACCACACACACCACTGCTGGATGGGCCACATCGTCCGCGTGCCTGACACAAGACTCCTGAAATAAGTGCTCTACCCGGAGCTTCCACTCGCCCCAGGAGGGCAGAGGAAATGCTTCAAAGACACCCTCAAAGTTTCCTTGAAAAAAGTGCAACATCCTCACCAAGACCTGGGAATCCATGGCTGAAGACTGCACAAAGTGTAGAAAGGAGCTGAACACCTTGAGTTTCATTGTCGAGAGCAAGCTGAAGCCAAGCGTTGACAGCACAAGGGGAAACCTGGGCAGCCCACCCACCCTCTCCCCTAGCTACCGATGACAGAGACCGTAGGTCATGCCTGAGAACTCATCTTAGTGTGGAAGCAAGATGTCCTCGACTCTGGGGGACTGCCTCAGAGAGAGAGAGAGAGACAGACAGAGGATGCTGAGTCAATTGAAATATTAAGGAATGAGAATGATAGATTTCTGTTAAATAAGGGTGTCAAGGGATATGGAGAAAATAAGAAAAGAAAATTCTTGATATCCTCTTTTTGATATCGGTCACCTTTAATGTGATATTTGTCAAGACACCAAATTTAGACTAAATAGTTACCTTAACTCCTTCCTCCTTGACAACATTGACACTGAAATTCTTGTCTCTGCCTTTGTTGCTTTGAAGTTTAAACATAAGGTTTAAACATAATCTTCAACTCATCCAGAATGTCCAGCCTAAAATTCACCTGTTCAAAGTCCAACCTTTTAATCATCCCAAACCTCTCGAAGCTTCTCTGTCTCCCCAAGACTCAGCAAGTTGATTTCAAGATTCTCATCCTTGTTTTTAAATCCTTTCATGGCTCTTCCCCTTGAATCTTTGGATCTCTTGCTGTTTTGTCACTCTTTGTGTACCTTGCATCATTCAACATTGGGCTTCTTGTCCCGACTTTGTTCTACTATTGGGTGGCCCCTTGTTCGATCACTGCACTCCTGCATTCTGGAATTCTCTATGCAGTTCTTTGCCACCTTTCACCGCCATCAACATTTAACTATTCAGTTAAAGCCACAGGATTCCCAGCAATGGCTTTTTCATTCTCCCTTGAACCATCATCTTAAGAGTCTCCCAGGTATCTATTCTTGACCCCCTTTTATTTCTCACCTATATGCTGCCCTGTGGCATCATTGGCAGATATGACTTTAAAAGCCATGTGTGCTAATAACACTCTGCTCTATCTCTTCACCAGCACTCTCAACCCATCCACTGCTGTGCTGTCTGACTGCTTGGATAAGCTGCCACTACCTCCAGCTAAACACAGAATGCTGAAGGCTTTGTCCCTGTCACAAATTCCACCCCTTCGCCATTGGTTCCATTCCCTTCCCTGATTGAGCGGAATCAAGCTGTTTGCATCTTCAGGATCCTATTCAACCCTGGGAAAGCTTTTGACCCTCGAACCTGTGCATTACAAAGGCTACTTTCAACTCCATAGTATTGTCTGCCTCCTTTCTTGCCTCACCCCATCTGCAGCTAAAATCCTCATCCATACTTTTGCTACGATTAGAATGAACTATTCCAGTGTTCTTAGTTGACCTCCTACTGTTGATCCGCTGTAAACTTTAGCTCATCCTAAACACCACTGCTGACATCCTATAGTGTGCAGTGATGGTGCTAATCTGTACTTGCTGACATGCATGATTACAAGGCTTCTAACACTTGAATTTAAAATTATTATTGTGCGTTTAAATTCTTGTTCCTCTAACACTAACATTTTGTGCTTTCCTCTCTTCCATTGCCCCATAGTTGACAGTATTTCAACCATCTGCAATATAGCTGTTACTTTAAAAAGTCCTAAAACCACTATTGTGCATGTGCTGTACGTACATCCACTGGTGTTGTTAGGAAGGAAACAATTTTAACCCAGCAACAATGAAGGAACAGCGATATAGTTCCAGGTCAGGATGATGTGTGACTTGGAGGGTTACTTGTTGGTGATGCTGGTCCCATGCAGCTGCTTAGGTCCTTGGTGGTAAAGGTCACAAGTTGGAAGCAGCTGTCAAAAGAGTATTTGTGAGTTGCTGTAATACATTTGTAGATGGTACATTCTGCTGCCACTGTACATAAGTGGTGGAGAGAGTGAATGTTTAAGATGGTGTTTGAGGTGTTAATTAAGAGAGCTACTTTATCCTGGATGATGTCATGTTTCTTGAGTGTTGGAGCTGTATTCACCCAGCCAAATGGAGACTATTCCTTCAAACTCCTGACTTGTGCCTTGTAGATGTAGTCAAGCTTTGGGGAGTCGGGAGGTGAATTAATTGCCACAGAGTTCTCAGCCTCCAAATTGCTCCTGTGGCCACAGTATTTATATGGTTGGCCCAGTTACATTTCTGGTCAATGGGAACCTTCAGGTTCTGGATGGTGGGGAGATTCAGTAATAGGCAATTGAATGTTCAGTTTAAAGTTTTTAAAAATGTATTTATCAGGGTCACAAGTAGGCTTACATTAACGCTGCAATGAAGTTACTGTGAAAATGTTCTAGCAATTGTTTGATTCTCTCTGGTTGGGAGTTGGTCATTACCTGGTAAAAAAAATAGTAAATTGTCCCGAAGTGCTTCACATTAATATTATCAAACATAATTTGACACCCTGGCCGGAATTGTGGGCCGCATGGTAGCATAGTGGTTAGCTTTACAGCACCAGAGACCTGGGTTCAATTCCTGGCTTGGGTCACTGTAGGTTTTAAGGAATGTTTTAAAGGAGGAAAAAGACAGGAAGTGTGATGGAGAGATTTAGGGAGGACTTCTAGAGCTTAGGGCATTGCCAGTTGAAGTCATGTCTGCCAATATGGAATGATTAAAATCAGGGATACTTAAGAGACTGGACTTCGAGGAGTGCAGATATTCCAGGTAGGGGACAGAGATGGCGGTGGCGTGAGGCTTTGAAGGGTATTGAAAACAAGGTTGAGGTGTTACTTAATAGGGAGTCAGTGCAGGCCATGGAGCAATGAGAACTGGGTGAACAGAACTTGGTGCATGTTCAGACATGGGCAACAGGGTTTTGGATGACCTCATGTTTATGGAAAATAAAAATTGGGAGGGGTGGAGGGACAACCAGCTGTTGAAATAGTCAAGTATATTGAGGTCACACATGCTACAGCATTTACCCCCAAACCTCTCGGACTTCCTCTCTTCCTATCACTTCCACTAAGCATTTGTTCATCCATCCTAATGTCTCCTTATTTGACTGTGTTCAGTTCTGCATTATGTCTCAGGGTGTTGTTCTATGATAGACTTTTCTTGATAATCTATTTTTAGTCTTTTAATAGGCTATTTTTTGATGTATATTTTTACATCTAAAGGTTGATGTAACTAAATTCTTAAAAAGCTTACAGTATACTTATCAGCACAGTTCAATAGAGTTCAAACTGTAAGCAAAATAATGAGAAACTGAAGAGCAGCAAAAAACATAAATGAGGAACAGTGAATCTGGCCACAAGAACTCATTCCACATCCATATTTCCATGAGGCTAAACTTGGTGTGCATTCAGTATGTTATTTCATAGCAAATATAATTTGGAGTTTGAAATGGTGAGGAATTGCTTTTAGACTTTTGTGTGTTTAATCCTTTAGTGGTGAGTATTGTTCAAAAGCTAAAGTTAGAAAGTTTATTTATTGGTCACAAGTAGGCTTACATGAACACTGCAATGAAGTCACTGTGTAAATCCCCTAGTCGCCACACTCCGGCGCCTGTTCGGGTACACGGAGGAGAATTTAGCATTGCCAATGCACCTAACCAGCATGTCTTTTGTACGGTGGGAGGAAACTGGAGCACCCGGAGGAAACCCATGCAGACATGGGGAGAACGTGCAGACTCCACACAGCCAGTGACCCAAACTAGTAATCAAACCCGGGTCCCTGGCGCTGTGAGGCAGCAGTGACTTGAACCACTGTGCCGTGTTTGTAGGTTTGGTGCCATTGTGTGATTCTTGCTATGTGCTGTATTTATTCATTTGGCAATGTTTCTAATGTAGATTTCAAGAACACAGTGTTAATCTGACCAATGATCTTTCACTGATTGGCCCTAAAGTAGTTTATAGTGTTTTTGGTTTGAACATTTGTAAATATGTTCTAACAGTCCTATGATGGTAATCAGCAGCATATTTTTAAGAGAAGAACAAATGTTCTTTGTGAAGTAATTGGCTCCAGACGTCAGCATTTGAAATCAATAAAACTGTATGTTCTTCATTACACTTGAGTACAGGCTTGTTTCTCTTTGCCCCCTCCTCCTTCTAGACAGGGGTATTTAATCTAGTTCCTTTTATGGGGGAGAACAGGCATTATGTTTCAAATGGAGTTGGTGTTTGCACGATTAATGGTGCAGTAACTGGCATGGGAGCGAGTATTCCATATTGTATTTTTCGAATTGATTAATTCATGGGTGTTTTTTTTCCTCCTATGATACTTCCTTGCTACAGATGGACAGTCATTGGCTTTACATTTATCACAATTAGCACCCGTATCTTAATGCCAGCTGCACGGCCACCTGACTTGACTCATAAACAGGGCTTTGTATTTTGCCTACGGAGCAGGCTGCGGGATCAAGTGATGAAGGATGACGTCAGAGAATCAGCTAATCTTGCTCATTGTGATTGCTTGTCAAGAAACTGGGTCACAGCTCAGAGAGACGGATATTAGGATTTCATTGTTTTAGCTGCTGCCCTCTTTGTGCCAAGCTACAGGGAGTCTGGCACACTGTGCGTGCTTCAATAGTGTACCATCAGATCGCAGTACCCTACAACTGACAAAACTGTTGTCAGCAGGCACTTGAGAAACTAAAGGGGCATCTTTGTCTCTTGGGAGCTGTTGTATATGCATTTAAAAGGAACTGGAAGGATGAATCCTGAGGCAATGTCTAGACTAAGCTTTGAATATCAACGACTAGTTTCCTTGCCCTCTTTTGTGGACATTCTGCTTATTTTTTCATTTAAAAAGCAGTGCATTTAAATGTGTAATTGTTGCATTCTCAAATGATCCTTGTAATGCAGTCAATTAAAGTAACTGCTTTTCAACGGAAGCCACTTTGTGAGAAAGTTGGCCACTACCCCTCTTGAAGTAGGAGGAAATTCTGTTCAGCCAGGAAATCAATTTTAAGTTGGTACGGCAGCAGGTGTATTTTCAAAGACTATTCCTTCTGGTCACCTGACAGAAGAGCAGTAATAGAAATTATAGCAGTCTTCAAGAAATGTGTTCTTCTATCTTTTGAAATGATCTTTATTTGGTTGGCAGAACAAAGGTTTTATCTGTATATTGTGGTGAAATTGGCCTGAGGAAAGGCATCGATTAAATTCGACTCTGGTCATTGCAGAGGGGATAACTGATTTTATTTGATTTATTATTGTCAAATGTATTGGTATACAGTGAAAAGTATTGTTTCTTGCGCTCTATACAGATAAAGCATACCACTCATAGAATACCTAGGGGAGAATGAAAGGAGAGAATGCTGAATATAGTGTTACAGTCATAGCTCAGGTGTAGAGAAAGATCAACTTAATATAAGGTAGGTCCATTCAAATGTCTGATGGCAGTAGGGAAGAGGCTGTTCTTGAGTCGGTTGGTACGTGACGGAAGAAGGTGTAAGAAAGCATGCCTGGGCTGTGTGGGGTTCTTGATTATGCTGGCTGTTTTTTCAAGGCAGCGGGAAGTGTAGGTGGAGTCAATGGATGGGAGTCTTGTTTGCGTGATGGACTGAGCTATGTTCACAAGTCTTTGTAGTTTCTTGCGTTCTTGGTCAGAGCAAGAGCCATACCAAGCTGTGAGACATCTGGAAAGAATGCTTTCTATGGTGCATCTGTCGAAGTTGGTGAGAGTTGTAGTAGACACGCCAAATTTCCTTAGTCTTCTGAGAAAGTAAATTTGAGTTAATGCAGTCAGTGTTCACCTCTGAGAATTATAAAGTGGGGATTTTAGGGAAGTCAGAATGTGATGGTTTCTTGAAAATTCCAGAAATGTTGAGGGCAAATGAGCAGGTTTTCACTTCATGCTTTAAGATTGAGGAGCTTGTCATGTAAGCAATTAGCAACTAGGTGGAAGGTTGTCATGACTGAGGTTCTTGTTCACAATATTTTCTGAGACATTCTGACAAAATTGACAGCAGGTACATTGGCCTCCAGTCATTTTGATGTGCTTGTCTCACAAATGTTATGCGCTTCATTCAGATGGGCCAACAGTGGTGCACATTGACAGGTGAAATGCAGCTTTGTAATCCTGATTGTATCAAACTGATTACTGAGATCAAATATATGAAGCAATGGGCAAATGGAGTGTTGGTGTTTATTGGAAGGGAAATCGAACATAAAAGTTGGAATGTTTTACTGCAGCTGTACACGGCCTTGGTGAGACCACAACTGGAGTAGTGTGTACAGTATTGTTCCCCTTATTTGAAAATGGATATACTTGCATTAGAAACAGTTTAGAGGAGTTTCTGTTGACTCGTTCCTGGGATGAAGAGCTATGAAGATAGATTGAACAGGTTGGGCCTTTATCCATTGGACTTTAGAAGAATGAGAGGTGACCATATTAAAATGTGTGTGGTCCTGAGGGGACTTGACATTGGAAGGATATTCCCACTTATCTCCATTTTAAGACCAAGATGAGGAGAAATCTTTTCTCTGGACTGTTAATATGTGGAGTTATCTTAGCCGTGAATAGATTTAATGACCCAGCTCCAACGGTTTCAGGCAGAGTTTAATATCGTTTTTATAGGACCAGGGAGTTGGGTTTATGGGGGTCAGACATGAAAATGGAGTTGAGACCACAACCAGATTAATCATTCTTGAATCTTCTCGATATGCAGAGCAGGCTCAAAGGACCGAATGGCCTACTTCTGCTCCCAAATCCTATGTTTTATGCGGCCATCATTGGAACCTTCAGGGTACAGACTTTCCTATCAAAAGAAAGTACAAAGAATTGTGGCTCTGCCCATCTTTTCAGCTTAATCTGCACCTTCACCTCAGAAACAGCTTACAGTGAAAGCTATTACTTAAAAAATATATCATGAGTGTCAATCAAATGGAATATTTAAATTTAATAGCTTTAACTCTTCTTGAGAAATCTATTGATTTCCTGCAATAACTTTGATCAATTTGTGATTGTAGAAAATTAGCTTGTCCACTCAGCAAGAGGGCAAATTGGACTTTGAACACATAATAGGTAGCATTAAACAGTGCTTTCCCCACAAAATCAAAGTACCTATTCGTGTTAATGTATTTGGAATACCAGATGGCAGAGCATACTTGCTGAAGCTTAAAAAAGCAGTTTGCTGTAATCAAATTGAAGTCTGTGTGCTCTTTATCCAACAAGGAAGAATCCAGTGAATAACCTGTAATTGAGAAAAATGCTCTGTTGTCATTGCTTGTTTTCAGAGCATCAAACAAAAATAATTGGGGAACTGGGTTGCTTTTCAAAACGAATGTGCTTCCTGCTTGATTACATTTTAAATTGGATTTTATTTTATTTATAGCAGGTCTCCATGGCACTGCTCAGGGCAGGTGAGAAGCATTATGCCATGTGTTGTGTAACTAATTGTAGCTGTGTCTAACTAGGTGGGCTGTTCACGATCACAACATTTAATTGATGTACATGTTCAGTTCAGCTGAGGCTAACTAGTATTAGTTAGAGATCAAGCTGGATCTCTTTAAAATATTTCTTCCTTGAGTTTGCTTGCTGAAGTCAGTCAGGATGGCATTTTCTGTCCATCTCTTGGGTCCGTTAGGCTGGATTTGTTTTCCTTTTGTACCAATACAATTCTGAGCCCCTTGAGTCGCAAGGTTGCAGGTTTAAATTTCACTCGAGGAACTGAGCGCAAAAGTCAAGATGAACACTCCAGTCCAGATGGTGTGCTATACTCTGAGGTCCAGTCTTTCACACGTAAGGTTAAACAGAGATCACATCTGCTCTCCCAGGTGGCTGAGAAAAGACCCATGCCACTATTTCAAAGAGGAGTTGGGAGTTATCCTTGCTCCTCCGGCCAATATTTATCATTATCGTTTTGCTGTTTGTGGAGGCTTACTGTACTCAAATTGGGCTGCTGCACTTCCTACATTGGCTGTAAAGCCCTTTGGGATGTCCAATGATTGTGAAAGGTGCTATATAATTGCAAGTCTTTCTTCTTCGAGGAGGAGGAAGCTGTCTTTCATGAATTTAAATTCACAAAGAATGGATTATGTTATGGACAAGAGGGGGGTTAACTTAACCTGAACTAATTTCTCCTCTTACCACCTGTCTATAAACATAAGAACATAAGAAATAGGAGCAGGAGCAGGCCATCTAGCCCCTCGAGCCTGCCCCGCCATTCAGTGAGATCATGGCTGATCTGATAGTGGTTTAGTTCCACTTACCTGCCCGCTCCCCATAACCCTTAATTCCCTTATTGATCAGAAATCTATCTACTTGTGACTTAAACATATTTAACGAGATAGCCTCCACTGCTTCAATGGGCAGAGAATCCAGAGATTCACTACCCTCAGAGAGAAGAAGCTCCTCCTCAACTCTGTTCTAAACTGACTCCCCCTTATTTTGAGGCTGTGTCCTCTAGTTCTTGTTTCCTTTCTAAGTGGAAAGAATCTCTCTGCCTCTACCCTGTCTAGCACCTTCATTATCTTATATGCCTCTATAAGATCTCCCCTCAGCCTTCTAAACTCCAACGAGTACAGGCCCAATCTACTCAATCTCTCCTCATAAGCTAACCCCCTCATCTCCGGTATCAACCTGGTGAACCTTCTCTGCACTCCCTCCAAGGCCAATATATCCTTCTGCAAATAAGGGGACCAAAATTGCATACAGTACTCTAGTTGAGGCCTCACCAGTACCTTGTACAATTGCAGCAAGACCTCCCTGCTTTTATACTCCATCCCCTTCGCGATAAAGACCAACATTCCATTTGCCTTCTTGATCACCTGCTGCACCTGCAAACTGAGTTTTTGCGATTCATGCACAAGGACCCCCAGGTCCCTCTGCACAGTAGCATGTTGTAATTTTTCACCATTTAAATAATGGTCCATTTTACTATTATTCCTTCCAAAGTGGATAACCTCACACTTGTCAACATTATCCTCCATCTGCCAGATCCTCGCCCACTCACTTAGCCTATCCAAATCTCTCTGCAGACTTTCCGCATCCTCCACGCAATTCGCTTTCCCACTCATCTTTGTGTCATAAAAGGTGTTTTGATTTATTCCCCTCTTTATAAGTGGTGGTGTTCTTCCCAGCCCCTTGGTGCAATCCAATTTTCTGTTCATAATCCCACAACAGACTTGAGACACGATGAACTTGAACTCATTTGGACACACTCTCAAACACTGGAGGAGGGTCGCAACATTGCCTCCTCTGCATTCGTACAGTCAAAGAAGAAAAGCAAGATTTACAGTGCAAAGACCACAGAGAAAATAAATATTGTTTCATGTGGAGTCCAGAATCAAAGTCCAATGTGACATTCCATCATGGAAGTTGGCAGGTTGAAAGCCAATGCTGTATAATTCACTTTTCCAGTGGTGTTTACTTCACATGAAGAGCAAGAGAGAAAAGTTGGAGGTGCAGCAACAACAACTTGCATTTATATAGCTTCTTTACCATGGTCAAATATCCCAATGTGCTTCACAGTAGCATAACCAAATAATATCTGACCCTGAACCATTTCAGGAGATATTAAGACAGAGGACCAAAAATTTGGTCAGAGGTTGATTTTATGGAGCATCTTCGAATATAAGAGAGAAGACACAATATGGAGAGGGTTAGGGCATGAGTTCCAGTGCTTAGGACCTAAGCAGTCAATGGCATGTCCACTGATGATGGAGTAATGAAAATCAGGGATATACAAAATGCTAGAATTGCAAGAGTGCAGAGATCTCAGACATTGCCTGCCTAAGAAGTGACTTTTCCTGAGTCCAGTAGTACAAGAATAGTTCTGAGTGAGCATTGATGTCTTGGGTGGACTTGGGCTGTTCTCACTCCTAACCTTGGCAATGTTGCTGATTGGACACCAGGAAGGTAAAGTTCAGAGGAGTTATTTCCACTTCTCTTTCAAATGACTTTGACAGAACCCAGGGAGCTCTGTCAGCTGCACATGGCATGAGAGATGGGAGGAAAGGTAAATTGCCTTTCAATGGTGAGTCACAGTACATCACCAGCACATTTTGCAAAATTAATATCTGCCAGGTGTTCATTCTTTACATTAAAACAGTGATGAACTGACAGTTCTCGGAGAATTGAAGTTTTAAAAAAAAATTTCAAGTCCAATTCTTTTAATAATGTAACTCTGAAGCCAAGACCTTAATCCATGCAATGAAAAGATTAGAGTGAGGCCCAGATTAGGAGTAAACCTAATCCAATCGAAATTTAAATGCATAAGACCTGTTCCTATTCTGGAAAGCATTTTTTCAGTTTACATATTATTCTTTGGTGTTGAATGAAGCAATTCATCTTATTTCCGCCTCCATTTACCTTGCGTTTTTATATTGGAATTCAGCAGTTGAGGATTAAACAATTTCATTTCGAATTTGGAGCTGCAAATGTGGATGGAGTTTCAAAATGAAATATCGTTAAATGTAATGGAACCTTTGATCATAGCCTGATAATGTTTGCTCTTTACTGGGCGTCTGTATCAACTGTGTTCTTATTTCAAGGTCTTAAGTGGGGTGATGCCTACGATTTTGGAATCATCTTGAGGAAGATTTCTTAGATTATCTTCAAATGCAAGCTGTTACTGAATCAGCTATGGGATAAACAGCCCTGTTTATATGTGGGTCCAGTTTAAAAAAAAGGATAGACTATAATAGGACAGTTGCTTGTCTTGTGAAGGAAATCTGCCATCCTTGGCCTGGCCTACATGTGACTCCAGATCCACAGTAATGTGGTTGACACTGAACTGTTCCTTGAAGTGAGCTAGCAGGCCACTCAGTTCAGTGGTAATTAGGGATAGCCTTCTCATCCCATGAAAGAATAAATTGGGACAGCACAGTGGCACAGTGGTTAGCCCTGCTGTGTCACAGCGTCAGGGACCTGGGTTCGATTCCCAGCTTGGGTCACTGTTTGTGTGGAGTCTGCATGAGTTTCCTCTGGGTGCTCCGGTTTCCTCCCACAGTCTGAAAGATGTGCTGGTTAGGTGCATTGGCCGTGCTAAATTCTCCCTCAGTGTAGCCGAACAGGCGCTGGAGTGTGGCAACTAGGGGATTTTCACAGTAACTTCATTGCAGTGTTAATGTAAGCCTACTTGTGATAATAAATGAACTAAAATTAACTGAACTAAAATTAAAGAAATGTAGATTAGTTTAGTTCTGTTTCTACTTATGCAACCTTGAATATGTGATCTTAAAGTTGGTAATTATAGGTGCACCAAATTGCAGTGGTTTGCAATACACCTAGGTTGCAATCTAAGGTAGCCAACTCTGGTTGGGTATATTCCTTGAGGTTTCATCTCATGACCTCCCGCCTCCAAGCAGCTTGGCTGGTAAAACGGCCTTTTTATCCCAATCTTCAATATTTTTTATAACTAATAAACATTTGTTTACATGCTCTTATGGTTTTATTATCTGAAGACTCCCAGACAATGCTAGAGCATTGGAAATCCCAGTTGCCACTATGCTGTAATACCGAGGAAGTGCAGCATTGTTGCACTTCCTCAGTATTACAGCATAGTGGAGCATTGTTGGAGGCATTGATTGTCAGATGAAACATTTAAAAACTGTATTCCCTATTCAGATGTGCTTTAAAATATTAAACGCCTCCATTCAAAGAAGCACAGGATGTTCTCCCACTGTCCTCGCTAACATTCCTCCCTCAATCAATAACTCCAAAATTAGTGATTAACTATTTATTCAGCACAGTGATATTTGCTGGACATTGTTATTGCAGAAGACTGCATTTTTTCCAACGTGGCACGCCAAAGATAGCATTTACTTTATGTGAAACCTTTTAAAATGTTCCAGCATTGTGATCAGCCAATATATCTTGCGTGGGAATTCTTGCAAATTTACAGCTTGATTCCATGTACAGTTTGCCATGCCTTAGGGCTATCACTTTACATTGCTTACTAAGAATGTTTCAGTCAATCTTTGTCTATCAGCAGTTTTCATGAATCAGATTTTGTACAATTTAAATTTTCTGTTAAATCTTCTGGTTCGGTGCATTGACCCGAACAGTGTGGCTACTAGGGGTCTTTCACAGTAACTTCATTGCAGTGTTAATGTAAGCCTTGTGACTAATAAATAAACTTTACTTTTACTTTATAATAGCCGGTTTCTGAAGGACGGAAAGCTCCATCTTTAATTCTCTGCTGCACTAAGCTAACAGTCAACAGGATTGTGCTAAATTGGTTATTGAATAATATAGAAGACACTCTCCAAGTATGGTAACATTATGTTATAGACTAGTAATCCAAAGGCCTGGATCAATGATCCTGGGATAGGAATTGGAATCTCACCATGGTTGTTGAGGTATTTAAATTCATTTAATTTAAATAAGCTTTGAAAAAAAAACTAGTGCCCATAATGGACTACTTGGAACTACTGGATTGTTGCAAAAACTCATCTTTCCTTAAGGGACAGAATCTGCCATTCTTACCTGGCCTACATGTGACTCCAGACCCACAGCACTGTGATTGACTATTAACTGCCATCAAGAGTCTAGCAAGCCACTCAGTAACCAAGAAATTGACTTGCTGTCACGTTCTTGAGGGCAATTTGGGATTAACAATAAATGCCGTACCTATGGTTTTTTACATCCTGTGAAAGAATGCCCAGATTTATTTACAAATAAATTAGCTCACAGCTACAGTAATTCTGAAAGCCGTGCTGGTGAGGTGCATTGACCCGAACAGGCGCCGCCGGACTGTGGTGGAGGAATTTCAGAGTAGCTTCATTGCAGTGTTAATGTAAGCCTTACTTGTGACTAATAAACTTTAACTCTAATCAGTTTCGCCCTTTCCAGAATGCTTTTATGAACTTTTTTTTAGGTTTGTGGAATCAAAGGTTCTTTAAATGAATGTTTTTATTCGTTTATGGAGTGGTTGGGCCAGCATTTATTACCCATCCTTAATTGCCCTTGAATTGAGTAGCTTGTTTGGCCATTTCAAATGGCATCTAAGAGTCATGGGCGGCACGGTAGCACAGTGGTTAGCACTGCTGCTTCACAGCTCCAGGGTGCCGGGTTCGATTCCCGGCTCGGGTCACTGTCTGTGTGGAGTTTGCACATTCTCCTCGTGTCTGCGTGGGTTTCCTCCGGGTGCTCCGGTTTCCTCCCACAGTCCAAAGATGTGCGGGTTAGGTTGATTGGCCAGGTTAAAAAATTGCCCCTTAGAGTCCTGGGATGTGTAGGTTAGAGGGATTAGCGGGTAAAATATGTGGGGGTAGGGCCTGGGTGGGATTGTGGTCGGTGCAGACTCGATGGGCCGAATGGCCTCCTTCTGCACTGTAGGGTTTCTATGATTTCTATGAACATTGCTGTGGATCTGGAGTCACTTGTAGCCAGACCAGGTGAGGGTGACACTTATGAACCAGATGGGTTTTTACAACAATTGACAATGGTTTCATGGTCAAATTAGACTTTTAATTCCAGATTTTTATTTAATTCACATTTCAGCATCTGCTGTGGTGGGATTCGAATCTAGATCCCAGAGCATTACCCTGAGGTCTCTGGATTATTAGTCCAGTGACAATACCACTCCACCACTGCTTCCCCAAATTGGCCGCCTTTGTTGGTTGGTAAACATTGTGTTGTACACAGCTGTAATACATGAGTGTCAAGCCCCCATGAAGCCCGGCGCTATATTCCCAGAACTCCAGATGAGCAAGCAAAACTGGTAATCTTTTTAAAATTGAAAAAGCATTTCTTTGAATAAAAATGAAGTATTCAGACTGCGAACATTTTAATAAATTAGAAATTATGGCCTTCAATTGGCTGTGCTTCTTCACGAGAGCTTGTGTTTATTCTATTGCCCAATAATCTTAAACTACAACTTGGTCTGTCCCACGATATGCAGAGTGGTGCAATTAAGAAATCTAATCTGGGCAAAGGGAATTCTCTCTATGTGACTTCAATAAATTGTCTTTATGCAACTATTTCAGATTCTAATACTGTGCTTGGAAACAATTTAAAAACTGCACATATAAATAGTCCCCATCACATGGTTTCTGTAGTGATGGGGTTGATTTAGCCTCTGAAGTAACAGATATTTTTTGCTTTCAAAGATCAAATGATATTCTTGAGACTGTCTGCCAATCCAGGGCGGGGAGGGAAATTCTACATGTGATGGGTTCCTATTCTCAGTTTTGGATTATGGAAGAATTGAGCTGGGTCAGGCTTTGCTGTGCGCCCTTTGAGAAAATAGCTGCTTGGACTGCTCGCCTTTATTTTGGTTGCAGAAGCCTCAGAGCAGATTGGTTGATGCTGGGTGTGAGTGGTTTATTACACTCTCAAACCAGAGTACTTGTGACACTAATAAATAAACTTTAGATAAGGGAAAAGATGAACTAAGTCAGAGACTTGTTCCGCAGCAAGTGATTCACCATTAGACTCTTCACAGCCTTTCCACCATCTATAAGGTGCAAGTCAGGAGTGTGATGGAATTTGCCTGGATGAGTACAGCTCCAAAGACACTAAAGAAGGTCAACACTATGCAGGACAAGGCAGTTCGCTTAATTGGCACCCCATCACCACCTTAAAATATGAACTCACTCCGCTACAAGCACGACAAGAGGCACTGCAATAGCTTGCTTAGGCTCCTTGAACAGCACCTTCCAAACCCGTGATCTCTACTTCCTAGAGATAGAGCAGCTCACAGAAACACCATTTCAACTCTCCTCCAAATTTCACAGCATACTGCTGTTCCTTCATAGTTGTTGGGTCAAAATTCTAGTAGCACAGTTGGTGTACCAACACCACATGGACTGCAGTGGTTCAGGAAGGCCTCTCCCACCACCCTTGAGGACAACTGGGATGAGCAATTCATGTTGGTCTTGCCAGCGATGTCCACATTCCCTAAAGAAATCAGGAACATAAATCTCTAAATTAAGCGTCAATTTAACTGGGAATCAAACATGAGATTTTGTTTCGTGTTATACCTCGGCCATCAAAAAAAAATCCTTAATATCTTGTGTCAGATGTGGTCCAGTGATGGCATTCTTGCTCTGAGTTAGCAGTTGTGAGTTCAAGCTCCTCTCCAGAGACTTGAGTACGTAATCTTTGCTGAAACTTCATTGCACCACTGAGGGAGTGCTGCAATTGCCAACTTTTGGATGAAATGTTAAATCAAGGATCTGATTAATCCATTGGTTGGACATGAGGATGCCATAGCATTAATCAACAAAAAACAGTGGACTTCTGGTATCCTGGCCAATATGAGTGCCTCAACCGGTATTATTGAAACTGAGTATTTTTTTCTTTTTCTTTCCTCTACTTTCTTCTTTCATTCTCTCTCTCTGTTGACAACTTTCTTTTCTCCTTTACTTTTCTCACTGAAAGCATCTTGTGTTTATTGTCTACGTTGTCACCGTTGAAAATTAATAATGTCAACACGGTCAGGCTTCACTGTTTTATGAGGTGGCAGCACAATTTTCACACCAGGTGTGCTGTTGTGCCCTCAACCATTTGTGCCTCACACCTGCTAAAATGTGAAGGTGATTGCAGGGGACATGGGTGGTGAACAAGGTGGGGGCCTTGTTACTTGCTGAAGGCGACAGGCACAAGACTTACAGAGGACTCATTGATTCTTTGTGGGGATGCCTGCAGAGATCAGCATGGCCTGCTCATGAAAGATCAGCAGTAGAGTATCACCAATCCACAGAACAACTTTTATTCGTATCACTTCCTTAACAGTAAAACATCCCAAGGTGTTTCACACAAGTATAATCGGTCAAAATTTAACACTGAGCTATGTGAGGAAATATTACAACAGATCAGAAGCTTGGCAAAAGCTAGGATTTAAGAAGCATTTTAAAGGGTGAGAGAGATGTGGAGAGAAATTCTGGAGCTCATGGCCCAGGCAACTGAAGGTGTGGCTATCGGCAGTGGAGTGAGTTAATTAATTATTAGTCACCTGTAGGCTTATGTTAACACTGCAATGAAGTTAGTGTGAAAATCCCCTAGTTGCCACACTCCGGCGCCTGTTCAGGTACACTGAGGAGCAATTTTAGCACAGCCAATCCACCTAATCAGCATATCTTTAGTCTGTGGGAGGAAACCAGAGCACCTGGAGGAAACCCACGCAGACATGGGGAGTGACCCAAGCCGGGAATTGAACCCGGGTCTCTGGCGCTGTGAGGCAGCAGTGCTTACCACGGTGCCGAGTTGTGCAAGAGGCTTGAACTGGAGGAGCACAGATATCTTGGAGAGTTGCTGGAACAGCTTACAGAGATGGGAACAAAAGACCATGGAGGGGTTTGCAAACAAAAATGAAATTTTAAAATTAAGACATTGCAAGACCAGGAGCCAATAGTGAGACAAGTGATGGGTATCTCCATTATTTACGTCTAGTACAACGCCATTTTAGAGGACCAGCCGTAACTTTTGGAAAATGAATGGGTTGGTAGAATTGAGAGAAAATAATGCAATTCAAATATTTTGAGAGTCATCACCAGAATCACCATTCCATTGTGTTCAATTCAGTTGTGGGGCTCAACAGTTAAATGCGACCTTTTAGCTTGTTGCGATGACAAGGCACCATTTCTTACCCATTCTGGGTGCTGTCTTGATCTTTGTCAGTGCCAGCTGACAACTTGCTAGATTTATTGAATTCACTTTCCCAGCCTGCCATGATGGGATTTAAACTCATGACCTGTGGAATGCTTTCCCAGAACCATAGCCACTACACAGTTAGGAAATGGATGGTGGAAGGAGACCTTGTTGCAGCTAATTGTGATGGCGATGGGAAATTGGAGACACTCATCCTTTTGAGCCAACTGCGGCCAGCAGAGAGTTCAGAATGGCAAGTTGCTTTTTGGCTTAGAGAATCCACATTAGAAAACAGCAAAGCTATGAGAGAGAGAGCTCTATTAGTGTTTTAAAGTATTTTAAAAATATTTGCTAACCTTGTTCATAAACTTTTTTTATGTTTCAGAAATTAGATGTTAAATCACTCATCAAGTTGACCTACCACAAGAACAATGAAGGTGCGTACTCACTGACTATCTCTCCCACAATGCTATTTTTCGTTCAGTACTTTTCTTACCTGAATTGGAGAGCTTTAGGTTTTTTTTCAAATAAATGACAAAAGATCATGCTGTTGGTCCAGAAAGGATCTTGTTAAGTCGAGCTCTGCTGGTTCCTTCATACCACTAATTAGAGATGTCAAAGAAAGTTTGAATGGAATTGATTGCTGACTAATTATAATGTTATAGCTCATGTCTTTTCATTTGTGCGACTCCTCAAACAACATTAAACAAACTCACTGGGGATTCAGCTCAAAGGCATTTAGGAAGCATAGTTAAAAAGAAAAAGGAGGTGGGAAAGCACAGTTAATTAAGGATGAAATCAATATATTAGTGAGAGAGGATCAGCAGAAGATCAGATGTAGAATCAGTTTAGGTAAAGTTAAGAAACAGCAGGTGTTACTCACAAATTGTTGTGGTGGAAGAATCACTTCACACTGGTCTTTGGGTTCAAGCTATTTTATTGTAAGCCTCTACAGAGCTTCCGGCCAATAAGGAGCTCAACCCCCAAAGTGTCGCAGCTGTTTCTATTTATGACACAATCAATATTACTGAAAATTCTCAGAGATGATTGTCAGTCACTGATTACTGGTACATTGATGTGGAGATGCCAGCGTTGGACTGGGGTAAACACAGTAAGAGTTTTAACAACACCGGGTTAAAGTCCAACAGGTTTATTTAGTAGCAAATGCCATTAGCTTTCGGAGCGCTACTCCTTTGTCAGATGGAGTGGATATCTGCTCTCAAACAGGGCATACAGAGACACAAAATCAAGTTACAGAATACTGATTAGAATGCGAATCTCTGCAGCCAACCAGGTCTTAAAGATACAGACAATGTGAGTGGAGGGAGCATTAAGCACAGGTTAAAGAGATGTGTATTGTCTCCAGACAGGACAGCCAGTGAGATTCTGCAAGTCCAGGAGGCAAGCTGTGGGGGTTATTGATGGTGTGACATAAACCCAAGATCCCGGTTTAGGCCGTCCTCATGTGTGCGGAACTTGGCTATCAGTTTCTGCTCAGCGACTCTGCGCTGACGTGTGTCGTGAAGGCCACCTTGGAGAACGTTTACCCGAAGATCAGAGGCTGAATGCCCGTGACCGCTGAAGTGCTCCCCCACAGGAAGAGAACAGTCTTGCCTGGTGATTGTCGAGCGGTGTTCATTCATCCATTGTCGTAGCGTCTGCATGGTTTCCACAATGTACCATGCCTCAGGACATTCTTTCCTGCAGCGTATCAGGGAGACAACGTTGGCCGAGTTGCAAGAGTAGGCACCGTGTACCTGGTAGATGGTGTTCTCACGTGAGATGATGGCATCCGTGTCGATGATCCAGCACGTCTTGCAGAGGTTGCTGTGGCAGGGTTGTGTGGTGTCGTGGTCACTGTTCTCCTGAAGGCTGGGTAGTTTGCTGCGGACAATGGTCTGTTTGAGGTTGTGCGGTTGTTTGAAGGCAAGAAGTGGGGGTGTGGGGATGGCCTTCGTGAGATGTTTGTCTTCTTCAATGATATGTTGAAGGCTCCTGAGGAGATGCCGTAGCTTCTCCGCTCCGGGGAAGTACTGGACGACGAAGGGTACTCTGTCCACCGTGTCCCGTGTTTGTCTTCTGAGGGAGGTCAGTGCGGTTTTTCGCTGTGGGGTGTCGGAACTGTCGATCGATGAGTCGAACGCCATATCCTGTTCTTATGAGGGCATCTTTCAGCGTCTGGCGGTGTCTGTTGCGATCCTCCTCATCCGAGCAGATCATGTGTATACGGAGGGTTGTCCGTAGGGGATGGCTTCTTTAACGTGTTTAGGGTGGAAGCTGGAGAAGTGGAGCATCGTGAGGTTAACGCACCTCAATATGCCAACATCTTCATGCACAGGTTCGAACAAGACTTCTTCACTGCACAGGACCTTCAACCGATGCTATACACTAGATACATTGATGACGTTTTCTTCCTTTGGACTCATGGTGAACAATCACTGAAACAACTATATGATGACATCAACAAGTTCCATCCCACCATCAGACTCACCATGGACTACTCTCCGGAATCGGTTGCATTCTTGGACACATGCATCTCCATTAAGGACGGTCACCTCAGCACCTCACTGTACCGCAAGCCTACGGATAACCTCACAATGCTCCACTTCTCCAGCTTCCACCCTAAACACGTTAAAGAAGCCATCCCCTACGGACAAGCCCTCCACATACACAGGATCTGCTCGGATGAGGAGGATTGCAACAGACACCGCCAGACGCTGAAAGATGCCCTCATAAGAACAGGATATGGCGTTCGACTCATCGATCGACAGTTCCGAAAAACCGCACTGACCTCCTCAGAAGACAAACGGGACACGGTGGACAGAGTACCCTTCATCGTCCAGTACTTCCCCGGAGCGGAGAAGCTACGGCATCTCCTCCGGAGCCTTCGACATGTCATTGATGAAGACGACCATCTCGCCAAGGCCATCCCCACACCCCCACTTCTTGCCTTCAAACAACCGCACAACCTCAAACAGACCATTGTCCGCAGCAAACTACCCAGCCTTCAGGAGAACAGTGACCACGACACCACACAACCCTGCCACAGCAACCTCTGCAAGACGTGCCGGATCATCGACACGGATGCCATCATCTCACGTGAGAACACCATGTTCCAGGTACACGGTACCTACGGCCAACGTTGTCTACCTGATACGCTGCAGGAAAGGATGTCCCGAGGCATGGTACATTGTGGAAACCATGCAGACGCTATGACAACGGATGAATGAACACCGCTCGACAATCACCAGGCAAGACTGTTCTCTTCCTGTGGGGAAGCACTTCAGCGGTCACGGGCATTCAGCCTCTGATCTTCGGGTAAGCATTCTCCAAGGCGGCCTTCACGACACACGACAGCGCAGAGTCGCTGAGCAGAAACTGATAGCCAGGTTTCGCACACATGAGGACGACCTAAACCGGGATCTTGGGTTTATGTCACACTCAGTAACCCCCACAGCTTGCCTCCTGGACTTGCAGAATCTCACTGGCTGTCCTGTCTGGAGACAATACACATCTCTTTAACCTGTGCTTAATGCTCCTTCCACTCACATTGTCTGTATCTTTAAGACCTGATTGGCTGTAGAGATTCGCATTCTAATCAGTATTCTGTAACTTGATTTTGTGTCTCTGTATGCCCTGTTTGAGAGCAGATATCCACTCCATCTGACGAAGGGGCAGCACTCCGAAAGCTAATGGCATTTGCTACCAAATAAACCTGTTGGACTTTAACCTGGTGTTAAAACTCTTACCGGTACATTGACAGCAAGGAGCAGCAGACATTGGTGGGAGTTATTTATTGGCTACCACATAGCAGTTGTAATGTAGGGCATAGTGTAAATCTGGAAATTAGAGATGCATGGAACAAGGGTAACAGTAATCAAAGGAACCACAATTGACAGACTGGATAAACCTAATTCGCACGAATGCTATGAAGGACAAATTCCAGGAATATTTATAAGATGGTTTTCGAGAACAATATGTTGAGGGACCAACTAGAAAACAGGCTATTTGAGATCTGATATTGTGCAATGAGAAAGGGCTAATTAATAATCTTGTTGTAAAGGAGTCTTTAGGGAAGAGTGACCACAATATGAAAAAAAATTACATCAAGTTTAATAGTGATTTTGTGTGCAGTTTTGGTCTCCTTTTCTGAGAAAGCATGTTCTTGCTGTCGAAGGAGTGCAGCAAAGATTTACCAGGCTGATTCCGGGGATGGCAGGACTGATGTATGAGGAGCGATTGACTGGGTTAGGATTGTTTTCACTGGAGTTCAGACGAATGAGGGGGGATCTCATAGAGACTTATAAAATTCTAAAAGGACTAGACAGGGTAGATCCAGGGAGGATGTTCCCAATGGTGGGGGAATCCAGAACCCGGGGTCACAGTCTGAGCATTCAGGGTAGACCATTTAGGATGGAGATAAGGAAACATTTCTTCACCCAAAGAGTGGTGAACCTGTGGAATTCATTACCACAGGAGTTTGTTGATGCCAAAACATTGAATGTATTCAAGAGGTGGTAGATATAGCACGTGGGGCAAATGGGATCAAAGGTTATGGGGAGAAAGCAGGATTAGGCTATTGAGTTGGACGATCAGCCATGATCATGATGAATGGCAGAGCAGGCTCGAAGGGCCAAATGGCTGCTCCTATCTTCTCTGTTTCTATGATATAGCTCAATCAAAACTAGGGTCATAAATCTAGACAAAGGAAACTACATCAGTATGAGGGGCAAGTTGACTATGCTAGATTGGAAAACTGCATGAAAAGGCATGATGGTAGATAGGCATTTCATAGGATCATAGAAACCCTACAGTGCAGAAGGAGGCCATTCGGCCCATCGAGTCTGCACCGACCACAATCCCACCCAGGCCCTACCCCCACATATTTTTACCCACTAATCCCTCTAACCTACACATCCCAGGACTCTAAGGGGCAATTTTTAACCTGGCCAATCAACCTAACCCGCACATCTTTGGACTGTGGGAGGAAACCGGAGCACCCGGAGGAAACCCATGCAGACACGAGGAGAATGTGCAAACTCCACACAGACAGTGACCCGAGCCGGGAATTGAACCCGGGACCCTGGAGCTGTGAAGCAGCAGTGCTAACCACTGTGCTACCATGCCGCCCTAATTCATTTAAAGAATGAATGCATGGTTTACAACAAATATGCAGTCCTTTGAGGTTCAAAAACCACCAGGGAAGTGATCCAACCATGGCTAACGAGAAGTTAAGGATTGTATTAGAATCAGGTAAAAAGAAGTTGCCAAAAAGTGGTGAGCTTGAGAATTGGGAACATTTTAGAATTTGGCAAAAGAGGACCAAGAAACTGATAAAGAAAGATAAAATAGAATACAAAAGTAAACTTGTGTGAAACATAAAAATGGACTGTTAATGGTTCTAAAGGAAAAGATTAGCAAAGACAAATATGGGACCACGGCAAATAGAAGTAGGATAATTTATAATGGACAATAAGGAAATAGCAGGGAAACTAAACAAGTACATTGTGCATGTCTTTACTGGGGAAGATACGAAAGGTCTTGCAGAAATGCAAGAGAACCGAGGGACTCGGGGAAAATGAGGAACTGAAAGAAATTAGCATTAGTGAAAAAAAGAAGTACTGGAGAAACTAATGGGACTGAGAGGTGGTAAATCCCCTAGACCTGGTTATCTACATTGCAGTGTGTTGAAAGAGGTGGCTGTAGAGATAGTCGATGCCTTGGTGGTCATCTTCCAAAATTTTGTAGAGCCTGGAATAGTTCCTGCAGATTGGAAGGTGGCAAACGTATCCCCACTCTTTCAGTAAGGAGTAAGAGGAAAAACAGGGAACTACAGACCTGTTGATAGCAAGGAGGAGCAAACATTGCTGGGAGCACAGAAAGCAGTATGGAACTTGCTAGAATCTATAATAGAGGCTGTGATAACTGCACACAAAAAATAATGGTAGGATGGGCTATGTCAACATGGATTTTTGAAAGGGGAGTCATATCTGACAAAGCTGTGAAGGAACCAGAGGACCATTCCTGGTTCAATGGAGAGTGCAAGAGGGCATTACAGGAGCAGCACAGGCAAACCTAAAAATGAGATGTCAACCTGATGAAGCTCCCAAACTAGACTACTTACATGCCAAACAGCATAAACAGCGAGTGATAGACAAAGCTAAACGATTCACAACCAATGGATCAGACCCACGCTCTGCAGGGCTGCCACATCCAGTCACGAATTGTGGTGGACAATTAAACAACTCACTGGAGGAGGAGGGTCCACAATTATCCCCATCCTCTGTGATGGAGGTGTCCAGCACATCAGTGCAAAAGATAAGGCTGCACCTGCTCAACCCCCTACTATACTCCTTATACACCTATGACTGTGGCCAAATTGCCCTCCAACTCGATTTTCAAGTTTGCTGACGACACCACCGCAGTGGGTCGGATCTCAAACAATGACGAGACAGAGTACAGGAATGAGATAGAGAATCTGGTGAACTGGTGCAATGACAATTATCTCTCCATCAATGTTGACAAAATGAAGGAGATTGTCATCGACTTCAGGAAGCGTAAAGGAGAACATGCCCCTGTCTACATCAATGGAGGATGAAGTAGAAATGGTCGAGAGCTTCAAGTTTTTAGGTGTCCAGATCACCAACAACCTGTCCTGGTTCCCCCCATGCCGACACTATAATTAAGAAAGCCCACCAACACCTCTGCTTTCTCAGAAGACTAAGGAAACTTGGCCCGTCCGCTACGACTCTCACCAACATTTACAGGTGCACCATAGAAAGCATTCTTTCTGGTTGTATCACCGCTTGGCATGGTTCCTGCTCTGCCCAAGACTACAAGAAACTACTCGTGAATGAAGCCCAGTCCATCAAGCAAACCAGCCTATCACCCATTGACTCTGTCTACACTTCCCACTGGCTTGGAAAAGCAGCCAGCATAATTAAGGACCCCACGCACCCCGGACGTACTCTGTTCCACCTTCTTCCGCCGGGAAAAAGATACAAAAGTTTGAGGTCACGTACCAACTGACTCAAGAACAGCCTTTTCCCTGCTGACATCAGACTTTTGAATGGACCTACCTCGCACTAAGTTGATCTTTCTCTACACCCTAGCTATGACTGCAACTCTGCATTCTGCACTCTCTCCTTTCCTTCTCTATGAATGGTATGCTTTGTATAGCATGCAAGAAACAATACTTTTCACTATACTAACTGTATACTACACTATACTATTGTCACATGTATATTAATACATGTGACAATAATAAATCAAATCAATAACCTGCTAAGTGACACCCAGTTTGGGTTTTACCAGGGTCATTCAGCTCCTTACCTTATTATAGCCTTGATTCAAATATGAACAAAAGAGCTGAATGCCTGAGGTGAGAGTGACTGCCCTTGACATCAAAACTGCATTCGACCAAGTGTGGCATCAAGGAGCCCTTGCAAAACTGAAATCAATGGGTTTCAGGGGACAAGCTCTCCGCTGATTGGAGTCATATCTGCAATGCCAGGCAATGGCCATCACCAATCAGAGACAACCTAACCACCATCTCTTTACAATCACTGGCGTTACCATCACTGAATTCCCCACCGTCACCATCCTTGGGGTTACCATTGACCAGAAACTCAACTGGACTCGCCTCGTAAACACAGTGGCTACAAGAGCAGGTCAGAGGCTAGGAATACTGTGGCAGGTAACTCACTTCCTGACTCCCCAAAGCGTAACCACCATCTACAAGACACAAGTTAGGAGTGTGATGGAATACTCCCCACTTGCCTGGATGGGTACAGCTCCAAGAATACTCAAGAAACTTGACACCATCCAGGACAAAGTAGCCGCTTGATTGGCAGCACATTCTCAAACATCTACTCCCTCCACCACTGATACTCAGTAGCAGCAGTGCGTACGCCGTGCCGTCCCCTATCTACAAGATAGGGGACGGCACGGCGACACAGTGGTTAGTACTGCTGCTTCACAGCACCAGGAACTTCGGTTCAATTCCGGGCTTGGGTCACTGGTTGCGCGGAGTCTGCGCGGCCTCCCTGTGTCTGCATGGGTTTCATCTGGGTGCTCCGGTTTCTTCCCACAGTCCGAAAGACATGATGGTTTGGTGCATTGGCCATGCTAAATTCTTCCTCAGTGTACCCGAATAGGTGCCGGAGTGTGGTGACTATGGGATTTTCACAGTAACTTCATTGCAGTGTTAATGTAAGCCTACTTGTGACATTAAATAAATAAACTTTATGATGTACTGTAGAAATTCACCAAATATTCTTAGACAGCACCTTCCAAACTCACAACTGCTATCATCTACAAGAACAAGGGCAGCATGGGAACATCACCACCAGCTTGGAGGCAAGTTCTCCTCCAAGCCACTCACCATCCTGACTTGGAAATATGTTGCCGTTCCTTCAGAGTCACTGGGTCAAAATCCTGGAATTCTCTCCCCAATGGCATTGTGAGTTAACCCACAGTACATGGATTGCAGTGTTTCAAGAAGGCAGCTCATCACCACCTTCTCGAGGGCAACTAAGGATGGGCAATAAATGTTGGCCAGCCAACGATACCCATGTCCCACGACTGAATGAAAAAAAGAAATAAATAGGTAATTCTCGGGTTAGCAGACGGTGACTGGTATGGTACCACAAGGATCAGTGCTTGGACCCTAGTTATTCACAATCTATATCAATGATTTGGATGTGGGGACCAAATATAATATTTCCAAGTTTGCTAATAACCCAAAACTAGGTGGGAATGTGAGTTGTGAGGAGGATGCCAAGAGGCTTCAAGGGGATTTAAACAGGGTAAGTGAATGGGCAAGAACATGGCAAATAGAATATAATGTGGAAAAATGTGAGAGGGGTGGGTGTTGGGATGGGATCGGTCGGGTGAGTAGGGGAGGCGAGTGTGAGGGGAGTGTAGTTGGAGGGTAGAGGGGCTGTGAGTGCAGTCTAGAACTTGGGGCACAGTCTCAGAGTTAGGGATAGGCAATTTCTTCTCTAATAGGTTGATGAATCTTTGAATTCTCTACCTCCAAAGGGCTGTGGAGATTGTCATTGAGCATGTTCAGGGCAAAGATCGATAGATTTCTAGATATTAAAGCTATCAAGTGATATGAGGATAGTGTGGGAAAATGCCTCTGAGGCAGATCAGTCTCGATCGATTTGAATGGTGGACTGGGCTCAAGGGGGCAGATAGTCTACTTCTCCTATTTCCTGTGTTCCTATGAAATATGGCAACTGTTTGAATGGTAGATGATATGCAATGTGGGGGCAGATACAGGAACAATAATAGTTGTTAACAGACATAGCCTGGCCAGGTAATGCTTTTTGTTGATACCAAAACCCAGGTTAAGGTCTGTCACAGTTTCACTCACTCTATTTAGACATCTTAGTATTGTAAAGAATCTGCTCAAACTTGTCACCAAGGAATACAAAACGAGTCTCTCAGGGCTCCAGCAATCTGAAAGCTGTGACAGCATAGGCAGAGATTTGTCCTCTTGGTCAAATAATTGTGTGTGGAATAAATCTGGCTAAAAGAATTGTATGCATTTAAAATTTGGGTATTGCTTCCATTTCTTCTCCAGCAAAAACATAGGTGTTCCTATAATTCCCTACAGCACAATTATTTGTTAATGCAGCACTCAAACTTTGTCTGAATTCACTTCAAATTGAGCAAATCCCCAGCTTGAGAGGTATTTTTGATGCCAGTTATCTGTGAAGTAGTGCTGTTGACTAGTGTTAAATAGGCACCCTGTACTTGCAGATTGATTAAGTGCACGTATAAAGTAAAAAGAATAATAATGAGGAATGGTTAAACTTCCAAAGTGATTTCAGAGCTTCTGCAAATGGAAGTGAGTCCTACTAATTCCTTTTTGAAATTAGTAGGACCTGAGCAAAACCAAGGAAGACAGTTTCAAAGTACAAGGGCCTCACACGATCCTGCTGACAAACTGTTGCCAATGTTTAGAAATTGAAGTGGTTAGTGTGACATTTCAATGACGCTTGTGCTGAATGAGCCCAATGTTATCAGTATCTATAAGCTCAGTTAATGGTAGGGTGTTGGGGAGAGTTACAGAACAAAGAGATCCAGGGGTACATGTTCATAGCTCCTTGAAAGTGGAGTCACAGGTGGACAGAGTGGTGAAGAAGGCATTCGGCATGCTTGGTTTCATCGGTCAGAACATTGAATACAGGAGTTGGGACGTCTTGTTGAAGTTGTACAAGACATTGGTAAGGCCACGCTTGGAATACTGTGTGCAATTCTGGTCACCCTATTATGAAAAGAATATTATTAAACTAGAAAGAGTGCAGAAAAGATTTACTAGGATGTTACCGGGACTTGATGGATTGAGTTATAAGGAGAGGCTGGATAGACTGGGACTTTTTTCTCTGGAGCGTAGAAGGCTGAGGGGTGATCTTATAGAGGTCTATAAAATAATGAGGGGCATAGATCAGCTGGATAGTCAATATCTTTTCCCAAAGGTAGGGGAGTCTAAAACTAGAGGGCATAGGTTTAAGGTGAGAGGGGAGAGATACAAAAGTGTCCAGAAGGGCAAATTTTTCACCGAGGGTGGAGAGTGTCTGGAACAAGCTACCAGAGGTAGTAGTAGAGGCGGGTACAATTTTTTCCTTTAAAAAGCATTTAGACAGTTACATGGGTATGAAGGAATATGGGCCAAATGCGGGCAATTGGGATTAGCTTAGGGGTTTTATAAAAAAAAGGGTGGCATGGACAGGTTGGGCCGAAGGGCCTGTTTCCATGCTGTAAACCTCTGTGACTCTATCCTTTACTGATGTTTTCTGAGGCCCAATTATTTTATACAGTTAGTACACGGTGGCACAGTGGTTAGCACTGCTGCATCACAGCACCAGGGACCCAGGTTTGATTCCTGGTTTGGGTCACTGCCTGTGCGGAGTCTACACATTCTTCCTTTGTCTGCGTGGGTTTCTTCCGGGTGCTCCCACAGTCTGAATGATGTGCTGGTTAAGTGCACTGTCCATGCCAAATTCTCCCTCGGTGTACCCGAACAGGCGCCGGAGTGTGGCAACTAGGGGAGTTTCACAGTAACTTCATTGCAGTGTTAATGTAAGCCTATTTGTGACACTAATATAAAAAAAAAGCTTTTAATGAACAAAGTAATCGTTTTTACGTTCAGTAAATAGTGTTAGAACGGTTTGATCACTGAATTGGTTTCTGGTTCCCTTATTGAATATAAAACAAAGCACGCTGTTTGAAACCACCAGGTCCTTTTAGTTCAGATTGAAAAGTTATTTTCAGTTCCCATTTTTTATTGTTCAGGTGAAGTCTGGTCTCGATGCATTTATTTAAAAGCTCGGCTAAAAATATTCACCACGTACAACAACGCACTTTGTACACAATGTACATGACTTCAGAGCAGATTTTAATCAATTGGCATTCCATTCAATTCAATAACAACAAAACACTGATGCAATAATATACGTAATAGCAAACAAAAAAGTTAAACTAAGTGCATGTTTATTGCAGTATAAATTGAGAAATCTCTGCAGTGATCCATTGCCCATGTTAGAATGTATTTCCAACAACTGGGTCTTGCGTAAGTCATGATGTGGAGATGCCGGCGTTGGACTGGGGTAAACACAGTAAGAAGTTTAACAACACCAGGTTAAAGTCCAACAGGTTTACCTGTTGGACTTTAACCTGGTGTTGTTAAACTTCTTCTTGCGTAAGTCACAGTTCTCTCCAGTTAAACTTAGTAAAGCCAAAGGCTTCCTCCTTAGCCCCAGTTACAAACACTCTCTACACTTCCTACTCATTCCATCCTCCTCCTATGTCACTGTTTTAAACTGAACTAGATTATTGGCAATCTCAGTATCATATTGGATATTTAGCAAAATTTTCCACCCCATATCCTCTATCACAACAGCCACATTTCACCACCTTCACATTACCAGTCTCCATGCCTGCCTCAGCTCATATGTTGCTGAATTTCTCATGCATGTCTTTGTTATCTCCAGGTTACTGAACTGAATACTTCCCTAAGCCTCCATGCCTCCCTCAATCTACAACTTAAAACCCTTCTTTTTGACCATCGTTTTGATAATCTCTCCTAATATTTCCATGGGATTTTTTGTATCTTAAATACACTATATAAATCTAAGCTGTCTTCTATATTTTGTTTTTAATCTACAAAGGTAAACTGGAAAGAGCCATTTTGTATGAATTTGACTTGTTGCATTGAGGTGGCACTGTACAAATTGGCTGCCCTCCAAGCACTTCCATCTGGCAAACTAAAAGTCTGCAATGCATTAAATACTATTTAATACTGGTAGCTGAGAGATATTGTCGGTACAATGTTAGTTTATGTTAAGGTTAAGAAACTTTATCTTTTCAATAAGTTAATTTTTAAGTTCAGTGAATCCGGTTAAGGAAGATGTATCATGTTGTAGAAAGCAGCAAAATAGATACTGACATATTCAAGTGCACACAGAACATCAGGGTTTTTAGTACTCATTTGTCCAACTGCACAGCAGCTGACTATTCCACCCAATTCACTTACAAGCCTAAGTGCATCTGATGCACAGCTGTCCTAATCACATCAACAGTTCTCTTGTAAAAACAGAAAATGTGAGGAATTGTTCAGCAGGTCCAGCAGCATCTGTAGAGAAATAATCGGAGTTAATGTTTTGAGTGTGATTCTTCACAACTGAAGGGAGGTAGAAATGTGATGGCTTTAATGCTGTTGAAGGGGCGGGGGGGGGGGGGGGGGGGGAACAAAAGAGAAACTTTGCTCAGGGCAGAAGTGCCATGGAAAAAAAGGCAAAGAGAGTGGTAATGGTTGTAGTTTAAAAAAAACATTGATCCCCACTGAGTGTGATTGGTAGAATAATGAATAGAACTATGTGAAAGCAAAAACATGAGAACAAGATACAATCAGGCAATTGCCAAAAATAAATCAAAATGGAGAATAGAGTTCAGGGTCTGAAGTTGTTGAACTCAATGTTGAGTCCAGACAGCTGCATAGTGCCGAACTGGAAGATGAGGTACTGTTCCTCAAGCTTGCATTGAGCTTCACTGGAATGTTGCAACAGGCCAAGGATGGAAATGTGAGCATGAGAGCAAGATGGTGAATTAAAATGGCAAGCAAATGGAAGGTTGGGGTCATGCTTGCAGACTGAACCTTACTAAAACCTTGCTCAACTCTGCTTTATTCACCCTCACCCTAACAACCAGTTGTCTCTGAGCCCCTTCTGTTTACTTTCTTCTCCATTTACTCTCACCAAACTGATCAGATGTACCACCTATTCCCTCGGCCTTCCCTTTCCCACTGAACAACCGACCCCTTAATTTTACTTTCTGGCTGTTATGCTAGCTGGTTTATCAGTAGTCTCCTTTTATTTAAACCCTATATTAAATACCCACTTGCACTTTGGAGAAGAACATTCACTTTTATAGTCATCACATATTATACTCTCCATGAAATTGCAGTTCTCATAGCAAACAGTCAAGTCCACAGTTGCTCCCAGCTACCAAAGGATTCCTGTATCCTTGCTTTGTCCAATAGTAACTTCAAGTGACTCCCTCAATTTTCAGAGAGTTTCTTAAATCTACTGTCAGTAGTATAGCCTGTTCTGATGTTCCTTCTTTACCCTGGAGATGCTAGAACAAACCTCCCGAAATCTGTAGATGGCTACAGAATTCCGACCTTGGATGACAGTTTGGAGTTTGCATGTTTTCCATGTGTCTGCATGGGATTCTTCCGGGTGCTCCAGTTTCATCCCACAGTCCAAAGCTGTGCAGTTCAGATGGATTGGCCTGCTAATTTGCCCCTTAGTGTCCAAAGATGTGTAGGTTAGGTGGATTAGCCATGGTAAATGCACAGGGTTATGAGGATAGGTAGGAGTTGGACCTGGGTAAGATGCTCTTTCGGAGAGTTGGTGCAGACTCTATCAGCCAAATGGCTTCCTTCTGCACTAGAGATTCTATAGTTCTATAGTTTATCTCCCTCCTGTATCTGGTTATGATAATTCAAAGTTGAACTGTCTTTTCTCACTGCTGTCTTGCATTTATATTCATTGATTCGTCAGGAAGTCTATATCCTGATTTCAAAAATAGCTTCCTCTGCCCTCTTCCCCATGGCAATTTAAAAGATTTTAACCTTGCATCCAGCTAGAAATGCTAATTAGTTATCCTTGATCCCAACTCCCATCCATCTTAGAAGTAAGTGGACAGTTTACAGCACAACCTGATGTCAACAACACTTTCTGAGATTTTGGGATTTTACCAGCATGCCCGCCCCAATTCCGGGAGCGTGCGAGGCTTGGAGAACGACATTCTCCATTGGCCTCAAGTGGGATCATACAAACCTCGGCCGGTAAAATCCCACCCTCAGAGTCTACTCATTGCAAACTCAAACTGCCATTGTTTCCAAGCATGAATGCTTTGCACCTTCTTCCCAGTAAAATAGTGTAAATCTGCCATTAATCTTTAACAATGAAACTACTTGTGCTTATTATCAGAGAGACTGTAGGACAGGTCACATGACCCCCTTTATTAATGTTAAATTTAAAAATACAGTCCCAAAAGATAAACTTGTAGACCTTGCAACTAAAAGACTAACTACCACCCTAACTTCCAGCCTTCCTTTTCCTTTATCTAGGGTGGTCAATAGGACTTTAAACTAGAGATTGGGGGGGAAGGGAAAGTCAGGGAACCAAGAGGTGAAGGAATCAGTGGGAAGCATAGCTGCTTAGGATTACATAAAATCATGAAAAGACAGCGCTCAGGAGAGGTTACGATAGTCCCCATCTCACAAAATATGACACAGTGTCTGGAAAGGCTCAGTAAACCAAGGTCCACCACACTACGAAAACAAAAAGGGACGGTCAATAGGGAATTAAAGGTGCTATATTTAAATGCCCGCAGTGTCCGGAACAAGGTAGATGAGCTTGTGGCCCCGATTGTGACTGGCAGGTATGATGTGGTAGGCATCACAGAGACGTGGTTGCAGGGGGTTCAGGACTGGCAGTTAAACATCCAGGGATTCACAACCTATCGAAAAGACAGAGAGGTGGGTAGAGGGGGCGGGGTTGCCTTGTTAATTAGAAATGAAATTAAATCAATAGCACTAAACGACATAGGGTCAGACGATGTGGAGTCTGTGTGGGTAGAGTTGAGGAACCACAAAGGCAAAAAAACCATAATGGGAGTTATGTACAGGCCTCCTGACAGTGGTCAGGACCAGGGGCACAAAATGCACCACGAAATAGAAAGGGCATGTCAGAAAGGCAAGGTCACAGTGATCATGGGGGATTTCAATATGCAGGTGGACTGGGTAAATAATGTTGCCAGTGGACCCAAAGAAAGGGAATTCATTGAATGTTTACAGGATGGCTTTTTGGAACAGCTTGTGATGGAGCCCACGAGGGAACAGGCTATTCTGGACTTAGTGTTATGTAATGAGCCAGACGTGATAAAAGATCTTAAAGTAAGGGAACACTTAGGAAGCAGTGATCATAATATGGTAGAATTCAGTCTGCAATTTGAAAGAAGGAAGGCAGAATCAGATGTGAAGGTTCTACAGTTAAATAAAGGTAATTACAGGCGCATGAGGGAGGAATGACAAAAATCGACTGGAAGCAGAGCCTAGTGGGAAAGACAGTAGAACAGCAATGGCAGGAGTTTCTGGGAGTAATTGAGGACACAGTGCAGAGGTTCATCCCAAACAAAAGAAAGGTTATCAGAGGGGGGATTAGGCAGCCATGGCTGACAAAGGAAGTCAGGGAATGCATCAAGGCAAAAGAGAGAGCCTATAATGTGGCAAAGAGTAGTGGGAAGTCAGAAGATTGGGAAGGCTATAAAAACAAACAGAGGATAACAAAGAGAGAAATAAGGAAGGAGAGGATCAAATATGAAGGTAGGCTAGCCAGTAACATTAGGAATGATAGTAAAAGTTTCTTTAAATACATTAAAAACAAACGGGAGGCAAAAGTAGACATTGGGCCGCTCCAAAATGACGCTGGTAATCTAGTGATGGGAGACAAGGAAATAGCTGAGGAACTTAATAAGTACTTTGCGTCAGTCTTCACAGTAGAAGACATGAGTAATATCCCAACAATTCAGGAAAGTCAGGGGGCAGAGTTGAATATGGTTGCCATCACAAAGGAGAAAGTGCTAGAGAAACTAAAAGGTCTGAAAATTGATAAATCTCCGGGCCCAGATGGGCTACATCCTAGAGTTCTAAAGGAGGTAGCTGAAGAAATAGTGGAGGCGTTAGTTATGATCTTTCAAAAGTCACTGGAGTCAGGGAAAGTCCCAGAGGATTGGAAAATCGCTGTTGTAACCCCACTGTTCAAGAAGGGAACAAGAAAAAAGATGGAAAATTATAGGCCAATTAGCCTAACCTCAGTTGTTGGCAAAATTCTAGAATCCATCGTTAAGGATGAGATTTCTAAATTCTTGGAAGTGCAGGGTCGGATTAGGACAAGTCAGCATGGATTTAGTAAGGGGAGGTCGTGCCTGACAAACCTGTTAGAGTTCTTTGAAGAGATAACAAATAGGTTAGACCAAGGAGAGCCAATGGATGTTATCTATCTTGACTTCCAAAAGGCCTTTGACAAGGTGCCTCACGGGAGACTGCTGAGTAAAATAAGGGCCCATGGTATTCGAGGCAAGGTACTAACATGGATTGACGATTGGCTGTCAGACAGAAGGCAGAGAGTTGGGATAAAAGGTTCTTTCTCAGAATGGCAACCGGTGACAAGTGGTGTCCCGCAGGGTTCAGTGTTGGGGCCACAGCTGTTCTCTTTATATATTAACGATCTAGATGACGGGACTGGGGGCATTCTGGCCAAGTTTGCCGATGATACAAAGATAGGTGGAGGGGCAGGTAGTATTGAGGAGGTGGGGAGGCTGCAGAAAGATTTAGACAGTTTAGGAGAGTGGTCCAAGAAGTGGCTGATGAAATTCAACGTGGGCAAGTGCGAGGTCTTGCACTTTGGAAAAAAGAATAGAGGCATGGACTATTTTCTAAACGGTGACAAAATTCATAATGCTAAAGTGCAAAGGGACTTGGGAGTCCTAGTCCAGGATTCTCTAAAGGTAAACTTGCAGGTTGAGTCCGTAATTAAGAAAGCAAATGTAATGTTGTCATTTATCTCAAGAGGCTTGGAATACAAAAGCAGGGATGTACTTCTGAGGCTTTATAAAGCACTGGTTAGGCCCCATTTGGAGTACTGTGAGCAATTTTGGGCCCCACACCTCAGGAAGGACATACTGGAGCGGGTCCAGCGGAGATTCACACGGATGATCCCAGGAATGGTAGGCCTGACATACGATGAACGTCTGAGGATCGTGGGATTATATTCATTGGAGTTTAGGAGGTTGAGGGGAGATCTAATAGAAACTTACAAGATAATGAACGGCTTAGATAGGATGGACGTAGGGAAGTTATTTCCATTAGCAGGGGAGACTAGGACGCGGGGGCACAGCCTTAGAATAAAAGGGAGTCACTTTAGAACAGAGATGAGGAGAAATTTCTTCAGCCAGAGAGTGGTGGGTCTGTGGAATTCATTGCCACAGAGGGCTGTGGAGGCCGAGACGTTGAGCGTCTTCAAGACAGAAATTGATAAATTCTTGATTTCTCGAGGAATTAAGGGCTATGGGGAGAGAGAGCGGGTAAATGGAGTTGAAATCAACCATGATTGAATGGTGGAGTGGACTCGATGGGCCGAATGGCCTTACTTCCGCTCCTATGTCTTATGGTCTTATCTTTAAATATGTTGCCGCCTTCCAGTTCCATTCCCATCTACCCCAGAACCTACCAATGGTATAAACCTGTGTCCTCCCATGGCATCAAAATTACCCTCACAAAAGTCATGAATGATATTTTATGACCATAGTGTACTCGGCTTCCACATCATTCTTGATCTTTGGAGAGTTCAACATGGTTGACCACAGTTTCTCCTTCCAACACTGCTCCTTCATTCAGCTCAATGGGACTGCCCTTGTATCATTCCACTTTTCCCCACCTGAAAGTAAAAAAGGATCTGTAACAAAACTTTCTCTTTGCATCTCTATACTGTCAAGGCTGGAGTTCTCAAAGATCAGTCATTGGTCTCCACTTCTTTATCTACCTGCTTCACAACAACATCTGCAAGCATGAGGTCAGCTTTCACATATTCATTGTGACACACAGCTTTATCTTTCCGACACCTCTCTGCTGTGACAGTCTGTCTAACATCCAACTTCTTCCGATTCAGTACCGGGAAGACTTGTCTTATTATCATAGAATCCCTACAGTGCAGAAGGAGGCCATTCAGCCCATCGAGCCTGTACCGACAACTATCCAAACCCAGGCCTCATCCCCATAACACCACACATTTACCCCACTAGCCCCCTGACACTCGAGGCTAATTTAGTATGGCCAATCCACCTAACCCGCACATCTTTGGAGTGTGGGAGGAAACCCACGCAGGGGATAATGTGCCAAACTGCACACAATCACCCGAGGCCGGAATAGAACCCGGGTCTCTGGCGTTGTGAGGCAGCAGTGCTAACTACTGTGCTACCGTGCTGCCCTTTTGCCCTTGTCAAAAACTTTGCTTCCTTGCCACTAATACCAAATCCCTCATCAGCCACTGCTAAAGTTAAACCAAAAACCCTTGATGCCAACTCAGTTTGAAAAATAACATACTGCCATCATAGACTGTCATTGAACAGTGTGACATTGCACATGCACAAAAATCTACAGATAATAACGGATGTGGATTAAAAATCCTTTCAGAAATGTGCAGCTGGTCTACCCCAACTATTTGCTTGTCATTCAACTCTTCAGTTCTATTGAAATGTGCCTGTATTCATAATTGGTTGGTTTTATTTTCTTCACATAGTACTGTTTTGTGAAAAATCACTGACAATGTTCTTTGCCGCACTACTCAGTAAGTGTCCTATTCAAATGGAGAGGCGCAACTGCTATTTGCAGAGAACAAAAGCTGTTCTTTTTAAGTTTCAAGGTACAAAACATGTTCTTTTCTAATAGCATTCTCACCCCATACAAGCCATTGATAAACCTCCTATCAACCCATCCGTGCAATATTTTTGATCTAAATTATACTTTCGATAGACTTGAACAAATTCTTTCAGTTCAGAATAATTTTCCCTGCTGTGTTTTGGCGTGATACAGTTTTAACAACCTTTCTACACTGGCTATCATTATCTATTATGTATTGATATATTATTATTAAAATGTTTTATTTCTTCTTGTGACGCTGTATGAGTCTCAGCACTTCTTATTGCTTAGAGCCCCTCAGGCAACAAGATATATCCAGCCCTGGTCAAGTTCTTTGTTACAGGCAGTACAAAATAAAATTACTATCCTTAAAAAAAAAAAGAAGTATCTTTTCCAAATCACTTACACTGTTGGATAAATGGCACAACATTTTGAACTTTTCACAGTCCACAAAGTTCTTGCAGTGCTCAGAAAACAAGTCTGGCAAAGTAACGTTGAAAAATTAATAGCATTCTAGTCTACTTGACAACAAATTTGCTGACATTTCTCTGAACGATGATGCACCAGTTGCACATGTTCGTCCTTGTGCATGTTACAATTTTAGTTAAAATGAAGCAGAACCTGTTCTTTGGATCTATTAAATTTGACAGAGATTTGCATTTAAATAGTGCTTTTTACAATTCCGTAAGTCCCAAATACATTTACAGACAATGTAAGAAATCTAATCACCGATACCACTTATAGCGCATTATCTATCCTCGACGTGTCCCATGACTTTCACGTAGTAATGCATTTTCGACTTGCTGGCTTCAGTTTTAATTAGCATCTAGAATTAAGTAGCAATGTTCAGTATCCTACAGCCTGCCTCACAGTAAAAGGCATTTCCACCTGCTTCTTTTAACAGCAAGTCTCATGTTTGGCAAGCACTCAGCTTTCCAGTCCTTGAATTTATGCTCTAGTTTTAAATGGTGCTGATTAACTGAGTGTTTTATTTATTTAATTATTGTCACAAGTAGGCTCACATTAACACTACAATGAAGTTACTGTGAGAATCCCCTAGTCGCCACACTGTGGTGTCTGTTCGGGTACACTGAAGGAGAATTTAGCATGTCTTTCAGACTGAGGGAGGAAACTGGAGCAACCGGAGAAATCCACGTAGACACTGGGAGAACGTGCAGACTCCACATAGACAGTGACCTAAGTCGGGAATTGAACTGGGTCCCTGGCACTGTGAGGGAGCAATACTAACCACTGTGCCACCCTGTCCTGTCTGCCTTGAATTGTCTCCCTGTCTAACCTGCTAGAGACACACCCAAGCACGCAGAGAAACTGGATTGGTGACCAGATTGTCCTGTCTACTGTGAAAAGTGATAATTACCATTTTGTTAGCCAATTAAGCTCAGTCTAAATCGAAGATGACAATTACACAAGTAGAAGGAAACAACAAAAGAAAGACAATTTTTGACACACACAGTCCATATCAACTACATCCACAGCCCGCCCGCCCTTCAATTATCTTTGTCCCCTCTTCAAAAAACACAATCAAGTTGATGAGACATGACCTTCCCCATACAAAACTATGCTGCCTGTCACTAACTAGTCCATTTTTTTCCCAATGTGCATTTATCCTGTTCCTCAGTATCTTCTCCAAAAGCTTTTCCACCATTGACATCAGGCTCACTGGCCTGTAATTTCCTGGATTCTCCCTGCTTCCTTTGTTAAACAAGGGAACAATATTGGGTATTCTCCAGTCCTGTGGAGCCTTGCCTGTGGTCAAAGAGGATGTGAAGATACCCGTTAAGGCCACAGCTATTTCTTCCCTTGCCTCCCACAATAACCTGGGATAGATCCCATCTGGCCCCGGGGACTTGTCCACCTTAATGAAATTTAGGATACACAACACTTCTTCCTTCGATATATTGACATTCTCTAGGCCATTCGCACACCTATCTCAAACCTCAACATTTGTCATGTCCTTCTCCTTGGTGAATACCAATACAAAGTACTCATTAAGGATCTCACCCACTTCCTGTGGCTCCACGCATAACTTCCCTCCCTTGACACAGAGTCATAGAGGTTTACAGCATGGAAACAGGTCCTTTGGCCTAACTTGTCCATGCAGCCCTTTTTTTTTTAAAACTCCAAAGCTAGTCCCAATTACCCGCATTTGGCCCATATCCCTCTATACCCGTCTTACCCATGTAACTGTCGAAATGCTTTTTAAAAGACAAAATTGTACCTGCCGCTACTACTACCTCTGGCAGCTTGTTCCAGACACTCTCCACCCTCTGTGTGAAACATTTGCCCCTCTGTACCCTTTTGTATCTCTTCCCCCCCCCCTCACCTTAAACCTATGCCCTCTAGTTTTAGACTCCCCTACCTTTGGAAAAAGATATTGACTATCTAGCTGAACTATGCCCCTCATTATTTTATGGACCACTATAAGATCACCCCTCAGCCTTCTACACTCCAGAGGAAAAAGTCCAAGTCTATCCAGCCTCTCCTTATAACTCAAACCATTCAGTCCCGGTAGCATCCTAGTAAATCTTTCCTGAACTCTTTCTAGTTTAAAAATATCCTTTCTATAATAGGGTGACCAGAACTGTACACAGTATTCCAAGTGTGGCCTTACCAATGTCTTGTACAACGTCAACAAGACATCCCAACTCCTGTGTTCAATGTTCTGACCAATGAAACCAAGCATGCTGAATGCCTTCTTCACCATTCTGTTCACCTGTGACTCCACTTTCAAGGAGCTATGAACATGTACCCCTAGATCTCCTTGTTCTGTAACTCTACCCAATGCCCTATCAGTCCTCGAGTGTTTTCCTCTTGCTACCCTCTTGCTCCTAATATGTGCATAAAAAGCCTTGGGAATTTCCTTGACCCTGCTTGCGAAAGACATTTCATGGCCCCTTTTAGCCCTCCTAATTCTGCGTTTAAGTTCCTTGTAGAGCTTGGATCTGCGCCACTTGTAACTGCAAATGACAGTGTATGCAGGTCTTTTGTTCTTTTTATGAAAAGTGTTTAGAGAAATATCTTTGCGGAACAGTGGTTTGTCAGAGGTTTGCCATAGTTGTGTGACCTCTGATGTTATATTTTCTGTATAAAGACTTGAGAGCAGAAACGATTTGACTCACTATTCAGAACACACTGGAGAAGGTACTGAGGTACAGTTGGTAAAAAATTATTTAGAGTGAACTTTTTATGGGGCTAATAGTAGTGGATAGAATCTCAAATTTACCCTTGCAAGAAGCTGACCTTTTATTGGGGAATGACCTGACAGGCTGGAGGGTGTCACCTCCAAAAAAAAACCAAGGGCAGTCTAGTGATGCTATGGAGGCCAGAGAAAAACAACAGAATTCTGTAGGGGTGCAAAAAGTTGGAAAACATTCCGAGGCCCTTCAGGCGGCACTGTAAGATTTTGAGGGCTGAGTTGCCTCAGGTGAAGCCACTTGAGGTCAAGGAAAGACCTGTGGAATTAATTACAATGTGCAGACGCTGCGACAACGGATGAATGAACACCGCTCGACAATCACCAGGCAAGACTGTTCTCTTCCTGTTGGGGAGCACTTCAGCGGTCACGGGCATTCGGCCTCTGATATTCGGGTAAGCGTTCTCCAAGGCGGCCTTCGTGACACACGACGGCGCAGAGTCGCTGAGCAGAAACTGATAGCCAAGTTCCGCACACACGAGGACGGCCTCAACCGGGATATTGGGTTCATGTCACACTATTTGTAACCCCCACAGAGTTTCACTGGCTGTCTTGTCTGGAGACAATACACATCTTTTTAGCCTGTCTTGATGCTCTCTCCACTCACATTGTTTTGTTTCTTAAAGACTTGATTAGTTGTAAGTATTCGCATTCCAACCATTATTCATGTAAATTGAGTTTGTGTCTTTATATGCTCTGTTTGTGAACAGAATTCCCACTCACCTGAAGAAGGGGCTTGCAGCTCCGAAAGCTTGTGTGGCTTTTGCTACCAAATAAACCTGTTGGACTTTAACCTGGTGTTGTTAAACTTCTTACTGAATTAATTACAAACAGATTAAGGGAATGACCCAGAAGCCAGGTTAACAGATAAGCTCTTCTCAGAGTTAGGCAGAGACCAGGAAATTCCCAAAGCAGGTAAATGGACTATTAAAGGAGAGGCCCCACTTAGTCAAGGAGCCTGAGGGATGTCAAATTCAAACAGGAAAGGTAAAGGCTGAAGATTTGCCTGAAGTATGACTCATAAAAGCCGCCTTTCTAGCTTAAGAGGGGGTCAGGGGAGTTGAGAAACAAGACAGATAGTGAGGGAGGTGCCTCACATAGGGCAGGGTGGCAGAAGCTAACCAGCTACCTGTGAGCAGAGATGTCCCAAAAGACATGGGGCAGATTGTCCTCACAGTAACCAAAGTGGGAAAATCATTATCATTTAAGCCAAACTGCACTTGTAACAGTCCAATAGAAGTTCAAGTGCTGCTGACCCCTCCCAGAGGTCTGAAACAAATGTGCCCCACTCCATTACCGGGATGGCATGGTGGCACACTGGTTAGCACTGCTGTCTCTCAGCACCGGGTTCGATTCCTGGCTTGGGTCACTTGCAGAGTCTGCATGTCCTCCCCGTGGCTGCGTGGGTTTCCTCCGGGTGCTCTGGTTTCCTCCCACAGTCTGAAAGACATGCTGGTTAGGTGCTTTGACCATTTACCCGAACAGGTGCCAGAGAGTAGTGACAAGGGGAGTTTCACAGTAACTTCGTTGTAGTGTTAATGTAAACCAACTTGTGACTGATAAATAAATACCCAGAAATTCAAATTCCCAGTGAGCAGCTACCTGAGGTAGCAAGCTTCTAGGTTTTAGAATGAAAACAGGAAATGCAGGAAAAGCTCCGCAAGTCTGGCTGAGCAGCATCTGTGCAGGGAAACAGAGTTAATGTTTCAAATCTGTATGAATTCAGAGCCTAACTTTTGGACACCACCAAACAAGGATTAACAGCTTCACAACACCTTACTTCATGCAGGCAATCTTATTTGCGTATTTGAAACCTTTGTATCCACGACAACCTCATGAAATTTGATCTATCTCTAGGTACCAGCATGAATGCTAAATCTTCCTGAAATGCTAACTGCTTTAAGACTTATATGCTTGATAATATCATCAATTCTGAATTTTTGTACACTGTCAGCCAAATCCCTCTGCCAGATAACAGGTCATTGGGAAATATTAGGAGAGAAAGAATGTAATGGGAAACCGTATTGCATTAACCAATTGTGTGCGTTGGTGTGTGTAAAAAAAAAAAGTCCAGAGTGCATGTGTTTCTTTTATCCTTTATTTCGCCAGGAAAAAGATAAAACTGGAATTTCAACTTTTTTTCCTTGAAGGGAAGAGGAATGTTATGATGCACAGTATTTTTTTTTGAAAACTCAGGTTGCATTTTAAGAAACTGAATTTATAAACTTTTTCCAAAATGGACTCTGAGGGCATTCTGACTTTCTTCTGAATTCGACAGGGAACCCTTAAGTCAGACAAAGAGGAGACATCCTCTAACTTTAAAAAAAAGACCTGGAGTGAGAGCATTTTTTTGTTCACTCTTTCGTTTCCGCAAGTTATCTAGAGGGATGTCAGGGAAGGCAGCGCAATGTTCCTCCTGCAGAATGTTTGAGGTGAGGGACGCCGTCAGTGTCCCTGCTGATTTCACCTGTGGGAAGTGCACCCATCTACAGCTCCTCAAAAACCGCGTTAGGGAACTGGAGCAGGAGCTGGATGAACTTCGGATCATTCTGGAGGCAGAGATGGCCATAGATAGAAGCTTCGGGGATGTAGTTACTCCGAAGAATGAAGATAGATGGGTAACGGTGAGAGGGGCTGGGAAGAAGCAGTCAGTACAAGGATCCCCTGTGGTCGTTCCCCTCGGCAACAAGTATACCGCTTTGGATACTGCTGAGCGGGACGACCTACCAGTGGTGGGTCGCGGTGATCGGATCTCCAGTACTGAGTCCATCCCTGTGGCTCAGAAGGGAAAGGGCGGGGAGCAAGAGAGCAATAGTTATTGGGGACTCGATAGTTCGAGGGATAGATAGGTTCTGTGGCAGCGAAAGAGACTCACAGATGGTATGTTGCCTCCCGGGTGCCAAGGTCCATGACGTCGCGGACCGTGTTTTCACGATCCTTAAGGGGGAGGGGGAACAGTCACAAGTCGTGGTACACATCGGTACCAACGACATAGGTGAGAGAAGGGACGGGGATTTAAAACAGGAATTTAGGGAGCTAGGGTGGAAGCCGAGAGCCAAGACAAACCATGTTGTCATCTCTGGTTTGTTGCCGGTGCCACGTGATAGCGAGTTGAGGAACAGGGAGAGAGTGCAGATAAACACGTGGCTGCAGGGATGGTGTAGGAGAGAGGGTTTCAGTTACATGGATAATTGGAGCACATTCTGGGGAAGGTGGGACCTGTACAAACAGGATGGGTTGCACCTGAACCAGAGGGGCACCAACATCCTGGGAGGGAAATTTGCTACGGCTCTTCGGGGGGGTTTAAACTAATTTGTTAGGGGGATGGGAAAACGAGCTGTAGTGCAGAAGCCAGTGTTGAGTGTAGTGAGGTACTGAGGAGGGAATCAAGGTCGCAGGAGTGTACCGGCAGACAGGAAGGTGGGTTGAAGTGTGTCTACTTCAATGCAAGGAGCATCCAGAATAAGGTAGGTGAACTTGGAGCGTGGATTGGTACTTGGGACTACGATGTTGTGGCCATTATGGAGACATGGTTAGAACAGGGACAGGAATGGTTGTTGGAAGTTCCAGGGTATAGATGTTTCAGTAAGAGTAGAGAAGGTGGTAAAAGAGGTGGAGGAGTAGCATTGTTAATCAAGGATAGTTTAACAGCTGCAGAAAGGCACTTCGAAGGGGATCTGCCCACTTAAGTAATATGGGCTGAAGTTAGAAATAGGAAAGGAGCGGTCACGTTGTTAGGAGTTTTCTATAGGCCCCCAAATAGTAATAGAGATGTGGAGGAAGAAATTGCAAAGCAGATTATGGATAGGTGTGGAGGTCACAGGGTAGTTGTCATGGATGACTTTAACTTTCCAAATATTGATTGGAACCTTTATAGGTCGAATAGTTCGGATGGGGCAGTTTTTGTACAGTGTGTGCAGGAGGATTTCCTGACACAATATGTGGATAGGCCGACAAGAGGTGGGGCTACTTTGGATTTGGTACTGGGTAATGAACCGGGCCAAGTGTTAGATTTGTTTGTGGGAGAGCACTTTGGAGATAGTGACCTCAATTCGGTGTCTTTCACTGTTGTAATGGAGAGGGATAGGGCCATACAGCAGGGCAAGGTTTATAATTGGGGGAGGGGTAATTATGATGCGATTTAGACAGGAATTAGGGAGCATAAGATGGGAACAGAAACTGTCAGGGCAAGGCACAAATTAAAAGTGGAGCTTGTTCAAGGAACAAAATACTGCGTGTCCTTGATAGGTATGTCCCTGTCAGGCACGGAGGAAATGGCCGAGTAAGGGAACCATGGTTCACAAAGGAGGTTGAATGTCTTGTCAAGAGGAAAAGGGGAGCGTATGTAAGGATGAGAAAACAAAGTTCAATTGGGCCGCTTGAGGATTACAAGATAGCAAGGAATGAGCTAAAAAAATAGCTTAGGAGAGCTAGGAGGGGGCATGAGAAGCTCTTGGCGGGTCGGATCAAGGAAAACCCCAAGGCTTTTTACTCTTATGTGAGAAGTAAAAGAATGACCAGGGTGAGGTTAGGGCCGGTCAAGGACAGTAGTGGGAACTTGTGCATGGAGTCAGAAGAGATAGGAGAGGCGATGAATACTTTTCTTCAGTGTTCACCAAAGAGAGGTGCCATGTTTTTGAGGATGAGTGTGTGATACAGGCTGATAGGCTGGAGGAGGTAGATGTTCTGAGGGAAGATGTATTAGCAATTTTGAAAAATCTGAGGCTCGATAAGTCCCCTGGGCTAGATGGGATATATCCTAGGATTCTTTGGGAGGCAAGGGATGAGATTGCAGAGCCTTTGGCTTTGATCTTTGGGCCCTCACTGTCCACGGGGTAGTGCCAGAGGACTGGAGAGTGGCGAATGTTGTTCCTCTGTTCAAGAAAGGAAATGGGAATGATCCTGGTAATTATAGGCCAGTTAGTCTTACTTTGGTGGTCGGTAAGTTAATGGAAAAGGTCCTGAGGGATAGGATTTATGACCATTTGGAAAGATGCAGCTTAATCCAGGATAGTCAACATGGATTTGTGAAGGGTAAGTCTTGCCTCACAAATTTGATTGAATTCTTTGAGGAGTTAACTAGGTGTGTAGATGAAGATAGAGCAGTTGATGTCGTATACATGGATTTTAGTAAAGCGTTTGATAAGGTTCCCCATGGTCGGCTCATGAAGAAAGTAAGGAGGTGTGGGATAGAGGGAGATTTGGCTGATTGGATAAGTAACTGGCTATCTCATAGAAGTGGAGATGCCGGCGTTGGACTGGGGTAAACACAGTAAGAAGTTTAACAACACCAGGTTAAAGTCCAACAGGTTTATTTGGTAGCAAAAGCCACACAAGCTTTCGGAGCTCTAAGCCCCTTCTTCAGGTGAGTGGGAATTCTGTTCACAAACAGAGCATATAAAGACACAGACTCAATTTACATGAATAATGGTTGGAATGCGAATACTTACAACTAATCAAGTCTTTAAGAAACAAAACAATGTGAGTGGAGAGAGCATTAAGACAGGCTAAAAAGATGTGTATTGTCTCCAGACAAGACAGCCAGTGAAACTCTGCAGGTCCACGCAACTGTGGGGGTTACAAATAGTGTGACATGAACCCAATATCCCGGTTGAGGCCGTCCTCGTGTGTGCGGAACTTGGCTATCAGTTTCTGCTCAGCGACTCTGCGCTGTCGTGTGTCGCGAAGGCCGCCTTGGAGAGCGGTCACGGGCATTCGGCCTCTGATATTCGGGTAAGCGTTCTCCAAGGCGGCCTTCGTGACACACGACAGCGCAGAGTCGCTGAGCAGAAACTGATAGCCAAGTTCCGCACACACGAGGACGGCCTCAACCGGGATATTGGGTTCATGTCTCACTATTTGTAACCCCCACAGTTGCGTGGACCTGCAAAGTTTCACTGGCTGTCTTGGCTGGAGACAATACACATCTTTTTAGCCTGTCCTGATGCTCTCGCCACTCACATTGTTTTGTTTCTTAAAGACTTGATTAGTTGTAAGTATTCGCATTCCAACCATTATTCATGTAAATTGAGTCTGTGTCTTTATATGCTCTGTTTGTGAACAGAATTCCCACTCACCTGAAGAAGGGGCTTAGAGCTCCGAAAGCTTGTGTGGCTTTTGCTACCAAATAAACCTGTTGGACTTTAACCTGGTGTTGTTAAACTTCTTACTGTATCTCATAGAAGACAGAGGGTGGTGGTGGATGGAAAATTTTCAGACTGGAGACCAGTTACCAGCGGTGTACCACAGGGACCAGTGTTGGGTCCTCTGCTATTTGTGATTTTTATCAATGACTTGGAGGAGGGGGCTGAAAGGTGGGTCAGTAAATTTGCTGATGACACCAAGATTGGTGGAGTAGTGGATGAGGTGGAGGGCTGTTGTAGGCTGCAAAGAGACATTGATAGGATGCAGAGCTGGGCCGAAAAATGGCAGATGGAGTTTAACCCTGATAAGTGCGAGGTGATTCATTTTGGTAGGACAAATTTGAATGTGGATTACAGGGTCAACGGCAGGGTTCTGAGGGATGTGGAGGAACAGAGAGATCTTGGGGTTCATATCCACAGATCTCTGAAGGTTGCCACTCAAGTGGATAGAGCCGTGAAGAAGGCCTATAGTGTGTTAGGGTTTATTAACAGGGGGTTTGAGTTTAAGAGCCGTGGGGTTATGCTGCAACTGTACAGGACCTTGGTGAGACCACATTTGGAATATTGTGTGCAGTTCTGGTCACCTCACTATAAGAAGGATGTGGAAGCATTGGAAAGAGTGCAAAGGAGATTTACCAGGATGCTGCCTGGTTTGGCGGGTAAGTCTTATGAGGAAAGGTTGAGGGAGCTTAGGGCTTTTCTCTTTAGAGTGGAGGAGGATGAGAGGCGACTTAATAGAGGTTTATAAGATGATGAGGGGGATAGATAGAGTGGACATTCAGAGACTATTTCCTCGGGTGGATGTAGCTATTACTAGGGGGCATAACTATAAGGTTCATGGTGGGAGATATAGGACGGATGTCCGAGGAAGGTTCTTTACGCAGAGTGGTTGGGGTGTGGAATAGACTGCCTGCTTTGATACTAGCGTAGGACACTTTAGGAACTTTCAAACGGTTATTGGATAGGCACATGGAGCACACCAGAATGATAGGGAGTGGGATAGCTTGATCTTGGTTTCGGACAAAGCTCAGCACAACATCGAGGGCCAAAGGACCTGCACTGTGCTGTACTGTTCTATGTTCTATCCTCAGATATATACATTTAAAATTCAATGATGGTTTTTTTGGCACAGTGGTTAGCACTGCTTCCTCACAGCACCAGGGACCTGGGTTGGATTTCCGACTTGGGTCGCTGTCTGTGCAGAGTCTACATGTTGTCTGTGTGGGTTTCCTCAGGGTGCTCCGGTTTCCTCCCACAGTCAGAAATGCATGCTGGTTCGGTGCATTGGCCATGCTAAATTCTCCCTTGGTGTACCTGAACGGGCACCGGAGTGTGGTGACTAGGGGATTTTCAGTCACTTCATTGCAGTGCTAAGGTAAGCCTACTTGTAACAATAAATAAATAATAATTCGGTGGCAAAGTCACTAATAAGCCACTGAAAGGTGTGAACAATCGTAACCCTTTGGACCATTGCAGTGGGGAAGGAGACTTTGGATAACTGTAATGGAATTACCACTTGCCTTGTGTGGAAAGTGATTCGGCATTCTTCTACAGTTCACATGATGTAACAGTGGCTGCCTTGGTTTACCTGCAAAATGCATTGAACAGGGCTGGAAGCTGGCAGATCCACAGAGAACTGTCTTGAAGAGGCTTCAAGGCAGGGAGAGACAGAAAGGCATCGAAAAGCAGCTACTGGTCGGCTGCAAAGTAACTAGGCAGCTTAAAGTGCCACACATGACTGCAAAACAGAAGTAAGGAACCTTCTCTCCTCCCCATTAACTGGATTTAATCTACTAAGCCCACCTTTTAAAGCAACCTCCAGCAATTCAACAGTGGAAGCAATCACAGCTACATAGAACCATTGAATCATAAAATCCGTACAGTGCAGAAAGAGGCCATCTGGCCCATCGAGTCTGTACCGACTCTCCGAAGGAGCATCCCACCCTGCCCTCCCCTCTGCCCTATCCTCATAACTCTGCATAGCCACCATGGCCAATTCACCTACGCAACTTTGGACTCTAAGGGGCAATTTCGCATGGCCAATCTGCCTAACCTGCACATCTGTGTGTGTACGTGCATGCGTGTGTATGTGTCATAGGTGAGTGCGTATGTGTGTGTATCATAGTAACTTTATTTGCTCTTGCATAACCTCCAGAGCAATAGTGAGATATACCAGCCCTTTTAAGCAAAAAGGTTATTTTAAATTGATTTTCTCATTCTGTTGGTAAGAAAATACACGCATACATACAGATACGTTGCTCATGTGTGACTTTGGGGAAACACCTAACGTTTTGGTGACATTTATGAAAGCATTTTATTTTTCTAGCTATTTCGAAATGTTACACTTTTGTATCTAATTCTGCCAGCTTTTTTGAGCATTTGGATTTCTAATGCTTTTCTGCACAACGTCATCAGAATAGGTAGATGAAATTTAAATTGTTGACTTTTTCACCTTGCAGATATGGATTTATTTTAGCCTGAACTAGGACAATTAAAAGGTTCTCCATTTTGCTGTTGAAGGTCCTAAAATGATCATAGAAACATACATACGAATTAGGAGAAGGTCATTGGACCTTTAGCCTGCATAGCCATTTGATAAGATCATGTCTGATCAGATTGAGGCTTAGCTCTACTTTCTTGTCTACCCCATTTACCACTTGGCGGCGAGGAGGGGGCTAGCATGCAAAATATGATGGATGGCAAATTCATCACCTTCCTTTCAACCCCCGACCTAAGCTTGCTAATAAGCAAATTGACCTAAATATTAAGCTGCCCACACTGTGATGCAGTTGATGTGGGCAGGCCGCCTTTTGATCCCAAATGGTTGGAAGACAGGAACAAAGGGGAGTGGGTATATTCTTTGGGGGATGCCTTGTGCGCATTGGGGGCACCCCTCACCCCAAGATGATATCTTTAATTTGTGCCTCCCTGCCTGGCCTTCAAAACCTGGTCCACTCCCTATGATATCCAATCTCTTCCATGAACATGTGCATTAGCAGGGGTAGGTCATTCGGTTCCTTGAGCCTGCTCCAATAAGATCATGGCTGAACTAATCTTAACCTCAACTCCACCTTCATGCCCACCTCCAATAACTTTTTGCCCTTTTCCTTATCAAGACTCTATTTCTGCTGTACAGATATTCAAAGGCTCTGCCTCAACTACCTTTTGAGGAAGAGAATTCCAAAGTTTCACAACCGTCTGAGAGGATAATTTTTCCTCCTCTCTGTATTAAGTGGGCAACCCCTTATTTTTGAACAGTGGCTAGACTCTCCTGCAAGAAGAAACATCTTTTCCACATCCACCTTGTCCTGTCAGGATCCTACACGTTTCAATCCCGTCACTCATTACTCTTCTAAACTCCAGCAGCCGAAAGCCTAGCTTGTCACCTTTCTTTATAAGACAACCCGCCATTTTCAGACATTAATCTAATAAATCGTCCAAATGTGGCCTCACTAATACTTGTATAACTGAAAAATAGCCTCCTGACTCTTGTATTCAATTCCCCTCACAATAAACAAATAATGTTCTATTAGCTTTGCTAATTACTTGCTGCATCTTCATACTAACCTTTTGCGATTCGTGCACTACGATATTCGGATCCTTCTGCATCTCAGAGCTCCTCCAATTTAGATAGTACGCTTCTTTTTTAGTTGTTCTGTCAAGATGGACAGCAATACATTATCCCACATTATGATCCATTGACCAGATCATTTAATCTATCTATATCCTTTTGTAGCCTCCTTATGTTTTTCTTCACAACTTACTTTCTTACTATTCTTCGTGTCATCAGCAAATTTAGCTACCATATCATCGGTCCCGTCATCCAAGTCAGCACTGATCCCTGTGGCATGCCATTCTGCCGATCAGAAAATGACCCATTTATGCCTACTTTGTTTTCTGTTAACTAGCCAATCTTCTATCCATGCCAATATGTTACACCCTAAACAAGAGCTTTTATTTTCTGCGATGATGAGGCATTTTATCAAATGTCTTCTGAAAATCTAGGTACAGTACATCCACTGAACCCCTTTATCCACAGCTTCTGTGGGTTGTGAATCTCTGAAACTCTCTTCCTCAAAAGGCAGTAGAAGCAGCGTCTTTAAATATTTTAAAGGCAGAACGAGACAGATTCTTGATGAACAAGGGGGTGAAAGGTTATTGGTTGACAGGAATGTGGGGTTGAAGTTACAATGGTGGAGCAGGATTGAGGGGGTGAGTGACCTACTCTTAGCATGTTTGTATGTATCTGTTACTACTTCAAACAACCCCTCAGTCCACGATCCATTGCTCTTCTTGCTGGAGCCTAGTTGGCAGCACTTTCTACCAAGTTCTGGCTCTTCTAGAACTGGGTAAGAAGTCTCACAACACCAGGTTAAAGTCCAACAGCTTTATTTGGCAGCACAAGCTTCGCATCTTATAGAACTGCCAGCCAATCAGATTGGCCAGCTTCTCTTAAGATGGATCTCCTCCTACTGAGGGGCTGAAGCCCCACTCTGCTCGTTTAGTCTGTCACCCTGTGTGTTATTGCTGTGGGGCAACCTTTTTAATTTGATTGGTTTGAAACCAACTTTTATAATGGAGATGGGGGAATGGGTAATGTGATAAAGCCCCCCCCCCATATAATTCAACCCCTTGGACTCCCTTGTCCTCTTTTCAGGTCAAACCAAACCAAGTAAACAAACTCAGATTAAATCAGGACAAAGTAAAAGGGGCAGCTCCCCAAAAAGGAGGGGGAACAGCCCAAACAGAAATCAAAGTACAAAGGAAACTTAAAAACATCAAATTAAAATGTGATTATTAGGGTCAATAATGCACCCCAACCCCTGCGGTGCCCAGCGGGCACGGAAAGCGCAACCTCGCCCGTGGACACTGCATGCTCCCTCTCCAGGGACACTTGGCCGCGAACGTAGCCGCGGTAGAGGGGCAGACAGTCAGGATGGACGGCCCCCTCGATCGCCCGCTGCCTGGACCGGTAAATGGCGCGTTTCGCCAGGCCCAGGAGCAGGTTCACGAGGAGGTCGCCATCCCGACCCTCCCCTCTCCGCACCGGGTGTCCGTAGATCAGGAGCGTGGGACTGAAGTGCAGACAAAACATCAACAAAAGGTTTTTGAGGATAACATAAAGGGAGTGCAGCCTAAGACACACAACATAGACATGGTCCACGGACTCCACAAGGCCGCAGAAAGGGCAGTCTTCGGAGCCCGTGAACCAGTGAATCCTACGGTTGTGCGGAACTGCTGCATGCATCACCCTCCACCCCAGGTCCCCGACGTAATTGGGGGAGATCCCTCCGTAGAGGGACCTCCAGCGGGGACCTCCGCCGCCCGGCGGCAACAAGGCCCGCCAAGGTGTATCCGGGCGACAGGCGAGGAGGCAGTAGTGGAAGGTGTGCAGCAGCAGCCCGCACAGGAAACGCCTCCACGCGGTAGACAAAGGCACGGAGGGCATTTCCGCGAGGCGGCTCAGGCTGTGGGGCACCTCACCCAGGGAGGGGGGCTGAGGCTTTGGGCCAATGTGGAATTCCGCCCGAACAGGGGAACACTCGGGCGGGATCCCACCGCATGCCTGCGCCGTCTCCAGTTTGCGTGCAGTTTCGGGGCCGAGCACGACCGTCCTAAGGTCTAGGATGGCTTTGGTCGCGCGCCGGATGGTCGTCCCCGCGCGCTCAGCCAGCACGCGGGGACTCATCCAGCCCGCTCCTCCGCCATCGAGCACGTCCCTGATTCTGGTCACCCCGGCGTCCACAGCCCTCCTCTCCGCCAGCCACCTGAAGTTATACGGCTGGAGGAGCGGATTCCTGAGCAGCGGCTCTCGCACGAGAGCCGCTACTCCTGACGGGGGAGAGCTGCGTCGCGAGGCGACCTTGTTCCAGACAGTGAGGAGGTCCTGGTAAAAGACGGGCAACTCCTGCAGGGTGGTCGGAGCACGCCCCAGATCGATATGCAGGAGCTGCACGTCATAATTGAGGCCGTGCCAGTGGCGGAAGAAATACGTCGCCATGGCACACCACTGTGGAGGGGGCTCAACGTAAAGGTACCTCTGCAGGGCCTGGAGGCGGAAGGTCGCTACCTGAGTGCGGAGGCACACCAGACCTTGTCCGCCCTCCTCAAGCGGGAGATACAGGACCGCAGCAGGGACCCAGTGCAGTCGATTGCCCCAGAAGAACCGCAGGAGGGTTCTCTGGATATCGGTGACAAAGCCAGGGGGAGGGGTCAAAGGGACCAGCCGGTACCACAGCATGGAGGCGACCAGCTGGTTTATGACGCGAACTCGCGCCCCGTAGGACAGCACTCGGAGCAGTCCTGTCCAGCGACTCAGGCGGGCGGAGACTTTGGCCTCCAGCTCCCGCCAGTTCGCCGGCCAGGATTCCTCAGCTGGGCAGAGATGGGCCCCCAAGTAGAGGAGGTTGGTCCTGCTCCAGGTGAAAGGCCTGAGCTCCTCCGGAAGGGGGTCCGTCTCCCAAGGACCGACAAGGAGTCCGGAGCACTTGGCCCAGTTGATCCTGGCGGAGGACGCGGCGGAGTACACCGCCTGGCATTCTCGCATCCTCCGCAGGTCAGCCGGGTCCGTGAACATGAGGAGCACGTCATCGGCGTAAGCTGACAGGACCACCCCTACGTCCGGTCCGCGCAGGGCCAAACCTGACAACCTCCTCCGCAAGAGGCGCAGGAATGGCTCCACGCATACGGACTACAGTTGGCTGGACAAGGGGCAGCCCTGCCGTACTCCTCTCCCAAAGTGAAGGGGCGCCGTCAGGGACCCGTTAACCTTAATCAGACACTCTGGGGTGGACTCCCTTGTCAATCATGAAAAGATCCAGTTAATCAGAATTCCACAAACTAATGACCCACTGAAAGAAAAAAATTTTCATCTCCACCTGAAATGGGAGACCCCTTATTTTTAAATTGTGTCCTATAATTTTAACCTCTCCCATAAAAGGAAGCATTCTTTCAGCATCCACCTTGTCAAGTGCCCTCAGGATCTTAAATAAAAACAGATGAGAGTGTGAACTCAATATGGCTCTTCAGAGCTGAGATGGGGTAGAAATGTGATGGATTATATAGTTGAGGCGGGCAGAGAATGTGGAGCAGAATAGAAGGTCAGGGTTAGAAGAGAGCTCAGGACAGATTGACAAAGATGTCATGGACATAAGACAAAGGGAATGTTCATGCTATTGTTAAAGACTAAAGAAGGTGCTAGTAATAGCAGAAAGGTAAGATAGCAGAATGTGTTAATATCAGAACAAGGGTCAGCATTCTCTGAAAGCAAAGCAAGTTACAGGTGGCCCTATGGAGGAGAGGGTTGGGGAAAAAATCAAAATGGAGGAGAGAGTTCACAGTCTGAAGCTGTTGAACTGAATGTTATGTCCAAAAGGCTGTAAAGTCCCTATTTGGAAGATGAGATGCTATTTCACTGGAACATTGCAGCAAGCCAAGGACAGAAATGTGGGCATGGGAGCAAGATAATGAGTTAAAATGGCAAGCGAAGTTTGGGGTCATGGTTGTAGTCTGAGCACAGGTGTTCTGTGAAGCAGTCCATCCATTTTGTGTTTAGCCTCCCCAATGTAGAAGAGACTGCTTAGGCTCTTGTATGTTTCAATAAGATCACCTGTTATTCTTCTGAGCTTGAATGGATATGGGCCTGACTGTTTAACCTTTGGTTTATTTGGTAGCAAATGCCATTAGCTTTCGGAGCGCTGCTCCCTCGTCAGATGGAATGGATATCTGCTCTCAAACAGAACATACAGAGACACAAAATCAAGTTACAGAATACTGATTAGAATGCGAATCTCTACAGCCAACCAGGTCTTAAAGATACAGACAATGTGCGTGGAGGGAGCTTTAAGCACAGGTTAAAGAGATGTGTATTGTCTCCAGACAGGATAGCCAGTGAGATTCTGCAAGTCCAGACAAGCTGTGGGGGTTACTGATAATGTGACATAAACCCAAGAGCCCGGTTTAGGCCGTCCTCGTGTGCGGAACTTGGCTATCAGTTTCTGCTCAGCGACTCTGCGATGTCGTGTGTTGTGAAGGTCACGACACATGACAGCGCAGAGTCGCTGAGCAGAAACTGATAGCCAAGTTCCGCACACATGAGGACAGCCTAAACCGGGATCTTGGGTTTATAACATGTCACACTATCAGTAACCCCCACAGCTTGCCTCCTGGACTTGCAGAATCTCAGTGGCTGTCCTGTCTGGAGACAATACACATCTCTTTAACCTGTGCTTAATGCTCCCTCCACTCACATTGTCTGTATCTTTAAGACTTGATTAGCTGTAAAGATTCGTATTCTAATCAGTATTCTGTAACTTGATTTTGTGTCTCTGTATGCCCTGTTTGAGAGCAGATATCCACTCCATCTGACGAGGGAGCAGCGCTCCGAAAGCTAATGGCATTTGCTACCAAATAAACCTGTTGGACTTTAACCTGGTGTTGTTAAACTCTAACTGTGTTTACCCCAGTCCAACGCCGGCATCTCCACATCATGTTTAACCTTTCCCATTGTTTTTCACTTAGTGTGAATTTTCATTAAACTAACTTTGTTTTCCCTAACTTGTACAAATTCCCTAACAGAAGACTTATGTTTAATATTTAACGTTTATTTATTAGTGTCACAAGTAGGCTTACATTAACACTGCAATGAAGTTGCTGTGAAAATCCCCCAGTCATCAAACCTGGTGCATGTTCAGGTACATTGAGGGAGAATTTAGCATGACCAGTGCACCTAATCAGCATGTCTTTTTGGACCATGGGAAGAAACCAGAGCACCCGGTGAAACCCACTCAGACACTGGGAGAACGTGCAGACTCCACGCAGACAGTCACCCAAGCTAGGAATCGAACCCGGGTTCTTGCCGCTGTGAGGCAGCAGCGCTAACCACTGTGCCCCCGTGTTTGTATGTTGGAGAATTTCTAAAATATTTACAGCTAGTTGCTTTTAATGGGAAAGAAAATTGGATGAGCCGTTACTCCAGCCACTATGATGCATCTAGTAACAGTTGGTTACAGAATAGAACATAGAACATTACAGCGCAGTACAGACCCTTCGGCCCTCGATGTTGCGCCGACCAGTGAAACCAATCTAAAGCCCATCTAACCTACACTATTCCAATATCATCCATATGTTTATCCAATAACCATTTGAATGCTCTTAATGTTGACGAGTCTATTACTGCTGCAGGCAGGGCATTCCACGCTCTTACTACTCTCTGAGTAAAGAACCTACCTCTAACATCTGTCCTATATCTATCACCCCTCAATTTAAAGCTATGTTCCCTAGTGTTAGCCATCACCATCCGAGGAAAAAGGCTCTCACTATCCACCCTATCTAATCCTCTGATCATCTTGTATGCCTCTATTAAGTCACCTCTTAACCTTCTTCTCTCTAACGAAAACAACCTCAAGCCCCTCAGCCTTTCCTCATACGATTTTCCCACCATACCAGGCAACATCCTGGTAAATCTCCTCTGCACCCTTTCCAACACTTCCACATCCTTCCTATAATGCAGCGACCAGAACTGTACGCAATACTCCAAGTGCGGCCGCACCAGAGTTTTGTACAGTTGCAACATGACCTCCTGGCTCCGAAACTCAATCCCTCTACCAATAAAAGCTAACACACCGTACGCGTTCTTAACAACCCTATCAACCTGGGTGCCAACTTTCAGGGATCTATGCACCTGGACACCCAGATCCCTCTGTTCATCCACACTACCAAGTATCTTACCATTAGCCCAGTACTCTGTATTCCTGTTACTCCTTCCAAAGTGAATCACCTCACACTTTTCTGCATTAAACTCCATTTGTCACCTCTCAGCCCAGCTCTGCAGCTTATCTATGTCCCTCTGTAACCTGCCACTTCCCTCCGCACTGTCTACAACTCCACCGACTTTAATGTCATCCGCAAATTTACTAATCCATCCTTCTACGCCCTCATCCAGGTCATTAATAAAAATGACAAACAGCAGTGGCCCTAAAACAGATCCTTGCGGTACACCACTAGTAACTGAACTCCAGGATGATTTTTTCCCATCAACCACCACCCTCTGTTTTCTTCCAGCTAGCCAATTCCTGATCCAAACCACTAAATCACCCTCAATCCCATGTGTCCGTATTTTCTGCAAAAGCTTACCATGGGGAACCTTATCAAAAGCTTTGCTGAAATCCATATACACCACATCAACTGCTTTACCCTCATCCACCACTTTGGTCACCTTCTCAAAGAACTCAATAAGGTTTGTGAGGCACAACCTACCCTTTACAAAACCGTGCTGACTATTCCTAATCAAATTATTCCTTTCCAGGTGATTATAAATCCTATCTCTTATAATCCTTTCCAATACTTTGCCCACAACAGAAGTAAGGCTCACCGGTCTATAATTACCAGGGTTGTCCCTACTCCCTTTTTTGAACAAGGGGACAACATTTGCTATCCTCCAGTCTTCTGGCACTGTTCCTGTAGACAATGACGACCCAAAGATCAAAGCCAAAAGCTCTGCAATCTCCTCTCTAGCCTCCCAGAGAATCCTAGGATAAATCCCATCCGGCCCAGGGGACTTATCTATTTTTACCCTTTCCAGAATTGCTAACACCTCCTCCTTATGAACATCAATCCCATCCAGTCCAACAGCCTGCATCTCAGTACTCCCCTCGACACTGTCCCTCTCCAGTGTGAATACTGATGAAAAATATTCATTTAGTGCCTCTCCTACCTCTTCAGACTCCATGCACAACTTCCCACTCCTGTCCTTGACTGGCCCTAATCTTACCCTAGTCATTCTTTTACTCCTGACATACCTATAGAGCTCGAACAGTCTTTCATTCAATTATGTTGTCAGCAATTGTAGGCAGGTGCAAGAGAGGAACTTAAAAAGATGGAAAATAATTCCTAGATGAGACACAGCCAATAGCCATTGGACCAAAGTTTAATATTTTGTGTCTTGCCCATTTACACATCAAAGGAGGTATGTGTCTGCTGATTACCATAGAATCCTTTCAGTGCAGAAGGAGACCATACCGTGCCCGCACTGCTGCTTCACAGCTCCAGGGACCTGGGTTCGATTCCCGGCTTGGGTCACTGTCTGTGTGGAGTTTGCACATTCTCCTCGTGTCTGCGTGGGTTTCCTCCGGGTGCCGGACTCCACAGTCCAAAGATGTGCGGGTTAGGTTGATTGGCCACGCTAAAATTGCCCCTTAGTGTCCTGAGATGCGTAGGTTAGAGGGATTCGTGGGTAAAATATGTAGGGATATGGGGGTAGGGCCTGGGTGGGCTTGTGGTCGGTGCAGACTCGATGGGCCGAATGGCCTCTTTCTGTACTGTAGCGTTTCTATGATTCAGCCCATCAAGTCTGCACTGACTCTCCGAAAGAGCATCCCACCAAGGCCCACCCTTCCACCCTATCCCCACAACCCTGCATATTTACCATGACTATTCCCCTTAACTGACACGTCTTTGGACACTAAGAGGCCAATCCACCTAACCTGCACATCTTTGGACTGTTACTATTACATTAGATTTTAACTGTTGGAAAATATTATCTGTCTATAGAATTTCCAGTATCTCTTCCTGCATTCAAACTCTGAGAGGGGGGATTGCACATTCAAAATAATATTCAATTGCTTTGAGTAAAGGTAGATTTTCAAATCATGTACAATTATCGGAAGGGACTAATTATGGTGATATATTTGCTTGTTTTTTAGGAAAGTATCACTGTCCAGTGATGTACTCTGTCTTCACGAACAACTCGCACATATTGACTGTCAAGACTACTGGAAATGTCTATTCATTTGAGGTGGGTAACTACTGCTTTGATGGACAATTCTAAATGATTTTTGTGTCGGATTCCTTTATTCATTGTGTTTGGAGAGAGATTTAATCGATCTTCAGTTTTCTATTGGTGCCAATTAACCAGTTTAATTTGAAGTTTGAATAGCCTGGGTATATCCAGATTCTGCTAACCATTCAATTATCCCTTATACCTTCTCCACATTTTAGATAGTTTCAACTCTTGCAAGCATTCACATGAAAGTAATGTGCAAACTGAATCATGTTAAATAACAAACCTAACTTACAAAATAAAATACTTGCAATTATAAATAACTTTAAATACTTTTACTCAGTGTCTTTTCTCTCGAGATCATTTTCTTCTTCCTCTTTGTTTTAATTTATTTTGCTTTTCTGACTAAAAAGTTGAAAGTTTATTTATTAGTCACAAGTAAAGCTTACATTAACACTGCAATGAAGTTGCTGTGAAATTCCCCTAGTCACCACATTCCGGCGCCTATTCGGGACAGTGCACCCAACCAGCACATCTTTCAGACTGTGGGAGGAAACAGGAGCACCAGGAGGAAACCCACGCAAACACGGGGAGAACGCGCAAAGTCCGCACAGACAGTGACCCAAGGTGGGAATTGAACCCGGGTCCCTGGCGTTGTGAGGCAGCAGTACTAACAGTTGGGCCACTGTGCTGCCCCAACATGACTATGTACATTAATTCTTAACATTTTATTTCTCTAAAGTACTTTTTATCACTCAATTTCTTTCTACACACTCAAAAGGCCAGACTTCCAACCAAGCAAAAGTCAAAGACCGATATGCATGTGTCCTTGACATGATCAGGACAATCTTAGAAGCATAGAAAAACATTGCATCAGGAAAGGCGGCAACATGATGTGTGAATGCACCAATGATCTCCTGTGCTGACCAGATATGTAACCACAGCTGTGACATAGTAAAGGTTAAAGATCTGAATCTGTACCTTTCTCATTCCCCTCCTAAACTTTCCTTTAATGGGAATCAACTGAACTGTCAACACATGATCATAAACGATCCTCAGAATTTTCCTATATGTGCTAAAGTTTTTGTTATTTTTCTTCTGGAGATTTTTCCTCCGGAGAATACTCAGGAATAAAATGTCTTGAGTATTTTGATTTGCTGTCACAAGACTGCACACAGTAAAAATGTTGCTTATGATTGCAATTCTGAACTACATGATTTTTATGATCCAAAATACCCTTGTCACTTCTCTAAATCCTCTGCAATATATCACTGTCCCCCGTCTTGAAATGTAACGGGACTCAAAATAAAGCCTGCCCAGTATATTAGGCAAGATTTAAATAACTTCTCAGCTTGTTTTTAAAAAAAAGTGACCTTGAAGTTATTGAGTGCTCAGTTAATCATGGTCATAGCAGCTCACTTTGTGGGATGCTTGTAGTGAATAAATTATTTGCCAGTAGAAATATATTTGTTCTTTTCATGTATTTTCTGTTTCCCATGTGAGTGTGTATTGTTACGATCCTGTTAAAGACTGTTAATGTTTAAAGAGATATCTGAACACCCAGTAATTAACTGACAGAACGAGACCACGAGATTGCATGTTTTTAAACAAAACGAACTTCATTTTGTACACAAAAATAAAGTAAGCAAACGTAACCAAGGATGCTGCCAGCCTCCGCCCCCCCCCCCCAACCCCCGCCTCTCTGGTCCACGTCCACTCCGCCCCCCTCCGGTCCACGTCCAACCGCCCCCCCAACACCCCCAGTCCGGTCCACGCCCACCCACCCCCCCCTCCGGTCCACGTCCAGCCCCACCTCCCCCTCCGGTCCACGTCCACCCCCACCTCCCCCTCCGGTCCACGTCCACGTCCACCCCCACCTCCCCCTCTGGTACCCCCCCCAACCTCCTCTCCGGTCCACGTCCACAACCCCCCCCCCCCCCACCCCGGTCCCACCCATATCCCAACCCTACCCGTCCCACCCATACCCCCCCTCCCGATCAAGCCATACCCCTACCTCCCCCCCCCCCCCCCAACTCTACGCCCCCCCGCCCCTCCTCCTCTCCTCCCCCTCAAGAATGGGTGGGCTGCCTGCCTGATGCCTTAGCTCCCCCTTCCCCCCGTAACATGGGGAAGAGACCAGGGTGTTGTCTGGAGAAGGTGGCAGGCCGGCCACTTGCTTTATTTTATAAGCCACCCTGCCTTCAAAATTTACCTGAAGATGTTCAATAAATTACTGTTACAAAACTTGTATTCAGAAAGTGCTATGGACATTGATGAGCGAGAACTGGAAAAACCCTGCTCCGTTCTTTTACTATCCGTAATCAATGTGTTTTTGAAAACAGCATGTTTTTCAAATGTGTAGGTTTCTTAACCCGAATGTGTGGATAATTTGAATAATCAGCAGCAAGCTTTTCCCTGCTTTAAGTACAAAGGATTAATTTATTCATGCATTCGCCCCAAAAATCTAACGCTATGTCACTTGCTCACCCACTTACTCACTCTGTCTTACCCACTCACACACGTGCACACAAACACTCTTACACACACAAACATCTGCACTCTCCCTCACCCCCTCTCAAGGAAAATACAGTTATAGGGAATAGACCTTTTTAACAAGTTATAAACAAAAGAATAGTTTGTAAATGAGGTTGACTTGTCTCTGGAAGGACACAGAACAGACCCAATGAAGAAGAGGGTTTTCACTTCTGAAGTATTTTTGATATTGAAATCATACACAAGAGTTGTTGCACGATTCTCATAGAGATGAATTTTCTGCTGGTTGCAGAGTTAGTTACATGTCGTCTTGTTATCAGGAAATTTGTTTGCTGTATAGAATCCCTATCGTGCAGAAGGAGGCCATTCGGCCCACCATGCTTGCACCAACAACAATTCCACGCAGGCCCAATCCCCAGAACCCCACATATTTACACAGCTAATCCCCCAAATCTAAGGGGCAATCCATCTAACCTGCACATTTTTGGACTGTGGGAGGAAACCGGAACACCCGGAGGAAACCCAGACATGGGGAGAATGTGCAAACTTCTCACAGTCACCCGCGGCCAGAATTGAATATGGCTCCCTGTTGCTGTGATGCAGCAGTGCTAACCATATTGCTATATGTTGTTACAGTCTGCAGCTCTTAACGCTTAAGCTTTGCTGCCCTTTCTGCTGCTTTTGTTTCTGCTATTGTGAGTTTGTGCAGAAAGTAATTAGAGATTTAGATATGGCGATCAACATGGCTTCTTTATCCCGTGGTTTTTCATAGCGACCTTCCAATTATGTTGTTGGATTTTAAGTTGATTAGTCATAGCCTGAATTATTGTTTGCAGACATGCATCTTGGGGTTTTAAGACAATCACCGTTTTGATTTTAGAATGACCCATTCAAGCCAGGAAATACCTTGTCTGGACTGTGTCCTTTTGAAGTGTGTGGCAGTTTTTGAATCCACAGACCTAGAGTCAGGTGATCCTTGGTGGCCATCTTTTGCAGTCCATCATTAGTCCACTTAAAAAAAGAAAAGTCGGTTCCCGAAGATTCCGCATTGAGTTCAGTTCATGCTTTAAAAGTTATCAATATGACATGCTTTTACTGGGCATAATACTCAGCAGAGAAAGACCAAAGAATTGGCTCCTGCATAATAGTGAGGTGAAAAGACAACTGCCTGATTTGTTGGGCCTAATATAACTCCTTTAAACCGCACCATTAAACTTTTCCCAGTTCTAATCATACTGTAACTCTGTTTCTTTCTCCACAGACACTGCCTGACCTGCTGATAATTTCTAGAATTTTCTGTTTTTTTTCCAATTTCCAGCATCCACAGTATTTTGCTTTTTCTTGATTTGGCCTTGTTTGTCCTCCTTTTAATTCCCTTCATCGTTCTTTGGATTAAGAAAAATCCACGGATGGCTCTACAAGGCAAATAAGATAAACTGTATAGTTTGTGGTTTGCCAGAAGCTCTGTTATACAGAAGGGTATTGAATTTTATATTTCATGGCAGTAATGGGACAGCATCCACTGAGGTTCTGTGCAAAGGGAGGAATGGACACTGCTGTTGTAATTCTATGTAATGATGGAGTTAGAAGAAGAATATTTTAGTATTGTACATATGTTGAAAATCTTTTTCGTTCTTTTTTCATTTTAATTAGGCTGTGGAGCAGTTGAACATTAAAACCAAGTGTTACAAAGACCTTCTTAATGATGAACCCTTCAATCGGCAAGATATCATCACACTGCAGGTACAGAGCTTTCCCTTCTTTTACCTTTCCAGAGTCAATATCTGTCAGTAATTTGGCAACTTTTCATTATGCAAATCTTAGCTTATCACTCTGTATTATGCAAGCGTTTAAGTCGACCTGCAGTTTCTATACCTCACAGGGGCTCAGTTTGTCCTCTTGTTTTAAGGCTGAGTTGGAGAGAACCCATCCTTTAGGAACACAGGAAATATCGGAGTCTGGAAGAAAGTTGCACCCGCATTCATATAATTTCCTATGACGCCTCTCAGAATGCCTCACCTACATTATACAATGAATAATCTTGAAGTACAGTACATGCTAGTATGTAGTCAAATGTATTTTGTGTTAGCAAGATCCCACAAACAAGAATGACGAACAACCATCAATATGCTTTTGGTCCATTTTGATTGAAGGAACAAACCAGGCACACGGGGTAAAGTATTTTCTTCAACTGATTTTATGGATATTTACCATTCCCCTGCTCTCCAATCAAGCAGAGTCTTATTTTAAAGTCTCATCTTACATACGATACTCCCTCCTACTGTACTGCAGCAGCATGGAATTTGATCCATAGGTCTTGGGAACAAAAGAGTGTGCCATCAGTGGAGCCAATGACAAATCCTGCTTAAAACAAAGGAGGTGGTGATGCTGCCTGAATGGGGAGAGAGATAAGGGTAGCTTGCTTGGGGTTTCAGACAGGATGGCCATACTCCCTTCTTGATCAGGTATACTGTTCCATATTTACTGAGAATTGATGGATATAATTTGGAACGGAACCTAAAGGGACTAAATGGCCTTCATTTCTGAATTTAAAATAGTCAAAGCTCACCTTGTTTTTATTTGCTGTTCCTTCCATCTGCGCTTCCCGGTACAGTAAAGCCATTTGCTGCCTGTGATCGACCAGTTTCTAGATTTCTGCCAGTCTCTTTGGGCTGGCCATTTGAAGATGTTTATAAGTGATTATCAGGTGGTGGTTTCTCTGTTGCTGCAATTTTCCAATGCACAGTGCCACATTCTGGCTGCAACTTTATGAAAAATTCAATTTTATTTGTTTCATCTATTCCCTTCCAGAAGTCTTCCATCCATAATGCAGTATCTAGGCTGTTAAATCTGGTCTCTGAAGGAGGCAGGATATGACAAAAAACAGGATTCCCAAGATCTGGCATGTCACTTTTCACAGTACTGACATATTGATGGCTTGGGTGAAGAAACAGAGAGTTATAGGTCCAAATTTTCAGACAATACCACGTTACAAAGCATAGTGAGTTGCGTGGATGGGTGTAGGAGGTTATAAAGGGACATAGATTGAATAAATGAGTGGGGAATGGCAGATGGATTTTAATGTGGGAAACTATCAAATCACCAACTTTGGATCAGGAAAGAAAAATTGTAATACTTTCTGAATGATAAGAGACAGATGGAACTAGAAGAAGCCTTGGTAAGACCTCTGGAATATCGGGTTTAATTTTGAGCATTATACCTTGAGGAGGATATATTGGTCTTGGAGGAGGTGCAGATTCACCAGAATGATACCAGAGTTTAAAGGATTACATTGAGGACAGGTTTCATCAATTTGATTTGTATTTCGGGGAAATCTATTTGAGGTACTTTGATTTATTAAGGCAATAAAATGGTTTAATTTTTGGGAAACTATTTCCTCTAGTGGGAGAATTCAGAACAAAAGGGGATATTGCTAAAATTAGAGCAAGATCATTAGGAGTGAAGTCAGCAAGCACTTTCATGCTGAGAGTATTAATATTGGTCTCCCTCATGGCTATGAATGGTGGAACAATTGAAAGATTCAAGATTGAAATTGTGAGATGTTTGTTAGGTACAAATAGAGGTACAGTTCATTATTCTTTACATTTATGCTGTAACTTCATCACATCAGAATTATATCTATATGGTGATGGGATGTAATTAGGCTGTGCACAGATAAATCTGAGGCCGGGGGGGGGGGGGGGGGGGGGGGGGGTGCGATTCTCCCAAATAAATTCTAATGTCGAATTCGCATAAAAACCAGAATAAATCCGGTTGGTTTTTTTCAGCCGAAGTTTCAAAATGAATCTCCCACAGTCTGTGCACAACAGAGTGCACTTGTGTGAATCAAGTAAAAATCACTGGGTGGGGCCTATTCCTGCTGGAGAGGCTGACAACATAGCATTGAGTGGGCCACTGTGCAAGTGCCGATCTGTCAGCGCCGAGATTGGTGGCCAGCCCTGTGACCTCGTATCACCGCCTGTGGAACTCCCCCACCATGGCCCAATTACTTGCACTGCCCGGACGTGTCTCGACCTCTGAAATTGATCCTATTGCAGAGTGGCAGCGGGACCCCCCCCACCGATCGCCTCCTTGGCACTGCCTGATGCTGGGTGGGCAGTGCCAAGGTGCCCCCTTGAGCATTGCCACATTGCCCCTTGGGTAGTGCCAGGGGGCCAAGGCTGGCACTGCCAAGGTGGCAATGTCCAGGGGGCAACCCCCAAACCCCCGACCTCCTGGACGGCCTCAATGGCCCCTTTTCACTTCAGCGGGGTCGGACCGCCGAGTCCCTACAAGTGGGGAGCTGTTGTAAACCCTGCTGGAGTGGGGGGGGACGGACTCAAGTGGGCCCTGAGATTTCAGTCCTGGGCCCGCTAATGATAGGCAAATTATATTAAAAGCAACATTAGAATAATTTATTCAGCTTTGCGTGGAGCTGATGAGGCTGGAAATCCGGCAACCAAAATCTGGCGGAGGCCATGGTGCCCAGCACGGAATCCGCTAAATGGCCTCCGCTTGAGTCTCCCTAGCAGCGAAGCGGGCCGGGAGAATCACCCACCTAATCTATAATACTCCGCACTTCAAATCATTCTGTTTTTAATCCTAGGTTTTTTAGAAAAATGTGTTGTGTATATAAATCTATGATGGATTGTACCATGCATTTCGCAAAACTTGCAGTCCATCCCTTGATCTTCCTAGACTGTAAGACTGTGGAGCTCTGTGCTGGTGTTTTTGATCTTCGGAATTCCTGCACTACAGACTTTCAGACCATTAACACTAGTGCAAATCTTGAAATTGTGCTGAAATCTTGAAATTGAAATCTCCAGGAAGGTTTTGTGACTTTTAAAATTGGAACTCTTCTGTCACCAGATTTTGGAAAGCCATAAAAAGAAAATTGTATGCAAAATCAGTTCAATGTTTTTTAAGATAGCCCTTGAGGTTTACAGTACATAATTCCTAGTACCAGTGTGAAAATATGAGAACACCCTTCCAAGCAAAATGCTGCATTTTCTGGAAATCTGAAAAAGACAACAAAAAACACAAGCCAGGCAACATCTACGGAGAAACAGAAATCACTCATTTGATATTTTTGGTCCAAGTCCCTTCCTCAGTGTTATGATCTCGGTGGAGACCAGTCATGTTTTTATTTTCTTTTTTGGAAATTCGAAAACCCAGGCACTGTATTTGGTAAAGAATGAAGGTAAATAATTTTACGAAACAAAAATCAAAGAACACTAATTCTAATAACGACACCCCAGCATAAATAGTCATTGTGTTAAAGATATTAAAAGTACAATGAACCCAGTTACTTCCGTTTAAGTTTATTTGTTAGTGTCGCATAGAACATTAACACTGCAATAAAGTTACTGTGAAAATTCCCTAGTCGCCACACTCTGACACCTGTTTGGGTACACTGAGGGAGAATTTAGCATGGCCAATGCACCTAACCAGCACGTCTTTTGGACTTAATAAACTTAAGCTTTTGTAGGCCTTCTACTTACTTCTAGCTAGGTTTCCCAATCATCCTACCATTGTAGACTCCCAGTTCAAAACAGGCGTTACTAACATCTTGAATGCAGCCACATCAGGTCAGAATCCTCTTGGTTCTAATCTTCTTTAACTCTGGAATTGTACATCTTTGCGCCCTCTCCCGCTCACACCCTCTCCCGCTCAAAATACCTACTGGAACAGACCCAAGCACATAATCTACTCCCCATTATAATTAAATTATTGTTGACCCTTTTTCTGTTGTTTATTTCCCAGCCAACTTGGTCACACGATCAGTTATTAAAAGCAAGGTGCTTGATCAGAAATCTTTCCCAGAAGAACCTAGTTCTTAAAAGGATCATCACCACAACATAAAATGTATTTTTTTCTCCATCAGTCCTTCTAGAAACAGTCTGCGTGCATCTTTCAAATACAACTCTGTAATTCTTATAAGCAGCTAACAAATTACATTCATCGGTTTAACTTCTAATTTCAAAGCTGCATGATTGAATAGAAGATTTTTTTAAAAAGCCTACTTCCCAGTGCTCAATAGGAGTGGGTGTGAAGATGCCCCGGCAATCACACTAATTAGGTTTTAAATATAATGATTCTTCTGGATGAGTGCAGAGTGTAAAATTGTATGCATTCTTAGCCTGATAGTCAAGGAAGAAATAATATGCTTAATGTGGATGGAATCAACTGCTGGCACAGGATCAGATGCCTTATCATCAACTATATATAAATAAATAAATATATATATATATATATATATATATATATATAAGTTTGGACACTGTCAGTCTCATAGATATCCTGCAGAGAATAGCCTCAGGATTAGAAGAATTCAGACAACATGGCTCCTGTACTATAAAAACAGAATAGGATCACTGAACCTAAAGCAAGATAATGTGGTTTCTGGAAATCTAAAATAGAAACAGAAGTTGCTGGAAATACTCAGCAGGTTGGGCAGCATCCAGCATCTGTGGAGTCAGAAGCCAGGTGAATGTTTCGGGTTAATGTTTCATCAGAACTAGCAAAAGTTAGAGATATGGCAGGTTTTAAAGAAGTCGGGAGGCATGGAAAAGAGAGCTGGGAAGGAAGGAAAAAAATAAGGTCTGATCAGCTGGAGAGCAGGAGTTATTAAGTAATGGAAGGAATGATGCTGCAAGGCAGAAGTGGATGATAATGGGACAAGTAAAGAAACAGAAAAAGACGTCCAGAGGAGGTGTAAATGCAATTTTGCAATTTCCCATTTTCTGTGTAAAAAATATCTAATGGGTAACTATCTCTTCCCATGGAAGCTGCATGGCAAGACATTTTTGTGACTGTTGGATGAAGCAAAGTTAGAGTTCTGGAAAGAACCTTCCTTTGTTTGAGGCTTCATAATGATAAGCAGCCTGCTGTCAGTCTTCGGTTGATGTTGTACTTTAAACTGGTTTTTGGGTACACAGCAATACTCTCCCTCTTATTCTCATCACTGGAAAAGTGGTTCCTTTCGACTGAGCATCTGAGATTCAGCAGACAGGAAATGGATTTGTATGCTGAAAGATGAATCCTCCCACGCTCTAGCTTACTATCTCCGAGCTATACTGTGTTCTTGCAGCCATTTGAGAGTTATGTTTATCTACATGAAAAATGGCATTTCAGTAGAATCCAAGACTAGTCTGGACCCTTCAATTTCCTCTGCATCATAAACAGCACAAACAAAAATAATAGCTTCTGTATATTTAATTTAATTTTAAAAATTGAGATTCACTTCTGTGATCTATCATCTTGTGTATGAGGCTGAGGTTTGGAAATTTTCCTGGTAAATTAATTTTGCAAAGACATCTTCTCCTCTGCAGTTGATGGTGTTTGAGTTGACAACCTTTTGATCAAACTGATTTTGATCAATTTGTATCCAGTTGGATTCTCATTCTATTTGAATGTTTTTATCCTTGCATTAATAGACACCAAGCTACTGAAGAACAAAAAATGTCTGCACAAAGGTAATAAGAAGGAATTGTAGTGGGTGTTGCATATCTGCCAGGTTGATGAGTGAACCATCTCTTATTTCATACACTAAGCTATTCAAATCAGTGTTGGATTAGTTTGTGAGGAATGTGCTGACCATCCTTCTTCCAAATTAAAAATAAACCAATTGTAGCATTCTTACTGTTTCAAGACAGCCGTAGCTTGAGACATTTTAGAATCATTTTTGCTTTATTTTGGAAATGTGGATATGTTTTGTGAAAACACAGGTGGCCATTTAAAATGAGCGAACAGTGGCCTTTTACTGAAAGTGTTAGGCACTGCTTGCCTTTTGATTTAATTACAATGTGAAGGTGCTGATATTGGACTGGGGTGGACAAGATGAGAGGTCACCAGGTTCACCCGAAGGAGCAGCGCTCCAAAAGCTTGTGATTTCAAACAAACCCGTTGGACTGTAACCTGGTGTCGTGTGACCCCTCATCTTGATTTAATTAGGCTGGGAAAATACAATTACAATATGAGGTCCTCTGCTAGTTAACTTGCCCCTAGTTTATAAGATGGAGTGTTGGGACAAGCCTATTAAAATGATTATATTCTCATTCCTCCAACTAACTATGGCAGCTGTTAACAGCAAAAATTGTTGGCAATACCATTTGAGTTTGATTCCTGATCGACCCAAGGCAAGAAGGTTTTAAAAGGAAATCAATTTTACTGCAAGTTTTATACTCAAATCATTGATCTTTTCCATCCTTTTGGCTGTGTTACTATCTCTTCTTGGGAATGGCTAACTTGATGACGTAAGTAGGTGAACTAGTGCAGAGACATTACTAACCCTAAAAGTGTGAGAGAAGTATATTTGAAATGCTTTAGGATATTTCTGAGCCATGATGAGACATAATATAAATTCAAGTCTTTTTCTTCATTGCCATCCATACAGTCATTCATCCAGTGCTTTGTCAATTCATCCATGTGATTCAAGGAGCTCAAAGATTGCGAATGGTTGGCCTCCCATTTTAATTCTTTTTGCCAATGTAAACATTTAGGAGGACATTCATTTATATGTAGTTCAAATTTATTTTTGGCCCAGCGTTTGTTTTTAGAAATCAGAATCTGACATAAATCAAAATGATTGAGTACAGGATATGCTAAAAAAAAAGATTACCAAGAGGTGGCAAAGAAACACAAAACTCCTGCTTGCCACTTTCCTTTTCTCTGGGACCCCTATTTCCTGACCAACTCAGTTGCTTGTACATAGGGCATCACAGATTGTTTTTCTTCCTCCTTTGTACAGAAGAGGAAATGGTTGTATCTTTTTTAAGCTTGCACCTGTACTGCGCTCGTAAATTTACCAGTTTCATGCTGCACCCCCCAGCCTTGACATTCTAATACACATAAAGAACTGCTTATTTTTATGGAACTGATTCTTACCAACGGAAAGCAAAATGTTCCGTACCTACCCTTAAGAATACTGATGTGGAAGCTGCAAGAAAGGGCATGTTCTTAGCGATGTTTCTTTATTATTGTGCAGAGTTGCAGTAAATGGCTTAATTAAACCGTTCCACAGAGAAACATTTTCAGATTTACAAATCTAGTAAAAGCTCTTCCAAGATAGTGATGCCCACTGTTACATAATGCACAAAGTGTCCAAAGGGAGCCAGGAAAAGTGGCAACTCTCACCGGAAACAATCCTGTGGCAACAGAAAATACTGGAGGTGTTTAACAGAATGATCAGCAACTGTTAAGGGAAAAATGGGTTATTGCATTTTACTCATGAGACAGACTCCTAAAACATAAGCTAGCTTTCCTGTTTGCTGGTGCTGACTAACTGCTTGGTTTTTAGCATTGGCAGTTTTTCATTTTTATGTTGTCATAGCAACAGCAGCATGTGTCTAGATTACTTCAGTGCTCGCAGGCAGGATATCGATGTGTCTGTCGTGAGCTCGTGCTAGAAGGCAACACTGGCCACCCATGGATTTCTCATAACCAATACAATTGAAATTAGCCACTAAGCAGAGTAGAGAATGAATCTTGTGTATTTGCTACATTGTCCACTCTAATTATTTCTAAAGATTCAAACACATCAACCTTGGCTCAGTGATAGCACCCACACCTCAAAATTCAATCATGAGTATGTAATCTAAAGCAGAACTGAGGAAATATTCATGTCTGGGAAGTCAACAATTCCTCAGCCCACACCACTTTTAAAATCAATTATCCAGTCATCTGTCTCATTGCTGTTTGTGGTGGCAATATTAAAAGTATATTCACCTGGTACTACTTGCATTATTCATGCTATAGGGGCACCCAACATCCAACAGAGTGGGTGCTGAAAGCATGTTTCCCATTGTGGAAGAATATAGAACAGTTTAAAAATGAGGCGTCTCCCATTTAAGACAGAGATGAGGAGAATTTTTTTCTCAGATGGTGGTTAGTCTGTGCAATTCTCTTCCCCAGAGAGCAGTGGAGGCTGAGTCATTGAATATTTGTAAAGTTGGGTTAGCTAGATTTATGACTGACAAGTTGGGTAAAGGGGGTAGACAGGAAAGTAGAAACCAGCGTCAGATCAGCCATCATCTTATCAAACAATGGAGCACGCTCTAGGAGCCGAATGGTCAACTCCTATGCTTCATTCATGTTGCCCCAAAACACTGTTCATGTCTCTCTAGAAAGAATTATACACAAACTGTTGCAGTGAAAATCCAGAAATTCATGCTTATTCTGTACCGACCAATGGCTTGAATGCATTAATTCCTGGACTCCTGGCAATGGTGTTTTAAATTTGTGTCTATAAGATCTCAGAATTTAAACCAATAATTATATATTTTTAAAACTTTGTATTTAAACAAATATAAAATTGGCAATTGTGTGATAGAGTAGTCACTAGCAAACATAACTATCCAAGTTGTCCTTTGCAACATTTGACTGGAGGGATTAAATGGGCAGATTTTTGGGACTCAGGAAAAATGGCCAATCTTGGGAGTGTGGGAGTGCAGTGTTACAATGTAAAGCACAGACTTAATGGTAACTACTAATTTAGTAGTAGAGTTGTGGTTGGTAGCCATTCTGCACTGCCAGTAATCTGTCTGTGTGGGAAATTAAATATTATTGAATTACAGGGCTTACTTATTTTCAGCTGTCCCCATTTGATTTGATTTATTACTGTCATATGTATTTGTATACAATGAAAAGTATTGTTTCTTGTACGCTATACAGACAAAGCATACCATTTGTAGAGTACATAGGGGAGAAGGAAAGGGGAGGGTGCAAAATATAGTGTTACAGACATAGCTAGGGTGTAGCAAAGATCGACTTAATATAAGGTAGGTCCATTGAGAAGTCTACTGACAGCAGGGAAGAAGCTGTTCTTTTGTCGGTTGGTACATGGCCTCAGACTTTTGTATCTTTTTCCCGACGGAAGAAGATGGAAGAGAGTATGTCCAGGGTGCATGGGGTCCTTGATCATGCTGGCCGCTTTTCTGAGGCAGCAGGAAGTGTAGACAGAGTCAATGGGTGGGAGGCTGGTTTGCGTGATGGCCTGGGCTACATTCACAGCCCTTTGTCGTTTCTTGCGATCTTGGTCAGAGCAGGAGCCATGCCAAGCTGTGATACATAAGGTAAGTTAGTTAACTTCATAATTCCTGATGTATCAAGCATGTTTACCTGAAATTCCTACTGGCCTAAAATCTGACAAAGCAAAGCCTTCATCTCACCAACTGAGAAGCTCACCTAGTGCAGGGTCAAGTGCAGTTGAATAGCTATAAGGCTGGAGACACCTAGGGCAGAGTTTTATGGACCACCACTGGCATGTTTGCAGGCAAGGGTCCCATAGAATTCCCCGGTTGTCCTTTCCACCATCTACCCTCCCACTAGCCCCAACCTGTCTGCAATTTTATGGTGAGTCGGTGCCGCCCCCCGCACCCCCCCTCCCCCTCAACTCCCTGCTGTATAATTCCTTGAAATGACATTTTACACTTATTAATTTTTCTCAACTAAAGTGGTCTGTTGAAGTGGAAACTTTCCTGCTTCTTAACTGTGATAGAAAAACTGAACAAAGTTCGTTCCGACAAAATAATTAGCCTTTATTTACGAAAGATTGCATGCAGTTTTGGCTGAAAACTTGAGTTCAGAGAGCAGGTGGTACAACTTGCTAATTCCTCCTCAAGTCCGCAATTACACAAAGAATCAGTTCAGTTTTTGTACATAATCATTATCAGTTTGCGTAACCAGAGCATATTCAGGAATTCGATTAGTAATAGAATCGTAAGCAATGTCATTAATCATGTCATAACGTGCTGACCTCCTAGAATTCTTTGTCTCATCATTCATACCCTTATCTTGTCCTTTGATGTAACAGAAGAAGGTCGGTGACTCTGTCATCCCTAACCTTATCTTGTTTTATTTACTCATACAGCCTTAAGTTATGTGGAGTCAGCCTTGCTTATATTGTACCGAAGAGCTAACCAATTTTCCCATCATGCTGTTCCTTAGTTCGTACAACTTCACATTTCCTCCTTTTGTCATATCATGACAACTAATTAAATAGGTATATCCATGACCCGATTAAAAATGCATTTGCACAAGCAACCATGAAGGCCTTAAAGATCCAATCAAATAATCCGTGATCCAGCCATCCTAACCAACTCGGTGGATCATAATCATGAAATTCACGGCCAATCTCTTGAATTTGATCAGCCCGTCTCTTAATACGGTCGGCCAGGTTGGTGATATTTTCAGAGGCATCTGGGATATAAGTACAGCATTCCTGACCTACAATGGCGCATGTTCCTCCCAGCGAGGCTAACAGATAATCCAAAGCCAGTCGATTTTGTAATGCCACGGTCTGGACAGCCACCAGCTCAGCCGAGACCTCGGCCAGTGCCTGTCCAGTTGACCTGGCATCGGCTGCTGTTACGTTTGCCAGTTGTTCCAATGCTGAGGCCATAAGAATCAGTTCATTGGCTGCCCTGCCCGTTCCATATAGTGGAAAGGCCATCATAAAGAACCGTTCGGTTCTGCTAATGGTCCTTTTGGCTCGCGAGGGGTGATGCTGAAGGGAGGGTAGGTGGTGCATGTAGGGTACAACATATCCCAGATAACAGGATCCTATCCAATTGGTAGGAAGCCACAAGTAGGCTTTAGTGCCACATATGAAATATGTTCCATTATAGGCCGTAAAATCATCAGCCAATGTCATCCAGGGTATTGGGGAACTATGTGCCCATGAACTGTTGGAGGCTATATTCCATATCCTGGATGAATCAAGAATAAACATACTCTTGTCAGATAGATTTGCTTCTGGTCCTTGCCACTCAGCTGTAAGGTTGCATCTACTTTGTCCCCATCAACTTTCCTTTCTCTGATTTACTAAAACATAGGGAGCCTCGCACATCACTCGAGGGGACGGTAAGGGAGGGTGGAAGCAAGGCATGATTATAAGCAGTCTGGTATCAAGCCGAAAACCTCGTCATTTCATAGCCAGTCGATTTCCAGTCTCTCATATCTCCCCCCCACCCTGTTCGGTTTTGACGTAGAATCCATTCAACTGTCTCTCCTATCTGGAACGGGAGGGATTGGAGAGGTATTCCTTCCCTCAAATGGACGGGGATGTGGGTACAAACACAACACTTGCTCACATTCAATTTTTCAGCATAAAAATATATGACATATATAAATAGGTATTGGCATGCAGTCCCCGGGTAGTTCGCTTTTTCACTACTGAGTGGCCATTAAGGCCAAATAGTCCAGAAAGTCCAAAAAATATAATGAAGATCTTCATCCTGTGTTCGTATCTGGGTTGGAGACAATTTTCTTACAGTTGGATTGATGTATCCAACTTGGATGTCTTTCAAGCTTGACAGAAGTTGGTGTGGTCAGCAGTACTTGAAAAGGTCCGCTCCAGCGTTGTCCTAGCTTCTTTCTATCCCAGTTCTTCACCAATACGTAGTCTCCGGGTTCGATCACTGGATATCGAGGGGTGGCTGTCCCTGCTGTCACTGGGAGATGTGCCTGTTTCACCTGTGAGTGGAGAAACTTCAGAGAAAGTGTTAATTGCTTCAAATAATTCTGCATCTGTTCCCTCATCACATGGCGGTCTACTCCCTCCACTGGTTTTTCATGGGCATCCCAGGGAGTCCTCATTGGCCGACTGTAGACTATATCTGTAGCTGACAGTCCGGTCCGCGAATGTGGAGTCACCCGCATGTGAAACTGTGCCAAGGGCAATACCCTTAGCAAATTTAACCCGGTTTCTTCAATCAATTTAGATAATTTTTCTTTTAAAGTCCCATTGGCTCTTTCCACAATTCCTGCTGCCTGCGGGTGATACATGCAGTGCAGTTGTTGTTTAATTACGAGTGCTTCGCACAATTCAGTATTGATCCGAGCCACAAAATGTGGTCCATTATCTGAGCTCACCATTTTGGGTACCCCAAAACGGGGAATAACTTCTGTCAACAATAACTTCACCACCGTATGTGCAGTACAATTCGTGATGGGGAAGGCTTCAATCCATTTACTAAACACATCGATTATTACTAAACAATATTTATAGCACTGTACTTTTGGTAATTCAATAAAATCAAGCTGTATCCAGGCAAAAGGGCCATCTGGCAAGGGAGTGGTTCTGGGAGGGCGTTTAATGCCTTTACCCTTATTATTTCTCCTGCAAATGAGGCATCGATCCAGCCGCGTTTGTGCTGCTGTATTCAAATCTGGGAGCCACCAAGTCTTTAGAAGTAGCTGTACCAACCCTCCTTGCCGAGATGGGTACAAGAATGCAAATAGTCAATAACACTGGCAATAAAGAATCCGGAATACAAACTTGACCAACTGGAGTAAGCCAGAGGTCCCGTGCCAAGGAGTGCGAACACCCCATTGACTTCCATAGTGTGTGCTCAGAATCCGAGGCGCCCCTCTGTAATTGTTGAGCCTCAGTTATCTCTGGCATGCCCTTCGTCCCCAATGCAGGTACTCGATTTAGAGCCTGATTACCCCCAGTGGGAACAATCACAGAGGCCGATACAGCTGCCTCCTTAGCAGCTGAATCAGCACGGGCATTCCCTAATTGCACAGGAGTGTTCCCCTTCGTGTGCGCAGCAAATTTAATAACAGCCAATTGACGAGGAAGCTGAACAGCATCGAGGAGATTTTTAACCCAAAGAGCGTTTCTAGGGGTCAACTCTTCCTCTTCCTCCGTATCGCCTGAATAGGGAAACAGCGGCATGCCAGAGCAACTGGGAGGATCTTCCTGTTGTTTAACTTGATGGGCTAGCCCAACCTGCCTATCACCCGATGCTTTCTTATCCCTAAGTTCACATTCCAATTTTAAAGTTTCCCAATCTTTCAATTTCCCATCCACACATTCATCAGTCCCTTTTTTACGGGCGTTATCCCATCAACTCATTAATAACGATTGTTCGTGGCACCTAGTCGACTCTTTTTTTCCATTTTGAAATTAAAATTTTCCACTTGGAACCTGCATTTTTTTTCCCAAATAGCTTTTTCTGCTGCAGCGCAATTTTCTAAGTTCCATGTGCCGCCTAGTGGCCAAATATGGTTACCTAATTTACTATTTAGTGCGGCAGATAAGCGACGTAAATTACGTTCCTGAGTAGGGGACTCCGAACACATAAAAAGCAAAGGAGAATTTCCCCCCGTTTTGTCTAAACTCTGTCCCATAACGTCAGTATACTGTGGGGAAAAAACAATTCCTGGTACCAAAGTCAAATCACAGGGTCCCTGACCCAAACTATTCAAATCACGGTCCCTGACCCAAACTAAGCCTGTGTAACCCTGATCCGGATGTAAAACGGGATCAAGGGTTCCTGACCTTAGGCTAGCCACAATCGGGTCCCTGACCCTAAACACTCTATCAGGTCCCTGACCCGAAATACTCTACTCACAGTCCAATTTAGATTCTAATACCGTCACCTGTTAGTGTCCTCCGTCAGGGACGAGGGGTCGTAGCACTGATCCGAGAGAGAGACCAAGGTGAATCTTACCTTGTGCTGGCGTCCGTCTCTTCCCTCTGGGTCGTGGCTCGATCACTTCTTCAGTCCCCCATGGAATTCACTCAGGGTATTGGTTTCTGCTTTGCAGCGCCAAATGTTGAAGTGGAAACTTTCCTGCTTCTTGACTGTGATAGAAAAAGTCAACAAAGTTTGCTCCGACAAAATAATTAGCCTTTATTTACGAAAGACTGCATGCAGTTTTGGCTGAAACTTGAGTTCAGAGAGCAGTTGGTACAACTTGCTAATTCCTCCTTAAGTCCGCAATTACACAAAGAATCAGTTCAGTATTTATACATAGTCATTATCAGTTTGCGTGACCAGAGCATATTCAGGAATTCGATTAGTAATAGAATCATAAGCAATGTCATTATTCATGTCATAACTTGCTGACCGCCTAGAACTCTTTGTCTCATCATTCATACCCGTATCTTGTCCTTTGATGTAACAGAAGAAGGTTGGTGACTCCGTCATCCCTGACCTTATCTTGTTTTATTTACTCATACAGCCTTAAGTTATGCGGAGTCAGCCTTGTTTATATTGTACCGAATAGCTAACCAATTTTCCCATCATGCTATTCCTTTGTTCATACAACTTCACAGGTCTATACCACTTCTAACCTGATTGTGAATTGTTTTGGCAAAGCATTTGAAATGATGACCACAAACAAATACCATTGCTCCAAAACCTTCCCTGATCTATGGCATATCTAGTACTAAACCATTATCTCCTTGGTTCGGTTGTTTTAGGAAGGAATTTATGCTGATCTTTTATAGAACACTGGCTATGCCTCTGCTGGAGTATAGTGGACACCCTACTTAAGGAAAGGTTTTTATCCATTCATGGAAGTGGGCTAGGACAGCATTTATTGCCCATCCCTAATTGCCCTTGAGAAGGCAGTGGTGAGCTGCCTTCTTGAACTGCTGCAGTCCAGGTTGTATAGGTACATCCACAGTGCTGTTAGAGAGGGAGTTCCAGGATTTTGACCTAGCACCAGTGAAGGAAAGCACATGGCTAGAGTGACAGAATGTGAGTCTGAACACTTATCCAGCGACCACTGATTGTTCTGCTGAATCTGGCTTTCCATGGCAGTTGCCAACATCTCCATGGAGGAAGCAGGTTCTTACGGCCTTTAACAGAGGCACAGCATCGACAAGTGACTCAGCATGGGCCTGGCCTCCAACATTCTTCTGACTGTCTGGGATTTGGCTGTCACATCCTCCATAAACTGCAGGAACGTGTCTGTGATGCATGACCCTGAGCCTAATCGCGAATGCATGCTCACTGAGGTGGCTATCTCTGCACTGATGGAGGGTGAGAAAGAGCTTGGAATGATCTGATAGTATTCTTCATTGACTACTCTGATGATGCATCAAGAGTTAGTTCACGGTCATACACAATACATAATCCCTTGTCCCACTAATATAAAACACGTATCTGTTAGTGTGCAAAATGAAAGCACATGAGATTGGGAGTAATATATTGGCATGGATTGAAAATTGGTTAGCGGACAGGAAACAAAGTAGGAATAAATGGACCTTTCCTGAAGTGTCAGGCAGGAATCTGAGCTTGGGCCCCAGCTATTCACATTTGAATGAGGGAACTAAAGGTAATATTTTCAAGTTTACCGATGACACAAGATTGAGAGGAAATTTTGAGTAGTGAGGAGGATGTTAAGAGACTTCAAGGTGATTTGGACAAGTGGAGTGAGTGGGCAAGTACATGGCAGATGCAGTATAATGTGGATAACTATGAAATTAGCCATTTCGGATGAAGAAACAGAATGGCAGAATATTGTTTAAATGGTGATAGAATGGGAAAAGCTGGTGTACAAAGGGACCTGGGTGTCCTGGTACACTAGTCACTGAAAACAGAAGCAAGGAGGTACAAAACGTAGAATCCCTACAGTGCAGAAGGAGACCATTTGGCCCATCAAGTCTGCCCCAACTCTCCAACATAGCATCCCATCCAGGCCCCATCCCCACATGTTTACCCTGCTAAATCCCTAACCTACACATCTTGGTACAGTAAGCAGTTAGGAAGACAAATCGTATGTTAACCATCATTGCAAGAGGACTTGAATACAGAAGCAAGGATGTCTCACTGCAGCTGTACAGAGCCTTGATGAGACCACACTTGGGGTATTATGTGTAGTTTATGTCTCCTTATCTACGAAAGAATATACTTAGCATAGAGGGAATGCAGTGAAGGTTCACCTGACTGATTCATGGGATGGCAGGATTATCATATGAGGGGAGATTGGATCTACTGAGCTTGTATTCATTTGAGTTTAGAAGAATAAGAGGGGATCTAATTGAAATGTGTAAAATTCTGACAGAGCTGGACAGACTGGCTATAGGGATGTTATTTTCTTTGGCTGGTGGGGGGAGGTGGGCGGCATCTAGAACAAGGAATCACAGTCTCAAGATATTGGAAAAGCCATTTAGGAATGAGATGAAGAGAAACCTTTTCACTCAGAGGGTAGTGGCCTTGTGGAATTCTCTACCACTGAAAGCTGTGAGGCCAAGTCGCTGACTATATATAAGAAGATAGATTTCAAGACTCTATAGGTGTCAAGGGGTATGGAAAGTGCGCTGGAGTATCATGTTGAGATAGATGATCAGCCATGATCATACTCAAATATGGACAGGCACAAAGGGCTGAATGGCCTTCTCCTGTTCTTATTTTCTATGATTCCATCTCCTGTATTCCCAGCTCTTGACACCAGGCTGGAGACATCCTCACTCTGATGCCTTGAAGTTCAGGCTTCTGCAGCCGTTCTGTCCTATGTGGAACTTCCTGGTTTTGCCTTCAGGACACTTGATATAAGAAGATTCTGCCTGTTATGTATGACGCAGAAAGAGATGCTGAGTGAAGTAGCACACGGGTCAGTGTGTGTGAACCCTTGTTTCTTATATTTCTGTCTCCAGATCACTTAAGTAAAACATTACTTTGTTAAATCTGTAGAAGGCCATTACATAGGCTGCACAGTGGGGATAAAGGTTGCTTTATGGTTTTGCAAAATAAATTCTGTTATGCAAATTGGCAAAACAGATGGCAAATGAAACTTTATTGTATATTGGAACAAAGTTAAGCCAGAAATGAATAAGAACTTTTGATACTTTCAATAAGAAGGAAATGTGTAACAGCAAACAGAAAATTGGAATATGCAACCAGAATGCAGGTGTACATACGTGCAGCAATTATACTGAAACTTTACAACGTCAAACCTCACCTGGAATAGGTGGCCACACTTGAAAAGGAACATACTTGTGTTCTATGTTCTATGCGACTGTGTCCCAACTTGAAACACTGTTTTGTAGTGGTGAATATTTATTTGGAATGGTGTGAGGAGCCATGTACAACTCAGAGAGAAAACTGTCCAGTCTTTTTGCAAGCAACTAATAAAGAATAATTATTAAAGTAAAAGAAGAAAAATACAAAACAAGAAAGACTGTAATACACTATGACACTTAAGTATATGAATGATTAAACACGCACCGTTTGTCTGGGATTAACTCGCATTTCCAAACTATATCCAATTCCCTGAACTCACTGAGACATATACCCCTTTCCCAAACAATGTTCAATTTTGTAACCCAAGTCAAAAACAGTTAATAGTTACCACATAATACAGCTTCATTGGACAGGTCTGGAATAGCGTCTTCTGCTTCTTCAGTGAGGATACAAAACTATGTCTTAAAGAAGAATTTCTGCAATATATCTTGGCTCTAATTCTTGTATGAAAATTGGCCTCTCTCTGTCCAGCCTCTCTAACTGTTGGATGGAACTGTTGCTTGTGCTGTTGGAGGTTAAACTAGCCCCTCGGGCTGTTTGGATATACTGGCCTCTCTTGGGCTGTTAGATATAAAATTAACCTGCTTCACTCTGAGGGAGCTAGCAATTATACCATTTAGTCTCTTTGATATTTAATTCCTTGGATTTGGCTGTCTGCATCTCTCAAATTCCTTAGCTCCAGAAATTAGCATTTGCACATTTCCACTGATTCTCAGTCATCTAGGTAAGCTGTTTTTACTAGTAGGGCAATTTACACCCGATTACATCTAAATGTCTGCTAATCTTGTTGCTGGGAAAATTGCATCTTTATCATTCCTTTAGAATGCTGGCTACTGCAGTCGCTAGGTAAATTTCTAACTGTTGCTGGGCAAATTGCACCACATCATGTCTTTTTAAATTCTTGATACTGCTGTTGCTAGGCAGATCCTTGACACTTGTAATGGTACATTCCCGGGATATAGCAACAAGAATGATCCAAACTCTAAAGAACATTGGATATGGACAAAAAATAGAAAAACCCAAGCTTTGCAATTTAAAAGAAAATGTTACTCATTGAGCGGTATATGTTGTATGGTGAACCCAGGATGTTGCTCTTAAGTCCATCAGGCCAGTAGATCCTGCTGGTATAAATTCATATCGTGGAAAGTAAACTTAAATCTTTGTAAATACATTTACTCAGTGTCATGCCATTTGGAATAGTCTACCAAGTAAGATAGTAGAAACAAACATATTAGGAGAGCTCAAGATGTAGTTGAATGCCAGGCTGTGAGAGTTGAAATAGTGGATGAACTTGACTTCTATTTGTGTTCTTATAAAATTGTGGAAAGTTGGGCCAACTGGACCACTTCCTTTGTCTCTATCTCACCAGCAGAAGGGGAAGAGGACAATATATAGCCTAATGCACACACTGTAGTATATTAGATGGAGAATAGTCCACTTGCTAGTGTATTGCAAAATAATGGGCCAGATTTTGTGGCCAATAGTGAATGACTGGTGCTGCATTACGCTTATATTTGCCTATAGACATTCCATAGGATTTTACAATAGAGCTTCTACCTATCCAGAAAGAGCAGCACTTCTGTACAACACCTGAGACCTGTGTGGACAGGATAAACAACTCAATACTTACATAAACAGCCAGATTGAAGAATTGTTAAATGAACAGAACAGAGACTGAACCAGAAAGTATCATTATAAATCAGGTTCAGAAAGCAAACTAGTGGGAAAGAAAGATTTGATTGAGGGAGAGAGAAATGAGGGCCTGAAAGAAAAAGTAAAATAATTAAATTATTTAAATTTTTAAACCTTCAATATTTAAAATATGAAGGAATGCAACTCTACACATTTTAAAGTTAATCTTCAGGCTGAAAGAGATTACTTTGCAATAATTAAGACTTATTGTGACATTAAATGGGTGCCGATGCTGGAATTGGCAAGCCCTAACCTTTTCGAGGAGTTTAGGTCATAAGTATCAGGTTAATACAGCAACTTCATGCAGTTTAGTGTTGCAATGTTGAATCTCTTGGCAAGATACCATTATCATGCAACTCTTCGAAGATCGGGGCATTCTTGGACAGCAGCTAAAGGCAAAATACTGCAGAAGCTGGAATCTGAAACAAAACCAGAAAAATGCTGGAAAATCTCAGTAGGTCTGACAGCATCTGTGGAGAGTGGGTAGAGTTTTTTGAGAAATTGAGTTTGTGTCTTTATGTGCCCTGTTTGTGAACAGAACTCCCACTCACCTGATGAAGGGGCAGCGCTCCGAAAGCTTGTGGCTTGTGCTACCAAATAAACCTGTTGGACTTTAACCTGGTGTTGTGAGATTTCTTACTGAGAGTGGGTAGAGCCAGTGTTTCGAGGTGGATGACCCTTTGTCAAAGTTAAGAGCAAAGAATATCAGACAAGGTTTATACTGTGGGGGGGGGGGTTTGGAGACAAGCAAGAGAGCGAATTTGGAGAAGTGGAACAATGGAAGAAGAATAAAAAGTGATAAAAAATGGGCAGCAGCTCCCCGATTTACACATTTAACTGCATGTGTGCAGTCGTCAAATTTACATATCAATAACTGTGAATGCTGCTAACCTTACTATTATTTTGACAGCAAAACCTGACCAAAAATAATAAATCTGAGTTGATAAGCTCAGTTATGATCTGAACCTCGCTGTTGGTTACCTCCTTGGCTACACATGTTTTAATAACTGGAAAAAGCATGTTTATTCACTTTTGAATGTTTGACTTTTATGGGTGCCATATTTTAACCAAAGGTCATCCATGAGTAAAACTCCACCTTATGAACTGGAATGCTGTTATACCATGATGGCTGGTAGCCCTGTCAACATCAGCAAAGGATAGTCCCACTTAGCCTCTTAAATTCATCTCCTGTTGACAACATATCTTTTATTTTCTTTATGGGTATGGGAAGGGTCAGAGGCATATTAGTGTCCCTGTCTAAGTTAGTTCCCAAGAGGATGCTGTAATTGTGCAGCAGAATACCCAAGGAGGCAGATATTTTAGAAAATTATTCGAGGAACCAAGTGATTGAGACAATTAGATTTGAAAACCGACTAGATTTACTGCAGAGTCTGCTCATGGAAAATTAGAATGGAGTTGATCCTTTGTGGCAGACTCTATAATTAATGATGGGACTTGAAGATCAGGCCTGTTGTGGGAGAAAAGAGTAGGGGGCACTGAGATTTTCCCTACAGGAAACCCTGCAAGTCAACACGCTAATGAGGGTTGGTCAGCCTTTGAAAGTTGAAGTGAGAAAGTGAATTGCATACAGACAAAGCTGTAAGTTTGAAATGTGCTGATATTCAAATTGTAAACTACAAATTTCCCAGCCTGAAAAGTGTCAATTTAATTCATTGATGTAATAATGATTTGTCTCAAATTGTTTGCTTAAAATCTGAATTGTATTCTTCGCTACCTCTCTCATTGTCCTCTTTTCATTCTTCTGAGTCTCTTGTTGCTGCCTGTTTTGTTCTTTTCTCCTTCCCACTTTTCTTTTTTCTCTTACCTCCTACATTTGCCCTTTTGCCTCCCACATTCCCCTGTTTGACTGTTCCCTCCCCCCCGATCCCCTTGCCAATGCTTCAATTTCTGACGTGTTCCTCCAGTTAATCTGTCGTTTGCTGTAAAGACTGGTTGTGCATTACATGTTTAGGCTGTTGAGGTTTCCCATGCACTTTTTTGCTGGGCTTAATGTAGAATTTGAAATATTGTTTGCACAGTGAAACATGCAGCTATACTATATCACAGAATGGCATAAAACAGCTCCAAGTTGGTCAGTCACCCTACTCTAACAACTGTGACACCTGAGGGGCTCCATGCATTCGTCCATTTAGCATTGTCCTAACATAGTCTCTCTCAATTATTTTTCTGCATTAATCCTTTTTCGTAGGCAAGTAGAGCAGGTTGAGATGTGACTGCAAAGTTGCTGTCCTTACTAGCGTTAAAATTCTTGAACTATTATTAAATTAAGTACATGAGCAAACTGTCTTCTTTTGTTCATGTCATATTATTTAATCTAAAGTGTAAACTTTCACTGGTTTTGTTTTCTCTGCAGGATCCATCCAATGTTGACAAGTTTAATGTTTCAAACTTTTTCCATGTCAAAAATGACTTGAAAGTTCCTGATCCAGGTAAGGAATCTCTTGGACTGATGTGCTGATATACGTTAGATTTATAGTTGTACTATTTGGTCATATGCAGTGGTCCTGATCTATGGTAGAGTACATACAGCACAAAGATAGGGATGTGTGGCTTCATGGAGCTTATTATAAAGCTAACACTTCTATGTTCTGACATTTGCGGGTCATTTTCAATTGTTCATATCCCTTTGACTGTTGAATAGTCTCACAACAGAAATTCGCAGAACCCAAGATTATTCCCGAGTGAGAGAGATAATTCTTTAGTTATATGTGTGTCTAAGTTGTAAAAAAACAATAATTATGCTCGAAAAATGAAAAACAGAGCTGGAGTGAGCTGTATAGCCTCTTGAGCTTGCTGCACCATTCAAAGAGATCATTGAGAATCCTCTACCTCAACTCCACTTTCCTGCGTGTGCGTCTTGATTCCCTTTGTGTCCAATAAATGGGCCATCCAAATTGTACTTGACAAGTTACCACAGACAGAGGGATATAAATGAGTTACTGAAGAATAATTTAAGTTGCAGCAGAATCTACATCTCCGACCTTTGTCACCGTTGATGAACTGGTGTAGGAGAAGGAAGTCTTCACTTATAATTATTTTGTGTAATTTATTTCAATAAATCAGGTTGTAATTATAAGACTTCAACAGCCTTTAAAGACTTAGTTTGCAAATAAAAGTTGCGACAACCATGACATGAACTAAAACAGACATTGATTGTTTGGTGACAAAAGCATCTTTGCTGAAGTTACCCAAAAGGCAGAGAAAAAGAGTGAAAGCACTGTGGTTTATCTATTAGCAGAAATGGTGAATGTAAGCAAAGGAATTTGTGTTTTGCAATCAGGCAGTCCAAGTTGATCCATTCTGTTCTTAAATAGGTTAAGTAATGTTACAGGAGGTAATAAAAGTACAGCAGCACGGGATGATGATGGAGCAAGCCAGTTGGGTTGGGTAGAAGAAGAGGGTGAATGTATAACTGCGGAATTATAACCAGAGAATATGAGAGATGAGCAAACGGTAGAGATGGGTTGGGAACTTGGGAGGGATAGCCCTGGTGATGTATTTATAGGTTGGTCAGGAGGATAGCTATTATTTGCAAAACTTCAATTGAAGCTATTGGTTTAATTACATCAAATTGAGGTTGCAGAAACATGCCATTCAGCCCAACCAATCCATGTTGGTATTTCTCTTTCATACGAGCGGTTGTCCTATTCCTCTGTGCCTCTCTGACCGTTTATTCCTTTTCCTTTCAAACAATCTACCTACAAAGTAAAACTCCTACCTAAAGCCATCAAATCAATCCAGTTCATATATTCAATTTGCTATTAGCATCGGAGTGATCATTCGTTGAGCTAACATTCCTATACTTTTTGTGAATTAAGCTATCCATTAGTTCCCCTCACTGCGTGTCTCAACTTGGGCAAATAAAATTAAATACAACTTATAAATCCTGCAGTAAAAGAGCTGAAGTGCATTTCTCTCTATTTGGTCTCTGACTGCCAACTAGGAAGTGCAACAGAATGGCTGATGTTGCATCCTCCCTACCTGCTGTAGAAAAGCAACGAAAAGGCATAGGAAAAGGCCATCCATAATTGGCAATTTATTTAATTGTAAAACTGGTGCTGTAGGGAGATAACTATGGTGCAGAATGCTTAGCAGAAAAGTTCAAAGCAAAAGCAAAGTTTTTGCTGAAAGTGAACTCTTATACGCAATAATTGTACCAAATGATTATGGATTTCAGCCCATAAAGTCTGCACTGACTCTCCAGAAGAGCATCTTACCTAGGCCCTTTCCCCTGCCCTATCCCTACAACCCCATAAATTTACCAGGACTAATCCACCTAACCTATACATCTTGGGACACTTACGGGGCAATTTAGCATGGCCAATCTACCTAACCTGCGCATCCTTTGGAAATTGGAGCACTTGGAGGAAACCCATGCAGACACGGGGGAGAATGTGCAAACTCCACACAGTCACGCAAGGCCTGAATTGAACCCCTGTCTCTGGTGCTGTAAGTGCTAACCACTGGGAATGGAACTAATTTGTTTTTATAGTTAAGTTCGATTTCTTCTATGCAACGATGGTTAGCACTGCTGCCTCACAGCGCCAGGGACCTGGGTACAATTCCGGCCTTGGGTGACTGTCTCTGTGGAGTTTGCACGTTCTGTCCGTGTCTGCGTGGGTTTCCTCCATGTGCTCCAGTTTCCTCCAAAGATGTGCAAGTTAGGTGCATTGGCCATGCTAAATTGCCCTTTAGTGTCAGGGAGGATTAGCAGGGTAAATACATCGGGTTAGGCTGTCGGTGCAGGCTTGATGGGCTGAATGGCCTCCTTCTGCATGGGAACCCTTCTGCACTGAATGATTACAATTTATAAAGAGAAATGATTCTTTAATGAATGTAATAAAATTGAATTAGATGTGAAAGATTTTAAAATGTTTTGGACTACCTGCAATTAATTGGGTGGAATGAAAACTTTGGTTTGGCTGTAAAGAGAACTAGACTTGATAATATACATCCAATAAATCAAGGAGATTAATGCTTCTTTTAAATTAAGAATTAATTGTGATTGTGAGATTAAACCCTTGGGATAGCATTTGGCTTATTTAGTGGATGTCCAACTGCTTGTAAACTAATTGTAAAATGAAATGGCCTTGCATCTGAATGATCCTGGCACCATTTACAAAGCAGCTCTCATTGGTATTTGTTAGTTTTTCTCTCTGAACTGCCACAGTATTACAGATGAGCAACTATCTGTATTAAAACAATCAGGGTCAGGCCCATTCAAGTTTCTTTCATGTAGAAGATCTCATTTGTGATAAGATGTGCAATTTAAGTGACCAGATATATCTACTTTTATGGAGCTATTTATCAGCCCAATCAAGCCCAAGGGAAATGTTCTATAACTTTTGATAAATGGCCCATCAATTTTATTACCTAGATCAAAAATTCTATTCTAGAGAAGCATTTTAACTGCAAAATTCCAGAATAAGGACACAGTTTAATATGTTCTGAAAATATGCAACCACATAGCAGGGGAAAGCTAAAACAGTGTGTCAGCCTGTGTAACCAGAGACTGAAATTTACTAGTCTGTTGAATCTAATGGTCCAAAATCATAGAATCCCTACAGTGCAGAAGGAGACTATTCAGCCCATTGTGTCTGCACCGACTCTTACCCAGGTCCTATCCCTGTAACCCCACATATTTTACCTCCCTAATCCCTCTCACTTCTATAGATCTTGGGACACTAAGGGACAATTTAGCATGGCCAATCCACCTAACCTTCACACCTTTGGATCCTGGGAGGAAACTCGAGCATCCAGAGAAAATCCACGCAGACACAGGGAGAATGTGCAAACTCCACACAGGCAGTGACCCAAGGCTGGATTTGAACTCAGGTCCCTGGCACCGTGAGGTAGCAGTGTTAATCACTGTGCCACCATGACTAAGATTTTTGAGTGAGCCTGAAGTAGTCATTATCACTAAAGGTGGTTGATTTTCAGCACACAAGCCTGCATAGGACCCTTCTGGAATTTCTTGCTGTATTGTGTTGATTAGGCCCGAACATAGAGCTGGTTTCGGCAACAATCTCATACCACCTCGCAGCTGACTGGAAAGGAGGGCTACTTTGTGCTTCTCTATGTTAATCAAGTAAAGGTGGAATTAATGAAAATAACCTGAATGCTATTTTTACTTTTACTATTGCACTTCATTCTTTGAATGTTTGTAGGCAGACTGAGAGATCTATAGGAATTGTACTTTAGTGTTAATTTTGATCATGTTGAATGATTTCCCCTGATTTTTATGTGCAAGTGCGCTTATCCATGCAAAACAGAAAGGTTCAAGGTTTAGTCTCAGTTCTGAGGTGAATTAATTATCTCAGCTATACAGCCAAAGAATGATGGGAATGTGTTTTAGCATTTCTGAGTTAGAAGTGGGAAACATCAGGCAGCAATCTTGATTCCGACGATGTGATAGTGATCAAGATCGAGTTAGCCATTGGCAGTTTCAGTTCAATCTCCTGTGAGAAGAATGGTGAATTTGTCCGGGTGCTGGAGAACAACCACCATCTATGGACGGATACACAAATTGGACGGAACTAAAGGAAAATGAGGCATTCTCAGGTTTCCAGGCCCACAGTGTGTGGAGGAAGCATTTTGCTCAAAGAATAAAGACCCAATAAGACGAAAAGGGCAACAAATTGGTTAAATCTGAAGTTCAGGTGACCTCATTCCACACACACCAGCCCACCCTCCCACCCTCCCTCCCCCTCTCCCCCCTCCCCGTTTTTCTGTGCACTGCACAAGAATGATGCTTGTTTCCTTAAAGATTTCTCACATTATACCTGGCTGTTTTCTAGATGAGGAGAAAGCAAAATCAGACCCATCGTACTATCTCAAAACCACCAGCCTGGAACTGAGGGAGACCTTGAGTGAACTGTACAGAGACTATAAGGGCAGTGAAATACTGGCAACTACCATGAAAGAACCAGAAAAGAAAAAAGTGGATAAAATAAATGCGGTGAGTTCAATACCCACGAATACATTAAGGTTTTACATATTTTTGCCAATGAAAGAGCAAACAGTTTCCAGCTTTTTGTAGACTGAGGAGAAAGTCAATGGATTGCTGTTGAGGGAGAACTTGAATTGACAAGTGTAGTTAATGTTTTAATGATTTAGTCTAATTAAATAGAAAGTAATGGATCCCTGAATGTCATTTACTTGAAGGTTTCAGGTAACTTCCAGTTTAAGTATGTAAAATGAATGGTTGCTCAAAAGTGCTTAGATAATCAACTTAAAGGATTCACATCAAATAAACTGAAAGAAAAGCTCTGTGTTTCAATATTTAGATACTGCTTTAAAATTATTATATACTGTAAGGTTTTTGATGTCAAAGCTGTTATATTAAGGCAGGTTGTTGCCAGATGTTTTGATCTTTCAAATAATCAGTTCATTTAATCATTGATTATAGTGATAATCTCAAAAGTCTTTTTAACTTGGTGCATGTTGGGAGATCCTTTGCCACCAGCATGTGATATAGGTTATTAAATTGACAAAGGTAAAACTTCAGCAATTAAAAGTCTGAAATAAAATCAAATAATGTTGGGAATGTACAGCATCTGCAATATAAAAGAAAGTTCTGACCAAGTTGTACAAAAGTTGAAATCTTCTGTTTCTGCAACTGCTGACAGATGTGTTCATAGAATCGCTGCAGTACAGAAGGAGGTCATTTGGCCGATCAATTCTGCACTGACTCTCCGAGCATCTTACCCAGACCCTATTCCCATAACCCCACATCTATCCCTTGCTAATTTTCCTAACCTGCTCATCTTTGGACTGTGGGAGGAAACCAGAGCACCCGGAAGAACCCACACACGGGGAGAATGTGCAGACTCCGCATGGACAGTCACCCTCACCCAAGGCCAGAATTGAACCCAGGCCCCTGGCGCTGTGAGGCAGCAGTGTTAACCACTGTGCCTCCCACTTTTTAAAACATTCCTCATCTCCCCTCTGATACTATCATTGAATCATAGATCATTTCCTTTTACTATATTTTATTAAAATACCCAATTCCAGCCACCGCAAGATATTCCAGACTGTCTTTGTGATTGATTACTCAAAGTGCCAACTGCACCGTCTGCAACTAAACAGAGAATCTTGTATAGGTAGCAGTGGAATGCAGAAGGTATGTGAATTTCTTGCCACTTCTCTGGTATTGAGTTTCATCAAGAATTAATGTATTTATTGTATGTGTGTTGAATGCAGAAGCAGTCACATGATTCATTTTACTTTCCAATCCAATAATTCAATCCCCTTGATAAGCCCATTGTTGATGTGGCATCAACACTATTGTGCTGTGTGTCTGCTGCATAATGTGAAAATTGAGAAACATAGCATAAAATAAAACCATATATGACTTGGGTAGCTTTTCCAATCAGTATTTGTGTTTGAGATGCATAAATCATGAGATAGAAAGCTGATCATCTCTCACCATTCGTGAGTACTAGGAGTACATATGGTCCATTTACAATGTGTAATGTGGTCACTTTAAGCTGTACTTCAGGCATAATGGTTATTGGCAAAGAGATTAAGAGCAATTGAAATAGATCTTTGGGAATTGCTGAATAGTTGGGGACACAGATGAGGAATCTGGTGTTAGTGCTTGCTGCTTCATCCCTTTGTTAATGCATTGTAGATTAGTTGTGATAAATACAGACTGCTGACAAGGACTGATTTCGTACTCCCTTTTGATCCTGCTCCAAAATGTAGTCATTGAAATTTATCCATATTAATTTCTAAGTGCAGTTCCTTCATCTGTCTACTTAAGTTGTTCAGATCATCATGAACACCATAAATCTTCCCTATTCAGTTCACCTGGCAGTGCTGGATTGGTATCGTCAGATTTAGTATACCAGAAGTACCCTTCCCCAAACTCTTCTAAAATAGTGGGACAAAAATAGTCCTGTGGAGATCTACTGCTCACAACCTAAAGTTATGATTCCAATGATCATTAATATTTATTTTCTGCTGTCAGACCAATTTTCAGTCCAGCAAGAGTTAGGCTCCTCCGACGTGATAAAAAACCCAACACTGTATGTTCAAAACTCTATTCTTTTATTGCTATTTTTTAACGGATTTTCTGCTGAACCAAAAATGTTAGTTGCTACAATGCACCTGACCGCTGGGTTGGCCTTTTGTTCTGGGAGCTACCGCCAGGAGTTAAAAGAACAAAATAATTCTTCACTCAGCCTGTGGATCTCACACTTCATTGTACAGACCCCTTGTAATGGATGAAAGCCGAGGAAGTGCAGATGAACTGGCTCCCCCAACCGGAACAATCGCAATAGAGAGAGATCGAAACTCATTGCGCAGTAAGAGATGCTCCTAACCACCTGTCTCTATCCAAAGGAGGATCAATGAAATTCTGGATAGAAGCACAGAAGCTGACTTGTTAAGCTGCAATTAAACATTATTGGGCCATAGAAACTAGAAGCAGGAGTAGGCCATTCGGCCCTTTGAGCTTGCTCCACCATTCATTTTGATTATGGCTGATCATCGAATTCAATATCCTGACCACGCCCCCCCCACCCCCAATATCCCTTGATCCCTTTAGCTCCAAGAGCTATACCATGTTGCATGATCCTTGCCTCTGGCCTTCTGGACATTTTTAACATTACATCTTTAGCCTCACAAACTGTATGCTGTGGTAAGCAAATAAGTACCATTTGCCTGTCTTCTGTCTGTAATGCAAGCAAAGTTGCCATCATACCATTTGTCCTTATCACCTTGAAAAGCCTCATGCACAAAACTTCAGCAAAAACCTACAAAAATCCAAGTTGATGCTATCTACTCAATACCTGTGATCATCAAATGCATTTACGTCTTTAAAGAGTTTCAACAGATTAATACACTGAGACTTATTGTTTCCAAAGCCACATCACAAGCAATTTTGGATGCTGTGTTATGTAGTGAACATTGATTGCAACCAGTAAAGTGCACTCAAGCATTTTCTGCATTGGCAATGTCGATCGACTGGTCTATAATTCTTTGATTTGTATCTAACAGTTGTTTTGAATAATTGGATTACATTAGTTAGTTTTCAAGTATAGCTCTGGTATTTATGGAGTTTCATGAAAACATTTACGTAGTCCCCTGCCTTTAATTTGATTCTATAAATGATCAGATAGATGCTACCCCAGGAGCTGTTTGGCTTAATAGCTGGTACAGACAGACTCCCTATTTTCTGCTTGAGCTGGTCATCATTTAAATGAATAAAGATGCTTCAGAAGCTGTTTCATATTCTCGAGCAACTGCAGATCTTCACATTGCTGGTTTAATAAATGTACTAAACTAGATCATTACAGTATTCCAAGCAATTCAATGTGCTGTTGCATCAGAGATTGTTATTAAAAAATGCATTTGCTGATTAACCACAAGTTTATTGCTTTTTCTATCATTGGACCTGATGGTTTTCACGAATGTAGCTTGACAAGTTCCTGCAATTTTCTGATGACCTCCATTTCTGTTGTAAGGTAATATTACCATAGTCCCAGCTGAGCATAGCCTGTCAGGATGAGCCAGGCTAGCAAAGCTACACAACTGGCTCACCACCACCTTAAGGGCAATTAAAGATGAGCCATAATCCTTGCCAGGGACTTCCATGTACCATCTACAAATAAAAATGCAATTCCTAATTGCCTAATTCATGAATTTTGATGAACTGTAGGTAATTTTATTGCTAGCTTTGAAATGGTTTAAGTTTTGGGTTGACACGGATAGTCAATAAAAGCTTACGAAGTGAGCATTGACAGCATTGTGCCAACCAATGAACTGGAGGTGGGTGGGATTTATGGCCAGACTTAGAGGTTTACGCGGCAAACAGGATCAATTTAAACAGAGTCTCTATAAGTTGCAGCAAATCAAACTTGAGACTGAAACTATAGCAAAAGCTCTACAAAAGCAAGATTATTTCTCTGCAGTCAGTGCCCGATGAGGACATCGTACAAATTATGTCTGTAAAACCAATTCCTGTCACTATATAGCAGTGCAGTCTTGAGGCCCAGTGTTGGCAGAATTATCCAATCATCTCCATTCTGGCCTGGACTTGTGGTGCCAATATATGCAACCTTCAATTTTACACATTACTGTTGGCATTAAAATACCAGTATTTCAAACTGTTTTAGTGCAGTGGTTTACTTCATTCTGTCGAATATATTTTTCAGTTGTTGCATGTAAGGGATTTATTTAGCAGAGAGTCAAGTGCATTTTCTAAGTGTCTATAAATAATACAAATTCTGGTTAGCAATCTGAAACAATCAATGTCTTTTACATTGATATTGCTGGGATAGTCCTTGAAGTGTATCCACTCATTCAACTCAGTCAAACATTTACCATCATTATTGTTCTAGCTCTGTGTCCCACTAGATTATGCACCTTTTTCTGATAGCCGGTAGAACTATATTTGAATCTGGCAGAAGCTTGGGTTCACATGTTCAGAAATTGTTCAAATCAAAAAGATGAATGCAAATTTAGACCTCCTACAAAGTTTATCTTACACCGTGGTGACCACAATTGCCAGTATTTTGATTAGTGTACTACTGTCCCCCTATTATTTGATCCTGTCTTCAATTTCCCGTTTTCACAAACTGGTCCTTTTGGACTTACCTTTCTGTTCAAAACAATTTGAAATCTTACATTTTTATTACATCTCAAACAGTGTGTATAGCTTTGATTAGTTAATCCAAAGATGGACACTGTATGTTCCCAGTAGGCTAATGGTTGGTTTAAAGATAATTTTGGATGCCAGGCATATGTGAACATAGGAAATAGGAGTAAGGAGATTTGGCTCCTCGCGTTATTTAATAATCATAGAATCCTACAGTGCAGAAGGAGGCCGTTCAGCCCATCGAGTCTGCACCGACCACAATCCCACCCAAGCCCTATCCCCATAACCCCATGCATTTATCCTAGCTAGTCCCCTGACCTAAGGGGCAATTTAGTATGGCCAATCCACCTAACCCACACATCTTTGGACTGTGGGAGGAAACTGGAGCACCCGGAGGAAACCCACGCAGACACAGGGAGAATGTGCAAACTCCACACAGACAGTGACCCAAGCCAGGAATCTAACCCAGGTCCCCCGCATTGTGAGGCAGCAGTGCTAACCACTCTGCCACCGTGCCGATTCTAGAAATGTCAGGAGTGGGATTTGAACCCACGCTCCTAGAAAGGGACCAGAATTCACCAGGCTTAACACAAGGCAAGGAATCACACCTCCTTGAATCTGGCACCTTAGACCACTTTGCCATCCTGACAACAATGATATCATAGCTGTTCCGATTATGGCTTAACTCCACATTCCTGCCTGCACCTCTTAATCCTTGTAGGTCAACAATCGGTCTAACTCAGCCTTGAATTTATTCAGTGATCGAGCTTTCATTGCTCTCTGTGATGGGGAATTCCAATGATTAACAAATGTCAGAGAATAGATTCCTCCTCATCTCATTTTGAAATTGTGCCTCCAAGTTCTAAATTCCTCCACGACGGGAAACATCCTCTCAGCATCTACCCTGTTGAGCCCCCTCAGAATCTCCCAAGATTCAGTAAGATTATATATCATTATAGTAAATTCCAAAAGTGTAGACCCAACTTGCTCAATCTTCCCCCATAAGACAGCCCTTTCATCTTAGGAATCAACCTATTGAACCTTATCTGAACTGCCTCCAGTGCAAGTAAATTCCTCCTTCAGTAAGGAGACCAAAACTGTATGCAGTACTCTAGGAACAGTCTCACAAATGCCCTTTATAGTTCTAAGCAAGACTTCTCTACTTTTATACTCATCCTCTTTGTACTAAAAGCCAGCATTCTATTTGCCTTTCTAATTATTTGCTGTACCTGCATACTGACATTGTGATTCATACACGTGGATAACAAGATCCCTCTGTACCACAGCAGTCTCTACATTTGGATCGTTTCTCCTTTTCAATTCTCCCCACCAAAGTGAACAACTTCACATTTTCCCATATTATACTCCATCTGTTATTTTTTTGCCCATTCACTGAAATTATATCCCTTTCTCTCGATCTTGCTCGCAATTTGCTTTCCCACCTATATCTGTATTATCAGCAACTGTGGCTAAAATACAGTTAGTCCCTTCATTCGAGTAATTCATCTAGATCATTAATAGTTGAGGCTGCAGTACTGATCTCTGTGGGACCCCACTAGTCACAGTTTGCCAACCTGAAAATGACTCGTTACGCTATTTTCCGGTTAGCCAATCCTCTATCTATGCTAATTTTCCTCTATCTAATTTATCCCTAAAATCATGAGCTTTTATTGATTGACTTTTGGGAATCCAGATACTCTACATTTACTGGTTCCTCTTTATTCACCCTAAATGGTAACTATAAAATAAAGCTGTAATTTTAAAAATAATAAAATTACAGCATAGAGGGAGGCACATCATATCTGCACCAGTGCTGCTACATTGATTGGATCCTTGCTTACTCTCTGCAGTCATTGTTTCTTTTAGTTAGTTAATTCCTGGTAAGTGATGAATTCACATTGTTTTGTCTGTTTAAATTTTTTACCTGTAGTGTTTGTCATTGGTCTTTTTTTTCTCTCATTTTATGGGCCTCTTCTGTGTCTTGTCACCCTCCTCCATTCACTTATAGATTATTATATATCTCCACATTAATTCATTGATCTTTTCTGTTACCCTGTTTGCAGGGTATTTAATACATTAAATCCTTTCTCTGATTGGTATGATTGCTTATTTTCTCTACATACCATTTTACTTGCTAGTGCAGAAATTGTCCTTTTCCTCTGCTGTTTGCTCTATGTCACTGGGCCATCGCTGCTCCTACATTTTTATTATAAGTATCATTGCTTTGATAAAACGATGTTATGCAATTATGTCATATTTCATTTTTTTTGTTCATTTTACTGCAGAAATCTTTGGCAAAAGATTTTTATTAACTGTAAATAGTGAGCAATTTGTTAGCCTCTCATCAATTGATAAATGTCTCACCTCAGTTATATTGAAATGTCTCTCTTCTGGCTACAAATAAGATAATAAAAGGTGGAGATACATGCAGGCAGACAGCCAGCTAGGTCTGTTTATCCCAGTGCCATACTCCAGCGCTCTCCCCATCCCCTTGACACCTTTAGATTCTAGAAATCTGTCTATTTCTTTCTTAAATATATTCAATGATTTGAGCTTTCTGTGGTAGAACATTCCATTGGTTCACCATCCTCTGAATGGAGAAATTTCTCATCTCATTCCTAAATAGTCTAAAATGTATTCTGAGACTGTGACTCCTTGTTCTGCACCGTCCAGCCAGAGAAAACAATATCCTTGCACCCAGTCTTTCCAGTCCTGTCATAATTTTATACTCTTCAATTAGATCCACTCTCATTCTTCTAAACTCAGTGAATACAGGCCCAATCAATCCAATCACTCCTCATACAACAATCCTGCCAACCCAGAAATCAGTCAGGTGAACCTTTGCTGCGCTCCCTCGATGAAAAGTATATAATTTCTTAGATATAAGAAATACTCCAGGTGTGGCCCTGTATAGCTGCAGCACGACAACCTTTCTCCTGTACTCAAGTCCTCTTGCAATGAAGGTCAACATACCATTTGCCTTCCTAACTGCTTGCTGTGCCTGCATGCTTTTTGCTTTCAGTGACTGGTGTACTAGGCCACCCAGGTCCTTTTGTATGTTAATATTTCCCAATTTATCGCCATTTAAGTAATACTCTGCCATTTTGTTTCTCTGTCCAAAGTGGATAACTTCACATTTATCCACCTTGTACTGCATCTGCCAATGAATAGAGGTTAACTGTTCTGATACAGGCATCCTTGTTTGTTTTGCATCACATATCAAATAATGTAAATTCACAAGTTTTTGTTTACTGTAAAGCAAATATCAAACATTTAAAAGAGCCAACTACTTTCTTGTGTTATATCCCAGTTACAATTCACCATGAAAGCCTAGTCCTGGCATAGGAATGAGTCTTTCACTTAGTGAGAGTAAATATCATGGTCCAATTATTCCCCGTCCTCAAATCTGACCTCATCTGAAGACTGCACTAGGTCTTAACTCTTTGTGCCATGATCCCAGCGATGGAGAGAAAAAATGGGGGGGGTGTGACAATTCAGAGGCAGCTTAAGAAATACTTGTGACATCTGCCACACTACGCAACAAGGACTAGAAACATACTAAAACATCTTGCATCTGGATATATGCCTTGCTCGCATTTTTAAGAACATTTCCAATATAAATTTATTATACTGTAGTTACACGCTGGTCCAAGTGAAAGGTCTGTAGTGTGCCTGCTTTGCATTATCCAGTTCCTCAGTCTGTTCCTATGCTCCAGCTAGTTCTAGCTTTCTGTTTTGTAAATTGCTGTAAGTTTTGCTATTTAATTTAAAATAATATTAAATCGAAATATTACTTATAAAAGACTTGAATGTTTGACTTCAAAATAAGGGTTGAGTTACTTCATTTGCCCAGTTCTTTGCTGATTTCTAACCCCATTTCACTTGAAGATTATACTTGGTCTTGACTCACAATGTTTAATACTGTGGAATAATTATGATGTTTGATGGATATTGGTTTTAAGTTTCAAGTTTTTATCAAGGTTAATGATGGGGGAAAAAAATAACTCCTACTATGGAGGAATATTTAAGGCATCAAAGCTGTCTGGTCATTTCTGGGCTTAGTTGATTTGATGGAGCCAAAACAGAAGATAGAGTCATACAGCACAGAAGAGGCCCTTCAGCCCTTGAGTGGAACAGCAGCTTTTAAAACTTCATATCCACACAGCCTCTCACCTCCAACAATCAGCTCATCTTGCAAGTATGAGAAAAGTGAATGTGGTTTAGGCAAACGGTGTGCATCAACTATGAATTCAGTAAAATTACCTCACTCCTATAGCACAGAGTCTTGTGGGAAAGTGGCAGTTCATAGAAATCATAGAAAACCTACAGTACAGAAAGAGGCCATTCAGCCCATCGAGTCTGCACCGACCACAATCCCACCCAGACCCTACTCCCATATCCCTACACATTTACCCACTAATCCCTCTAACCTATGCATCTCAGGACACTAAGGGCAATTATTAGCATGGCCAATCAACCTAACCCGCACCTCTTTGGACTTCAAGTTCTGGCCTTCAAGTTTGGACTTCAAGTTCTGATGCCAGTTCTGGCATCATATTGTCTGAGATCTCTGAATCAACCCATCTCTCTACTGTGAGTAGATCTTAATGTCACTCCCAATTCCATGGTGGGTGTCGTAATTTAGGTCAGAAACTCCAATCAAAATTTTAAAAACCTATCAAAATTACTCTGCTTGATCCTTTCAAATTCTATGTATGTTTGACCTGGTTCTTTCCTTAGATTTCTAAACCATTGTCTGTAGGCTTCTGCCACTAGTTCATATTCACCTAAGATAAATTTTTTCACTTCATAATTTCCAGATCCCTCCTCTGATAGTGATGCAAACACCTCACTAGCTCGACCTACCAACTTTGTTTGGTCATTTCATTTGCTTAGCCACTTTCTCTTGCTTAGCCACTTTCTCAAATGAAATGAAAAAGGCTTCTACATCCTTCTCATCAAACCGTTGCAATGCTCGGACATATTTAAATAGATCCCCACCAAGCCTTTGATGATGATGCTGTTGCTCTTTCTTTCTGTCCTCATCACTGCTCGCAATCTGTACTTTCCCTTTACCTCTGTCAATTTAGACTGGTGTTCAGCTTTTATTGCCAGTTTCTGAAGTTCAAATTCTATCTCTCTTTCTTTTTCTTCTGCCAGGGCTATCCTTTCTTCTTCTTTTTGTTCTACTCAGACTATCCTCTCCCTTTCTTTTTCCCTTGCCTGCAATTCAAACTGTTCCATTTGTTGTGCTTTTTGTAATTCAAACTGTTTCAATTCTTTTGCTTTTTCTGCTGCAATTGCATCCCTTTCTTTGGCTTTTGCTGCTCTCTCTTTTATTTCGAATTCAAGCTGCTTTAATTCTTTTTCATGTTCAAGCTGTTTCATTTATAATTGAATTCTAGCCATTTCATAGAAACATAGAAACCCTACAGTGCAGAAGGAGGCCATTCGGCCCATCGAGTCTGCACCGACCACAATCCCACCCAGGCCCTATGCCCATATCCCTACATATTTACCCGCTAATCCCTCTAACCTACGCATCTCAGGACACTAAGGGGCAATTTTTAGCACGGCCAATCAACCTAACCCGCACATCTTTGGACTGTGGGAGGAAACCAGAGCACCCGGAGAAAACCCACGCAGACACGAGGAGAATGTGCAAACTCCACACAGACAGTGACCTAAGCCAGGAATCGAACCCAGGTCCCTGGAGCTGTGAAGCAGCAGTGCTAACCACTGTGCTACCATGCCGCCCTTGTTCTGACCATGCTTCTGGCAATTTTAAATGCTGAGCTATCGTCACAATTATCTCCCCCTTCGCACCGTCAAGTAATGTCAACTGCAACGTTTTTACCAATTCCAAAAGCTTTGTTTTAGTCACCTTTTGTAAACCCCCTGTGTGACTTCTTCCACTCCCAGGAACCTTTAGCCCCTGAAAGAGCCATTATTCCACAAAGCACTCCCTATTTAAACTTGAATACAAACCTGAAAAGAAAACACAAATATGCTCACTACTCACTGTCTTTGAGTCCAATATTCCCAAATCAATCAAGAAATATAGATTTCGTCCTGCAAAAGAGCCCCCAGTTGTTATAATTCAGGTCAGAAACTCCAAAGTGTTTTATGAAGTCCACCTGGATCATACGTTTTGCACTTCGAATTTGGATAGGATGAGCATGAGGTGCTTCACTTCAGGTATGATTCAACTGACCCACTAAGGAGCTTTTATCAAACAAAGCTTATTTAAGAATACAGTTAACATGTATAGAAAGAAAATTAGCAATAACTTTTACCAATTGCAAATAAAAGAAATCATGATATTGTATAATCCTTAATAAGACCATAAGACACAACAGCTTCCCAAAGCATCAGGGAGAAAGAGAGACTTTAGGCAAACCAACCACCATCAACAGATTTTGTTCACTCCAAGAAGGCAAAAAGCCTCGCTTCCGGCTAAGAGCAGAATTTCCAGAACCAGGGAGAGAGAGAGAAACACTTCTTTTCAGTCTGATGTTCATCTCTTTCTAAACTAAAACGGGAAGTAAGTCCTTGAATTCTTCTGGAGAGGAACCACCTGACTTTGACTTGTCAATCAATCTTCCCCATCACAACGCAGGGTCATAAAAGATTCCAGAAATATCTGAAGCCCACAGTAAAAATAAACAAAACCCCATTTAAACCATTGAAGCAGCAATAAAAGGACTTCTAACCAGACAACTCGGCAACAATGAAACCAAAAGGCCTGCCTACAACTGCAGGGAACATAGTTTAAAAGAAACACTTCTTAAAGGTACACTAATGTCACAAGGGTTCCACTGCAAAGTAAGTGGGTGAAATTTGACACTGCCCTGCCCACAGTGGTATTGGTGAATATGTGTAATATGACCTGCAAATTCAATCAACCTCAAATCCTGAACTGATGTTATGTTCTGAAAAAACACAAAGGAAATAATTTATTCTCTACTATCGCAGTATAAAAATGATTGAGTCCGTTCCAATGTAGTAGGTGTTTATCCCAGCATAATCTATCAGCATGGTATCCCCAAACTACTGCTTTGTCCTGCTGCTGACGATTCTGTGTGACTGTTTTAGTTACTGGGAAGCAAGCCAAGAAAGCAGCAAGGGAGAATATTCAAAGTAATTGGCTTTTCAAAAAGCATTCGTCAATGTACCACACAGGAGATTATTGCACAAAATTAGAGTTCATGGGACTGGGGTAATATACTGTGTTTGAGGTTTAGTGAATGGACAGAAAACAAATAGTAGGAATGAACAAATTGTCGACTGAGCTGGCTGTAACTAACTTGTGGGGTATCACATGGGTCAGCGCTAGGGCCTCAGTGATATGCAATCAATATCAGTGACTTCAAGGAGGGAGAGGGTGTAATATATCCAAGTTTGCTGATGATACAAAGCTAAATGGGCAAGTCAGCTATGAGGAGCATGCAAAAGTGGTTATGAACATAGTAGATGAAAAATAATGAGAAGTGTGAAGTTCTTCACTTTGTTCGGAAAAGGAGAAAAGCTGAATATTTTTTAAATGGAAAAGATGTGGAAATGTTGATATTCAGAGGGACTTGTATGTTATACATAAATCACAGAGCTAACATGCATGTACAGGAAGCAATTAAGAAGGCAACAATATAGTCTTTATTACAAAGGAATTGGAGTACAAGAGAAAAGACGTCTCACTGCAATTATTTAGAAATTGAGTGAGATTGCATCTGGAGTACTATTTACATTTTTGGTCTCCTTATCTAAGGAAGAATATACTCACCAAAGCGGATGTATAACAAAGGTTCAGCAATATTCTCTTCACAGTCCACACTTGTTTTTCGGGCAGCCCACTCACCGACCTTCCCACTTGTCACTTCCCTCTCTGACCCACGCTCTTGCTACCGCTCTCCTGAACCCTTGCTCACAGTGGGAGTTCACGAGAAGGAAGCAGCAAGCAAAAGGGAGGGTTTACGCACGAGAGGTAGGCAGCAAGCAGGAGGGTCAGGGAGGAAAGCAGCAAAAGAGAGGGGCAGCAAGTGGGAAAAGCAGCGAGCAGAAAGCAAGTAGAAAGAGTTAGTAAGAGGATTTTTGGGCCGTTAGTTTCAAGGCAGCCACTAGCTTTTTAATCTTAAAAATTACAGGTCAAAAATGTAACCCACTATTTTTACATGGTTTCTTGTGGAAAAGTGGTTTTTATATAGTACATTTTCACTTAGCACGCCATTTTTTAAGAACACATTAGGGGTGCTAAACACGGGATAGCTGTAAAAGCAATTAAGTAGAAAATACAAGTAGCTAATATCAATATTATAAAAATTATCAATCTTTGGTGAAAGTTAAATGAACTGCCATGAACAAGATCAGTCAGAAGAGTGTATGAGGAAAAATGAAGTTTTGCTACATGTATATGGAACCTTGGTTAGATGACAGTTGGTATACTGTGCACAGTCACTAATGTGTTCATTTTTTAATAATTGGTTTTATGTCTTTCATACCAGAAAAGCTTTTTGAAGAACTCCATCATAATGAATCTCCAAATATTTTTTCAATTCTACTTGCAGACAGATTTTAAAATGTTCCAAGATCCCAACTGGCCCTTGCTGTTTCTCTAATGAATACCACAGCATGAGACTAATTCTTGAGTTGAGAAGATTGTCCTCTTGGAGAGATTGAGTAGACTCATTCTGTATTTCTTTGAAACATATAAAATTCTTCTAAGGGTTTGACCGGGTAATGCTGGAAGTATGTCTGTTCTGGCTTGGGAGTCTAGAACTAGTCTCGCAAAAAGGGTGCAACCATTCATGACTGAGATGAGAAAATTCTTCACTCACGATGTTGTGAAACTTTGTGACTCACTAACCTGGAGAGCTATGGAGCTCTGTCATTGAGGATATTTAAGTCAGATGTCAGTAGATGTTTGAGTGTTACCAGAATTAAGGGATATGAGGTTTGGTGATAAGATGAAGTTGACGTAGAAGATCAACCATGAACTTTGATGGCACATCAGGGTTGAATGGCTCAACTCCTGCTCTTACAATCTTATGTTCCATCTTATATGCCAGAATCACATTTGGGAAAAAAAATTGAATTAATGGAATCATTGTTTCTCCTTCCCACAGGCACATTACTCTACAGGGAAAGTCTCTGCTTCTTTTACGTCTACGGCAATGATGCCAGAAACTACGCATGAATCAGGTAATTGGATTAGTTACACCAGTTACTCTAAATAATGGGTTCAAGTCTCTTTTAGTTATGGGTATCAGAGTTGGAAGCTACTTACCACTTTCTTTCCGCTTATCTAATTAAAAACAGATTTTTCTATTTAATTAGTGCACAGAGCTCTGTGCTCATGTGCACCTCTCCCTGCCATATCTGATGATTTAAATTGAGAATACACTAAGAAACATCATCCTTTCCGGCTCAGTAAATGACTGTTAGATTTTGATATTTATGTTGGGAAAGGATGAAAGAATAAGCAACAAGCTGGAACAATATTGCAAACATGGTGATTTTACATTTATTAACGTTACTTCTAACAGCATACAATTTGCAAAGATAAAAGAGAAAGGAGATAATCTCTCTCCCAGCCTTTTTTATCTTGTGAATCGCCCACAGCAAAACCGTTCAAAATCGAAGTTAATTCAATATAGTGTGGATATTGCTACAATAATAGTCTTTTGAAATCTTGACTCAGTCAATAGTAACATAGAAATTGGAAGAGGTCTTTCAAAAGCTATGTTCCACCATACAGTTAGATCATGGATAATTTGTGTCGTATTCCCATTTATCTATATTGGTTCCATATCCCTTAATAAATCTCCTAAAAAAACCTTATCAATCTGTGTTTTGAAATTTTCAATTGATTGAGTTACAGCAGTCTTTTCACTTTCTCTATTCAAACCCGTTAGAAACTTTATTTGGAATGCAGTTTTGTTGCAGATGTAATCTTTTGTATCAGATCTTTAACTGAGGATCGATCTGCTTGTTCTGAATGTTTAAAAAAAAATCACTTGGCAATGTTCAATAATGATGTCATAGCACTGTTATCCCCTCAACCAAGTACATTAAACCAAATTATCTACTCATTTACTTCCTGTTTGTGGAGCCTTACTAAGTACAAACCGTTTTGTTTGCTTACAACACTGACTGCATTTTAAAAGTAATCTATTTTGTTGAACCCGCACTTTGGGATGTCCCAAGAACATGAGATGATGCTTTTATAATTCAAATTATCTTTACTTCTCATTAGTAAGTGGCTTGCTAAAGCTTGTTATTCATGATATATATCAATGATTCAAACATAGAGGAGGCATGATTTAGATGTTTGCAGACAGAAATTGGTCATGTAGTTGATGGGAAGAAAGTTGTAGACTGAGAGAAGATGTCAGTGGACTGATCCAAAGAGCAGAAAAGTGTCAAATGGAATTTCATCCACAGAAGCGTGAAGTTATACATTTGGGGAGAGTAAACAAAGCAAGAGAATACACAATGAATGGTAGGTGTATGGAGAGACTAAGTGCATGTCCAAAGGTCCTGAAGTTTGCAAGACAGGTAGATAAGATAATTAAGAAGGGATACAGGATGTTTTCCTTCATTAGAGTAGAAGTGTAGTTATTTTAGAATTGGATCGATTGCCATTCAGGCCACAGCTAGAGGACTGTCTAAGGTTCATCACATTACAGGAGGATATGATTGCAGCAGAGAGGCGACAGAGGAAATGGGAGAGAATGTTGCTAGGACTGGAGAATTTTAGCTAAAAAGAAAAATTGGTTCGGCTGCAGTTTGTTTCTTTAGGGCAGAGAAGGCTGACGAGATTTAATTGAGGTGTGTAAGAATTATTAGAGGTCTATATAGAGTGGATAGGAGGGACCTATTTCCCTTAGAGAAATCATTAATGGGGGTTCATATATTTGAAAAAAATGGTGGAACATTTAGAGGAGAGTTTAGAATATTTTTCATCCAGTGGGTGGTGGGGGTCTGGAATTCACTGACTGAACGAGTGGTAGAGAAAGAAAACCTCACCACATTTAAAAAGCACTTGCATTTTCACCTGAAGTACTGTAACCTACAAGCGGCCAAGAGCTGGAAAGTGGGATTAAGCAGGATAAATGTTGGCACTGTGGCACAGTGGTTAGCACTGCTGCGCCACAGATCCGGGTTCGATTCACGGTTTGGGTCACTGTCTGTGCGGAGTCTGCACATTCTCCCCGTGTCTGTGTGGGTTTCCTCCAGGTGCTCCGGTTTCCTCCCACGGTCTGAAAGACGTGCTGGTTAGGTGCTTTGGCCATGCTAAATTCTCCCTCAGTGTACCCAAACAGGCGCCGGAGTGTGGCGACTAGGGGATTTTCACAGTAACTCCATTGCGGTGTTAATGTAAGCCTACTTGTGACACAAATAAATAAACTTAAAACTTAATATCTTTTGATGAGCACAGTCGCATGGTCCAGATGGTCATCCTTTGTGCTGTAAATTTCTATGATTCTATTAATCTGAAAGAAATAATAAAGAACATGGTTGACAATTTTTTAAAAATTCATTTTTGGGATGTGAGCGTAAAAGTTGGTTTTAAAGCTTTTGCTTTAAGCAGGACCAACTGTTTGTGAAAAAGAGGACAGCAGCCTTTTTGCAGGAATGTTGCTGGCTGGGCCAGAATTTATTGCCCATCCCTAACTGCTCTCCATTTAAGAGGGCAGTTAGGGGAATGCTGTAGGTCTGGAGTCACATGTAGGCCAGACCGGGTAAGGATGACAGACTTTCTTCCCTAAAGGACATTAGTGAACCAGATGAGTTTTTACAGCAATCGTCAATGGTTTCATGGTCATCATTGGACTTTGAATTCCAGATTTATTTTTATTGAATTCAAGTTTCACCATCTGCCATGGTGGGATTTGAACCTGGGTCCCCAGATCTTGCCCTGGATCTCTGGATTACTTGTCTAGTGACAATACCACTACGCCACTGCCTCCCCCAACATTGTAACTCAAAATAGAAGCAGACATAAGCATACTAACTATGGTGTTATGACTTGGAAGGGAGGAGTGTGCAGTTTGATTGGCTGCACTACTCCACAGGTCACAACTTTAATTTGAAAGTTTGATTCTGGCTCCAAAATGACCAATGATTTACTTTCACTACTGTTACCTACAATAAAAGAGACTTTAAACAGCTTTCTTCCAACAAGCAACAAATTTATTCGCTTATTATAAAACCAACTTGGTTGAATAGAAAGCCAAAGCTTATTAACACATGCAATAATAAAATAGAATGCCGGAGTTTGAGGGAAAAATAAAGATGATGGAGTCCCTGTAATGGTGTCCGAGTTATAGGGCTGGTCTCTCAGCACTAGTCTGGGAAACAATCCATGACTTTGCACTGCTTTTCAGGCAGACTTGAGGAACACTTGCAGTATTCAATTCCAGCACATAGAGCAACATGGGAGAAGCTGATATTCACTTGCAGCTATGGACAAACTTTGGACTGCAAAAAGACTGCTCTCTTCTTTTTCACAAACAGCTGATTCTTCTTAAAGCAAAAGCTTTAAAACCAGCTTTTAAACAGTGTTCCAGGCATGTTTTTTAAGAGACATAAATGCTAGCTGTCCAGAAACTTTTCCTTACCTATTTACTCTACCTGAATATAATTATTTTTTTGAAAATCACTCAAATGTATTAATGGTGACTGTGTCACTAAGGAGTAGGGCATGGGTGCTTGCATCTAATAATTCATGGCAGGTTCCTGTGCTTGCCATTAAAAGGGTGTACTCGGGTCAGGCTTGATTGCTTCTCAGACATATTTCTTAAGCAGGTCGCCCTAACCTTGTCCATATAGTTTACAGCTGTCTCCGGAAACCTCGGCAGATGCTCTGTGGAAACCTTTTGACTCAAGAATGATATGAAGGATTATGGGATAGGCGCAGGAGAGCTAAAGAATGGAGGCGAAACAAATTAAAAGGGAGCAAAAAGTCAGGATACATTTTGCTGATTATGTAGATGGAGAAATGATTTAATTGTAGGCCACTAGAACACAAAAGTCTAAATTATTTCCTGAGCATTTAGTCATAGGCACTGTAAATACCAAGAATATAACTGTCAAGCACAAAAATTAGTTAGGGCTTGGAGGTCCCTGAACTAAAAAGAAAAATTTCCTGGGCACTATTATTTTGTTATTATCCAATTATTTTAGTGAAGTTTGTCACTGTGATTAAACCAACTCCTCCATGTATATTTTGTAAAATTCTGCATGGGGTCCCATCCTCACCTCCTTTTGCAAAGAGTTGGCAGTGACATTTTGATTTTCTGTGCATTCCATTGATTTCGAAGGGCAATTCCAATGTACCACATGGTCTGGTGGGTTTGAAGGGATGTTTTGATTTATGATATGTTCCGGTGGGTTAGGGTGCTGTTCCGATTTTATAGTATGTACAGATCCTGTAAGCCTGAAAGTTTAAAGATAATTGGCAATGTATATAATTTTTGATGACTTGGAACCTTTGTTCCCTTTGAAGCTTTAACAGACTGCAGAGATTGTAAAGAATTATAACTATGTTTGATTTCCATCCATGCATTAAGTAAAACTCCACATTGAGCAGTTAAGCAAGCCCCCGCATGTTGCTGCTGTGCTTTCTCCTTTGCTGAGCTAATCAGATGCAGAAGCAGAACAAAATTATCTTTTTCCTTGAGTAGTGCAAGGCTACAGGATAGGCATTATTTCATGCTACTAGTTCTAAAAAGAAACTTCATTCTGAGCTGAGGGTTGAAAGGTGAGGAAACATTACCCTTTGGACATTAATCGTTAATGTAAAGCAACTTTGTAGAGCAGGCTCAAAAAGGTTCTCCCTTCTGTCCATACAAACCGCTCCCTACACCCACCACCATTTTCCCCCCATCCCACCGCATCCTCTCCTGCTCCTCCACCACATCCTCTCTCACTTGCTGCCAATCAGATTCATCAAAGAGGAGGATGTTGTTTGAAGTGGAACCTCACATCCTTGGTTGATACCGGGCCCAGCCTGTCAGTTTGTGCAGCCTGTGATGAATGAGAACCTCACTAAAGGCTCTACTTCAAAGACCCATTTTGATCCTTCAGTTAGATTTATATACTTGTGCTTCGCAGAACATATTTCAGCGTCAAGAAGTAAAAATTCAAATCTAATCCAAATGTAGCTCTGGATTATTTAACAAGTTATCTGTGTTGCAGAAAGTAGCAGACTCACCTTTTAGATTTATATTTGGAGGACAGGTCCCAGAACGTAGGAACAGTTGACCATTCAGCTTCTCAAGCCTACCACCCCATTTTATTAGATAATCGCTGCATTGTACCACAATTCTTCTTAACATCTTTGCTCCCTATTTCTTAATATTCTAACCAAAATTATATGATCTCAGTCCTGACAAATATCAATTGATCCAACATCAACATTTCTTTGTGGGAAGACAGTTCCAGATTTCCACTACCATTTATATGAAGACTGCTATCTGATTTCACTCCTATATGTCTGGACTCTAGTTTGATGATTACGCCCACTTGTTATGATTTCTCCCACTTGAGAAAACAGTTTATCTGGATCTCCCCTATCAAATCTTTTTTTGCCATTTTACACTCCTCGATTTCTAATTTTGTTCAAATCTTTGAGATGTTAAATTTGCATTTTTAGTTACTTTTAGTTATTTTAGTTTTTAGTTACAAATAATTGATTCTGGAAGGAGGCCATTCAGCCCATCGAGTCTGCACTGGCTCTCTGAAAGAGCATTCTACCTAGTCCCATTCCCCTACCGTATCCTCGTAACCTTCCACATTCTTTCTTTTCATATAGCAATCCATTCCCTTTTGAATACCTCCATCAAACCTGCCTCCACTACCCTCTCAGGAGGTTAATTCCAGACTTCAACTACCCTCTGGGTGAAAAGATTTACCCTCACATCACTTTTATTTCTTTTGCCAATTATTTTGAATCTGTGCCTATTTGTTCTTGATGTTCTTGAGTGGGAAATGTTTCTCATTATCTACCCTGTCCATACCCTTCAGGGTCCTTATTAGTTGTATCACATCTCCTCTCGAATGTATTTTCTCCAATGGAAACAATCCCACCCTCTCTAAAGTATCCTCATAATTACAGTTCTTATTCCCATGGAATCGTTATTGTGAATCCCCTCTGTAGGTTTAAAACTTGGTGGTGAAGTTAACAAAATATGTAAAAAAGCACCATAAATAAGTAACTAATTAAATTAAGTAATTGTTTAAAACACATTAAGGTGGCAGGACGGATGATGTGTCAGGGCTGTAGTTTTATGATCCAAGGCAAACATGTCTGTAATGAGTGTTTCTGGCTTGAGGAACTTCGGTTCAGAATCATTGAGCTGCAGACTCAGCGACACAATAGGGAGGAGGAAGGTTACCTGGATGCTTTCTAGTAGCAGGAAATCAAGCCTCTTAAGATGGGTCTTCTGATTTGATCAGTGGTCAGGGACAGGAGATATCCTGTGACTGCGAGTGAGGCAGGTAAGAGTCTCCCAGGGCAGGAATCCCTCTCTGCAATTGTCCAACAGGTTTGAGGTTCTTTCAGCTTGTTTGGATGAGAGTGGGGGCTGCGGGGTGGATGAGCTGACTGACCTCGGCATCGTGGTACTGGAAGCCATTCAAGTGGGGGAGAGTACATTAGAATCTAGTGGTAATAGGGGACGATATATGTGAGGGGATTTGGCACTGTTCTATGTAGTGAGAGTCCAGACAGCTGTCTTCCCAGTGCCAGGGGTCAGGACATCTTCTCCAGGTTGGAGAGAAACTTGCAGTAAAAGGGGAGGATCCAATGGTTGTGATGCAGGCATATACCAGTGACATAGGCAGGACAAGGAAGAGGCTCTGCATGGTTAGCATGAGGAACTAGGCACCAAATAAAGATGTGGAGATGCCGGCGTTGGACTGGGGTAAACACAGTAAGAAGTTTAACAACACCAGGTTAAAGTCCAACAGGTTTATTTGGTAGCAAAAGCCACACAAGCTTTCGAGGCTCTGAGCCCCTTCTTCAGGTGAGTGGGAATTCTGTTCACAAACAGAACTTATAAGACACAGACTCAATTTACATGAATAATGGTTGGAATGCGAATACTTACAACTAATCCAGTCTTTAAGAAACAAAACAATGGGAGTGGAGAGAGCATCAAGACAGGCTAAAAAGATGTGTATTGTCTCCAGACAAGACAGCCAGTCTTGTCTGGAGACAATACACATCTTTTTAGCCTGTCTTGATGCTCTCTCCACTCCCATTGTTTTGTTTCTTAAAGACTGGATTAGTTGTAAGTATTCGCATTCCAACCATTATTCATGTAAATTGAGTCTGTGTCTTATAAGTTCTGTTTGTGAACAGAATTCCCACTCACCTGAAGAAGGGGCTCAGAGCCTCGAAAGCTTGTGTGGCTTTTGCTACCAAATAAACCTGTTGGACTTTAACCTGGTGTTGTTAAACTTCTTACTGTGTTCACCAAATAAAGAAGCAAAACTCAAAGCTAGTAATTTCTGGGTAACTACCTGAGTCACATGGAAATTGGCATTGAACAAATAAGATTAGAGAAATGAATGGATGGTTCAAAGACTGGTTCGTGGGGCACTAGCATCAGTGCTGGGGAATGAGGGATCTGTACCACTGAGGCAGGCTATACCTGAACTGTGCTGGGGCTGATGTTCCAGCGAGCCATGTAACTAGTAAAGTAGAATTTTAACTGAATAGTGAGAGCAAGGGATCAAATTTGGGAAGATGTGTTATACCAAAGAGTGGAGAGGAGTCAAGTAAGGAAGTGCTTAACATACCATAGCAGGAAAGGACAAAGTACAAACCTAAGAGTAAATCAGCAGGTAAGACTAGATGCTACAAAAATAATAAAAGGACAAAACTAAAAGCTCTATATCTAAACACACGTAGTATTCGAAACAAAACAGATAGCCTGATAGTGTAAATAATAATTAATAAGTATAATCTAATAGCCATTACAGAGACATGGCTACAGGATGACATAGATTGAAACCTGAATTAGGAAGGACAGGAAGTTAAGAAAAGGCAGAGGTGTGGCTCTATTAATTAATAATGGTATTAGCACATTAGAGAGTGATGATCTAAGTTCAGGAAACCAGAATGTAGAAGCAGTTTCCGTTGAGATGAGAATTGATAAAAACAAGAAGTCACTTGCGAGAGTAGCAGACAGGTTTCCTAATTGTAATTACACATAGGACGGAGTATAAAAGAGTCACTGGGTGTTTGTCAGCAAGGTATAGCGATAATCATGGGAGATTTTAATGTTCATATAGATTGTTAATGTTAAAGTTCATTTATTAGTCACAAATAAGGCTTACATTAACACTGCAATTAAGTTACTGTGAAATTCCCCTAATCGCCACACTCTGGCGCCTGTTCGGGTCAATGCACCTAACCAGCATGTCTTTCAGACTGTGGGAGGAAACCAGAGCACCCAGAGGAAACCCACGCAGACACGGGGAGAATGTGCAAACCCCACACTGACGGTGAACCAAGGCTGGGAATTGAACCCGGGTCCTTGGCGCTGTGAGGCAACAGTGCTAACCATTGTGCCATCGTGCTGCCCATTAGTAAAATCAGGTGGGCAAAGATACCATGGATGAGGAATTCATAGAATGTTTCTTAGAACAGCATGTTGTGGACCCAATGAGAGGGCAGCCTTACTAGACATGGTATTGTGCAATGCTAGGATTAAATGATAACTTCAGAATGAAGGCACCCCTAGGTAGCAATGATCATAATATGAATAAATTTTACATTCAGTTTGAGGGAGAAAAGAGCGCATCCAAGACTATTTTTAACTTGAGGGCAATTTTGAAGACATGAAAACTGAGCTAGCTAGAGGGAACTGTCAAATTTGTTTAAGGGATATATCAATAGAGGTTCAGTGGCAAACATTTAGAGGGATATTTCAGGATCAACAGAATAGACGCATTCCAATGAAAGGGCCCATCATCTGTGGCTAACTAAAAAAGTTAAAGACTGTTAAACTTAAAGAAAAAGCTTATATCTGTGCAAAGACGAGTGGCAGATTAGAAAAATATAAAGAATATCAAAAAATAACGAAAAGATTGATAAGGAAAGGAAAGCTAGTTAGGAATACAAAAATGGATAGTAGGAATTTCTATAGCTACAACAGACTAATTAATCAGGTATTTTGCATCGGTGTTCACTAGAGGGCACAAGTAACATCCCTGAAATAGATGTAAATCAGGAAATGGGAGGGAGGGAGGAACTCAGGAAGCTTACAATCACTAGGGAAGTGGTATTGAGCAAATTATTGAATCTGCAGGCTGACAGATCAATGGGTCTGGATATACTTCAACCTAAGGTCTTGAAAGGAGTGGCTATTGAGACAGTTGATGCATTAGCTTTAATTTTCCAAAACTCCTTAGATTCGGGAAAGGTTCCATTAGATTGGAAGATAACAAATGTAACTCCTTTATTCAAAAAGGAAGAGACAAAAAGCAGAAAATTACAAACCAGTTAGCCTAACGTCTGTCATAAGGAAAATGTTGGAAGCCATTATTAAAGATGACGTGGAGATGCCGGTGTTGGACTGGGGTGGGCACAGTAAGAAGTCTCACAACACCAGGTTAAAGTCCAACAGGTTTATGTGGAATCACGAGCTTTCGGAGCGCTGATCCTTCATCAGTTGAGTCAAATAAATCGCTCACCGAATGAAGGAGCAGCACTGAATGTGCTGAACGTGGATGTGGAACAGATGTTTCCTCTTGCCAGAGAATCTAAAACTAGTGGTCATTGTTTCCAAATAAGGTGTTGCTCATTTAAGACAGAGGTGAGGAGAAATGCTTTCTCTTGAGGGATGAGAGTCTCTGGAACTCTCTTCCTCAAAACGCAGCAAAAGCAAAACTTTTGAGCTTTATAAAGGCAGACCTAGACAAATTCTTGTCAATAATAACCGCTAGTTAATCAAGGTTGTTGGGGGTGGACAGGAGAATGGGGTTGAGTTTACAATCAGATCAGCCATGACCTTATTGACTTTGCAGAGCAAGCTTGAGGGGCCAAGTGGACTATTTCTTCTCCTAGTTCATATATTCGTATTTCCATTTAAGTGAAAAAGTGCCATCTGATTTTACTCCTATACTTCTGAACTCTTATTTACATTTATGCACATTTCGTTTCCCTGGCGCCTCTCTGGGCCTGATTTTACCATTTTCATTCTAAGTGCTGAATCTGGGCACAATTCAGATCCAACTTGGAAATCTGCTTTCAGGGGCCCCCATACGCAGTTAGCCTGAAAACAATCGCGGGTCTGAATCGCACTGTGGGCGGGGCTTAGCGCGCCCGAAACGATCGGAGCTGTGAACTGCGCATGTGCAGTTAGAAAAAAATTTGAAAAAGCGCGCCCGTGTCAAATCGCTCCCAGGCCGCAAAAAGCGGAGAAAGCGGCCGGGAAGCGAAAAGCGGGAGCGATAGCCCCAACAGATATCACTGTCCCCCTCATCCACCCACCCCCCCCCGCTACCAGGCCGATCACGACCCCTGTCCCCTCCCCCCCCCCCCCCCCCCCACCGATCGCCCCGCAGAGTGGCAGCGGACCACCCCCCCCCTCCACCAGAGATCCATCTGCCGCCACGCCTCCCCCCCACCAGTGAGCGATCGGGACCCCCCCAACCAGAGATGCATCTTACCTGCCTCTCCCCCCCCCCCCCCCACCCCCTCCCAACCAGAGATACATCTTACCCGCCCCCCCAGAGACCACCAGACAACGGTCGGCACTCCGCCACCCCCCCCCACCTCAAGAGAATGATCTGGCCTCACACCCCCCCCAAGAATAACCAGGCCTCACTCACTCGCCTCCCCCCCCCCCCTCCCCCAAACCAGAGAATGATCTGACCCGCCTCCGTCCCCGTTCATTTCAGCGTGATACTGGATCAGTGGACGTGCTGGTAAAGGGGGAAATGCTGATAAAGTTGGGCAGGTAGTTCATTAATTCAATTTAAATGCATGCAAATGCATTTAAATCGCCATTGCGCCCGTTTCGGGCGTGAATCGGATCGCGGCCATTCCTGGGTCTCACTAAAGTGGCCATCTGCGCGGACGCGGATCGCGTTAATGGCCTCACACCCGACTTTACCATGTTTTCGCGCCCGAAGACCGGCGCGACGCAATGGTAAAATATTGCCCTCTGACTGCTTTTGATACGCACTTGCTTTTCCCCTTCCTTGTTGCCTTTTTACATGCCACACATTCCTGCTTTGTAGCTTTCATTTTTTTCTGATTCTCTTCCCTTTCCTTCCATAATTTCCATTGTTTCATTCCTTCTCCATCTTTTACCCTCTTCTTGGCAAAACAATGTGAAGTTTGTCAGCAGCATTTACTACTGTTGGTAGTTTAGCTTATTCAGAACTCTACTATCCATAATATATCACACATGAAGAGCAATTTCCTGTCAGCCATCCTTGCTAACCTGTATTCTTTCCCTGTTCCCTAATGCCTCAAAATTCAAATTTGTATCCTTTGTAATAGACCCAGTATGACACGAGGAAGCTCCAGTGATGGAATGCTTTGGGAACCATAGATCCAAAGTTGTTTTCTCCTCCCAAACGTGTAACACTTGGCACATATTATGTCTCAAACAATTGTTAAGTTCAAGAATTCGCCAACATCTTGTGGTCTGGTAAATTGTTCGAGTTTATTAGGATTTCCTTCTCTGTCTCTCACAAGATGTTCACAGACTGTTCTATTGTTTTCTCTCTTACAAGTATTATTATTCATTATCGTAGAGAACACCCATTCACATTCATTAGTTAATTAAACATACATTTGCAGAGGTGGCTGACACTAATTGGTTCTGACCTCTGGTCATGTCTTGTTCATGAGATCTGTCTCTGTCAAGATTAGCTGATCATGAACTGGGAATGTGCGCAACACATTTCAGCATGTTATAACCTTGTAACGTGCTCCTGCACAAGTGAAACCTCAGCATGTTTTACTCAGCAGAATTTTCCCATGATTAAGTTTTAGTACAAATACATTGTAGAAAATGTTATAAAAACTATATAGGAAAAATATAATAAAACAGTTGGCTTCCCACACAATGTTTCCCAAAATGTTATTTTCTAAAATAAATCAAATTTGCATTTGAATGAATAAATAATAGTCTGAAGGCATTACATCAGAAAGCACACGGAAGGGCAAAATATATGAATCATTTCATTCTTGTTCATTAAGCATCCTCTGCACACAGTAGGAGGAAAATCTAGCTTGATGGATTTGGAAGTAATCAGATGCAGTACTTGAAAATGTCCTCATCGCAATGCAGTTCGGCTTGGATTATACTGTCCCCGCATAATCTAAAAGTCTGGAAACTGCGTTAAAACAGACCAGTCTGTTATAACCCAAGCTAAAGTTCCATTTCTCTTTACAAAGCAAGTTGCCATCAAAATTAGTACAAAGGCTTAAGTCATTCTGGGATTGATGACAGTTAAAATAGACTACAATAGCTGCAGTAATTGAAGCATTTCACCCTGAATGGCAAGAGAACAGATTTCTATTCTGGAAATTTGAGTCTTAATAAAATGGAAATTCCACCCAATACTAGAGCATCTGACAGCTACAGCATCTGTTTAGCCTTGATTGGAAAAAAAGTTAGATTCTATTAAGTGAGTAGGTTCAGACCTACAACTGTTTGATTGCACATTGTGGTACGATAGCTTATCTTAATTGAGACAGTCACAGGAGCATTATAATTGGCACATGTGTTTGGTTAGGGGTACCATCTGCTGTGACCACTATTCCCTGACCCATGCCTTCTTGAAAATTCAAGTGTGTGGATGCTGGGTAAGGTGAGAATCAAAATGACTGTGATTCACTCCATCGTTGAAGAGATTGCTAATAGTACCTTATTGGAGCTTATTGATAAATAGCAGCTAGTTGAGCAGCTTATCAACCATTGTCCAGCAAGGAGCCATTGTCTTCAGAAAGAGGGGAGTTGACCAATGAGATGAGATGCCGGAAATGGGATATTAGCTGTGCTATGTGGAAAGAGCAGAGGAGCTAGAATTGTTTGAAAATTATTTCATGGGTGCGTTGGACTGAATGACACCTTTTGATTCGTATTATTTTTTGATTTTATAACATTAATTGGGGAAAGCTATAGAGTGATTAGTAAAAGTAGTGAAACTGTGATACAGTTACCCAAAAATGATGTCCACGAAAGAACTGGAAATGCATGACATAAACAGTAGTAAAATGTTTTTAAGAGATTCCCAAATGACAACTAAATGATTTTCCAATTTGTATGCTTTGATACTATTGGTTAGTTTTCTCATCTTGCTCGGCTGAATGTAAAATCTCTGACCTTTTATGTTTTAGCTCCTAGTTCCCTTATTGTAAAGTTCATTGGGTGTAGCCTGAACTGCTTCTCACTGAGACTTCTCTAACCCATTTCTGAAGATTCTGTTATGCCCTTGACTTTCTTTCACAGCTGCCATTGATGATGACCAAGTTCGTTATAGCTATGTCAAAAAGAAGGGATATGTCCGACTCCACACAAACAAGGGGGATCTAAATCTGGAGCTACACTGTGAGATGGTTTGTACAAGTTTAATTAATGGGGTTTTGGGGTCGATTTCACATCCAGTGTAATAGTTTGGAATCCTTTGCTGCACTGGAGATTTACAATGTGTGTATTTATTTTCAATAAGTCTTCAGATTTTAAGGATGCACGTTTGTACCGTTTCACTATGTGATGTCACTGTGAGCAGAGATGCTTATGAGATAGCTATTAAAGAGTGTTTTTAAAAGTCTCGCCTTCTCCGAATTGGTGTTAGGGAAAGGAAAGAATGGAGCTGAGGATCAGTAAGAGGAGGGAGGGGAGGCTAATGATCCAGCTGGTGACAGCTGCGATTCCGGATTACAACCTCCAGTTTCCCGCCTTTGAAGCTCCAGGGCTTCTTCCAGCCGGATTTCACTCGGATACTGAAGCAGATCAGCAGATTTCTGAGCCCCATGGCGGGTGGGCTGTCCGGTTTCAGCTTCCCGCGGTTTCTCAATCTCCGCTTTGGAGCCTCTTGCTCTTCTGCTTGGCCTGTCACCAGGAAGTCAGTGGCATCATTGGAGCAAGTGTGCATGTGCGGACACATATCGGCAGCCATCTTGCACACCATCTTGCATTGGCAGGAGACACAGTGAGACTTAAAAGACAAGAGCTTTATTTTGCGCATGCTCGATTTGTAAATGATCATTGAGCAAGCACACCTTTCATCCCTACTTCCTTCAAGTTGTTTATAACAATATCCAGTGTAGTTTACTGAAATGAGCAAAAGCGAACATCACCATAACTTTAGTGCACTTGATAAACTATTTATTATTTGCAAAAGTTACAATGCCCATCTTTAGCTTTGCTTGTGGTTGATTAACATGTATACAATATATCCTTGAAATATTTGTGCACTCCATACAAATATCTTAACAGAAGACAATTCTGCAGGGGACAAGTGGGTTCTACAAATCTGATTTCATTTACTTTTCTTTCTAAATATAAAAGAATCAAAAAGCAGCGATTATATCCATGGTGTGTCTCTTTGTGCATGCGTGATTTTCATAATCATTCTTTTAAAATGGGCACGAAATAAATGATCTGAAAATCACAATTCGCCTCAAAAGATTTGTCTTAAGTGAATGCTTCATTCTTTATATTGATACTAATGATTGACAGGACATCCAGTGAATAAATGTGAATGTTTAAATCTATATCATCACACGGCCATCTCGGCCTTTCATTGCACAGTATAATTGAAGGAGTCAGCGGGTTATTTATCATTCCTACTGTTGTGATTTCCTGCACAACTGAAATGATTCTAACAATAATTGTGAATGACATTCTCTGATTGTGACTGTGGTGCATTATTCCACGTAATCCTTTTTTACATATTGTTACAGTTTGGTTAGGGACCTTTTGCTTAAAGTAGAGGAGGTTTGAAATCCCAGTTACCCACCAGGGGATTAAAGCCATGGGGCGGATTTTCCCACGGCATGTTTCACGGCTGCAGAGTGGGATCTTCTGATTCCACCGCTATCAACGAGGTTTCCTGTTCTGTGCACCTCTTGCCGCCGGGAAACCTGTGGCAGTGGATCACCATCAGCTGCACCTGAAGATTCCATCACCTGTAACGGCCAGAAAATTCCGGCCATGAGATTTCACAGTTTTAAAGAAACAAAATATAATTGACTATACAAAGCCAGAAAATAAAACAATCTACAAATTCTATCTTCTACCCTAACATTCAGAATTTGCATGAGATAAATATGAATTAACAAGGAAACTGTGGTCGAACACACCACACTGTACATTAGATGGTAGCTGTGACCAATACAGATTCCTTTAATTCCTCAGGGCCTCATTGGATGACTGTGACAAATGTGAGTCACAAAATCTCCTTAAAGCTCTGTCTCCCTCACAAGGGATTTCAGCTGTTCACTTTTGAAGATCTTTTGATTGCCCTTGAAGACCACTCTGACTTGGACTGCTTCAACAACTGTTTACCTCCTGATGGTTCAATCTCTTCTCCTGAGACTGCATTTCAGGGGCTTCGTACAGCTGCACTCCGACCTCTAATTACTGGCCTTCTGGCAACTCTTTGCAGGCCCCTGGCTTCATTACGCTGGCAATGTCCCTAGGTTTCTCCAAACACCAGTTTCACAGCAGCATTGAGATGCCCTGGGAGCCATGTGCACCTCAGAGTTCAAACACACTCGAGCACAGAACCAGCAACTTTCTACCACTTTCGGAGTACCCCAGAACTTTGCCAGAGCCCTAACTGTATGATCACCTCCCAAGGTTTCTCTGTGAGCTGCAACCCACATGAGGTCCAAACTGTATCTAACCCCTCTCCAAGAGAACCTTCCTAAGTTCTACCCATCTCCTCCATAATGTAACATTTCAGGGTTCACTGATTATTTTTAAACTAATTTAGCTGTAACTCCCAAATAAAACATCTCTTTTTTTTCTGCACTTATTTGCAAGCAGTGTAGAAATCACACTTCCAGTTCTCCAGTTAAGTAAACCTACCTGCTGTTTTATGGCTCCATCTATTCTATTCTGACTCTATTGAAGAAACATGGCTAACCTTCTGGACTGCCATTTTCTTTTCGCTGTTCTGACAATCTTTAAAGCCAAGCATTTTAGTTCTCTTACCTAAGCAATAATAATCTTCCCAAAACTAAACATTACCTCTAAAGTATTGACATGCATCATGAACAAGTTATTCATCGCAATCTTCACAAATCTTGACATTCAGCCGTACCAGCCTCCTCTAATGCTTCTTCTGTGTAGTTGAGAAGACTACTTGCTTTGCACCACTGTTCCCTATCCAATCAGCACTGATGGTGTCATTGGAGTGTTGGTAGAGCTGCACTCATCCAGGCAAGTGGAGGGTATTCCATTACACTCCTAACTTGTAGATGGTGGACAGGCTTTGGGGAGTCGAGTGAGTTACTCACCATGGATTCCTAGCCTTTGACCTGCTCTCATAGCCACAATATTTATATGACCAGTCCAATTCAGTTTCTGGTCAGTGTTAATCCCCAGGGTATCGATAGTGGGGATTCAGCGATGGTAATGCCATTTAATGTTAAAGGGTGATGGTTAAATCCTGTCTTGTTGGAGATAGTCATTGCCTGGCACGTGTGTGGTGTGAATGTTACTTGCCACTTGTCAGCCGAAGCCTGGATATTGTTTTACTGCATCTGCTTCAGTATCTGAGGAGCTGCGAATGGTGCTGAACATTGTGCAATCATCCGCGAACATCCCCACTTCTGACCTTACGATGGAGGGAGCTGAAAATGGTTGTGCCCAGGACACTCTTGAGGAACTCCTGCAGTGATGTCCTGGAACTGCAATGATTGACCTAGACAACCATCTTCCTTTGTGCCAGATATGACTCCAACCAGTGGAGAGTTTTTCTCCTGATTCCTGGTCCATGCCATGTTCTTTTCACTATGATCATCCAATCTCACTGTATATCTCCCCCCCCTACCATGATGGCCTGAGGCCCCTCTGCTTCTTTCTGGAATGGAGCCCTATCAGTCCTCATCCACTAGCCCCCTCCTCCACCTGGCTGAACTCTATCTCACGTTGGACAACTTCTCCTTTGACTACTTACTTCCTCCAAAGAAAATATGTTGCTTTGGGAAACTATACAGATCCTAGTTTTACTTGCCGTTTTGTTAACTTACATGTGGAACATTCTTTGTTTCAGTTCTGCTCAGGTACCTTTTCTTGCGCCTCTTTCCGTCGATCATATCAATACTATTTCTTGTTCTCACTCTGAACTGGAAGAATAATTAACTTCGCTTCCAATTTCCACCTTCCCCCATCTCCGACTGTTCCCTTCCCTTCAACTTCTGTGTCCTCATTTCTAAGTCACAATGGGAACCCACGTGGGTCCTAGCTATGTCTGCTTTTTTGTGGGAGCTCCTATTCTGGCTACCTTCCTCACTACTTTTTATGGTACATTGATGACTATGTAGGCATTATTTTCTGCTTTCACCCTGAATTGGAAAATTTCATCAACATTACTTCCAATTTTCATCCTTCTCTTGCTCTTGACCACGGTCCTTTTCCGACTCTTCACTTCCTTAAATTCTCTGTCACCATTCCTGTTGAGAGACAATCGCTCGATAATCACTGGCTATGTCAGCATTTATTACCCATCCCCGATTGCCCAATTTCCAGATGATGGTGTACCGCTGTGTCTGCTGCCCTTGTCTCATCTGAAAGGCGAGAGTCAGCCTGATTTTGGGCTCAAGTCTTTGGAGCAGAATTTCTGACCCAATCGCACTTAACTGACAGAAAGCAATTCAGGATTTTAACTTGGAATTTTCTTTCAACAGTGTCACACCAGTTTAAAGTTTATTTATTAGCATCACAAGTAGGCTTACATTAACACTGCAATGAAGTTACTGTGAAATTCCCCTAGTTGCCACACTCCGGTGCCTGTTCGGGTACACTGAGGGAGAATTTAGCATGGCCAATTCACCTAACCAGCACATCTTTCGGACCGCACCATGCATTTATATCCATGGAACAGCGGGGGGAGAGGCTATGAGTTGCTCAGTATGAGGATTTGATGGTCATTTTCTTGGAGTATTTGGTTTGGTTCCATTTTATCACGTTTCTTACAGTCACTCGTGCGCTGCACCAACCAGGCTGCTGGAGTTCACAGAACTTTTGTAAATTAAGTTTACATGTCAACACATTTAAATAACTCAGGAAATGCATGTACTTGTATTTGTGTTATTTACTTTTCTTTTTGCTTTGTATGAAGAACCTGTATACCTTTTAGAAATGCTGTGCATGTCATTAGCCACTAGGAGGTGCACCATGTAAGGACTAAAAGGATCAGCCATCTGGCTTTCCAGAAAAGGCAGCACACACCTGTGCAAGCAGTGCAAGTTTCATGTTACTGGCTCTTGGAGGAGTGTATTTTAGAGCTTTTGATGTATATACTGAGACTGTACCACACTGAAGCTGCTTCGAAAGAAAATTAAAATCCACCCTGTTCCAAAAATCTCCTGTCTATCTCAGAACTTTTCAGGAGTGTCTGGAGCCCAAAGATTTAGTTGGAATCATCTTGTTGCAGTTGCAATACTACTACCATTTGGAGAAAAGGGGGCTGGTAGGGAGAAGACAGATATGCAGTGGGATTGAAACTGTCCTAGAAGCTATCATGCTATAACCTGATAATGGTGCAACCTTGCTTAAACTGACAGAGGTTCACAGATCAGACAGTCCCACCATTTAACAGCAGCAAAGAGAATAGAAGAGATAGGGCAGGGAAATATCATTAAAATTGTTTTTCATCAGATTTTTCCATACTTAATCGTTTTGAAATTTTGGTAATAGTTTCTGCATTACCTTCAATAGGGGACTCTGTTGAATGCATGGTGATCAAGTAAATCAATCCTTTATAGTGTAGATGGGATTATCAGGTTGTGAATGTAATGTTTCCTTCAGTGTGTTTTTATTCAGCATAGCAATGGATTAGAGCAACCTGTTTTTAATTATTTTTAATAACAAGTTACAGCTCAGTCTCTGCCATGTCTGGATGTGCTGTGTATTTGTGGGCGAAGGTGGGGTGGGTGTGGGGTATGCATGTCTTCAGTTTCTAGTTAGTAATTAGCCTTTTCTGAAGGTTCATTTGAGCAGCTTGCGCCTGTCTTCATGAATTGTGCAGAAGGTACTCTGACAACTTGCCCTCCTTAATAAACCTCACTGTGTTTTTTGGTCTGTAAAGTCTGGATTTGTCAGCGTGCAGTTGACCTGGAACAGCTGCTATCTTCATTGCTCCTGAATGTTGTTTTTGTCATTTGGGCATCTCACCAGGCATTGTGTCTTTACACTGATGCTACGCATTCCCATAATGAGCCTTCTGAACAAAACGGTTTGGTTCTGGGAGCTCTCAGTTTGTTCCACTGTAACAGAGCTGCACCACCAGCACTTCGGAAACACCATTAGGGAAGCCGTCCATCGTCATCAATCCTAAAAGCTGGCAGAAGCATGCAGCTGATCCACAGGACATCATTTAATTTGTTGTTTTAGAACATTTTCCACACAGCTATTGACATCAGACGCTCATTTAAAAGGGAGGAATAAGTACAGTAACTGGGCTGCTCTCTTTCCTTGATGTATTCACGAATGAGATAATTAAGTAAAACAGTAGGCGACATTCCAACATCCATTTCTGTGAACCAGTGTGTCTTGTCTTATTGAGCAAAACAATTACCTCTCTTGAGTCGATGTGTTTTTCATTTCTCTGAAAAATAGAAGCCTCAACAAGTGAGGTTTTCCACTTATCAGGAAAACTTCTTGGCAAGCTAACACTTTGCAACAAGTTTCCTACATTAGATCAGCTGCTAATAAATTGCCCACATCGGTTTCTCAGAGAAACCAAATATTGAAATAAAGGACGTTGCTGTTTATTGGAGGGAACGTTTGGCAAACTAAATCCCTCTGAGATTGACAGTACTTCTCTGTTCGGTACTGCTGGTGAGTTCCCTTCTTCCTGACCAGCCCAGTGCAGTGTAGGAACAGTTTTATTACTTGTGCATACATGGAAGTGTCGGTATATTTGGTCAGTCACTTCCACCACATAAGATCAAGGTGACAACTTTTCCTATACATGTCCCAAGTTGCTATGTAGGCTGACTCCTGTTGAAAAGTTGAAGATTTGCACCCTGACTGGCTTCCAGCTGTGGCAATGGTTTGACAGTCATGCCTATTAATCCTTCTGGTTTCAGTGGCTATTTTGCTATGGGAAGTGTAGTTTGTATGTGGCATGACATTAGCCTTTGGACTGGACTACTTTTCATGCTTTCAGTCAGTTCTCTCTCTCTCTTGGATTGCCTTATATACATCTGTGCTCGATTTCCTTGATTTTTTGTTGGTTCCTTTGACAATTTTAACTGCCGCCACAACTTTTCCATTCAACTGGGAGTACAGAGATGATGTATATTGTGAATTTCCCAATCCTTTTTGAAGCAGATGAATTTTGCACTCACGAACTGAGTGCATTGTCACTTGTCACAATGTCTGCACTGCTGTAACAACTGAAGTGTACGTACGGTCAGATATTCTACTAGGCTGCTGTCATCGTTGAAGTCAGCTAGTCTAACTCCAAGCAGTCAGAATAGTAGTCTACATTGACTAGATAGTCAGTTCCTGCTATCGTGAAGAGGCCTATTCCCAGCTTCATCCCTGGTCTGTGTGGGATGTGATGCGTCATCAGTGGTTTTTTAGCTTGGTTTTCATTACAAACACTGCTTTGCCCATTGTGGTCTTTAATTTCACTGTTTCTTCGCTCATGTTTATCCAGGAGAGTACTCCTCTTGCCTTTCGCAGACCCAATTTAAAACCTTGATGGCTTCCATGCATATGCGCCGGCATCTGTCCTCTTATCTCCTCCGAGATGATTTCCTTTGTGCAAGATGCCATATTGGGCTGTCAATTCATCTCTCTATGCTCTTGTGGCCGCAGGTGTGTCTTTGACACTCTAAGGCCATCCATTCGTCACTACTACTTGTCGCGCTTAGGGAGTTGCATCTTGTTGGGTAACTTATTTGATTTGAGCAAGGCACTTGTCTGTCAGATTCACCGAATCTTCTGGGTTGATGGCTTCCAGATCATGTTGATCTGCTGCTTCATGTTGACTCAGGAAGATTTCAGATTCTATTGTTGCACCCTCAACTTTCTTCACAAGGAGTGTTGCTCTCAACAGCATGTCTGCGATGTACATTTGTTTCCCTTGCTTGTGTATCTCATCCAGATAATATTTCTGTAAAGAACACTACATTCCTTGCAGACATTTTAGAGCAGATAATAGCAGTTTGAGAAAAATTATTTGAAGTGACTTGTTGTCAGATTCCATTGGTACTGTCTCTCCCAAGCAGGTAATGATGAAAATGTTCACAAGCAAACAAAAAGCTGCGCTCGTCCTCAGTCTGAGCATGGCATTGTTCCATCTGTGTTAGATCCTTGGATGCAAATGAGGCCCATTGTCCTTGCTGCATCAAGGTTGCTCCAAGACATAGAAACATAGAAAATAGGAACAGGAGTAGGTTATTCGGCCCCTCGAGCCTGCTTCGTCATTCAGTATGATCATGCCCAATCCTTCATCTCAAACTTATACTCCCATTCTCTCCTCATACCCCTGAGATCTTCCCTCAATCTTCTAAACTCCAGTGAATAAAGGCCTAGTTGATCCAATCTCTCCTCATAAGACAATCCTGCCATCCCAGGAATCAGTCTGATGAACCTTTGCTGCACTCCCTTATTGACAAGTATATATTTTCTTTGGTAAGAAGATCAAAACTGCACACAATACTCCAGGTACCAAGGCCCTGTACAGCTGCAGTAAGACATCCTTGCTCCTGTACTCAAATCCTCTTGCAATAACAGTTAGCATACCATTTGCCTTCCTAACTGCTTGCTGTACCTATATGCTTGCATTCTGTGATTGGTGTACAAGGGCACCCAGGTCCCTTTGTACATCAACATTTCCCAATCTATCACCATTTAAATGATACTTTTATAATAGAGAAGCTATGTCAAGTTTTTGCAACACAGAAGTTACCAGATTCTCTCGTTTTGGATAACAGCACCATATTTACAAGTGAGTTGTTTCAAGAATTTACGCAAAAGAGTGGCATATGCCATGTGCATACTGAGCTGTTTCATCCAGCTTCAAGTTGTTTGGCTGAGCGAGTTATTCAAACTTTGAAAGAGGGATTGAAGAGAATGACAGGTGATACTTTGAGAACCAGACTCTCAATGTTCTAGTTCCAATATCGTATCACACTGCAGCCAACAACAGGGCTGTCTTCAGCTGAATTATTGTTGGTACAAGACTAAAGTCTTACCTGGATCTGCCTCACCCAGATCTCAGAGCAAGAGTGGGCAGGAGACAAGAGAAGCAAAAGGAGTGACAAGACTACCATGCAAAGGAGACAGTTCAACTCGGATGATTGCGTTTACGTTAGGAACTTTTGTATTAACCAGAAATGATTATCAAGAATAATTCAAAACCAAAGTGCTCCAGGATATTGGGTAATGAAGCTGCACAACAGAAGGGTTGTTCGAAGTCATCAAGATAATATTCATTTACATTATGACTCTGGGTCACAACAGTTTCCGATAACAAGGTAGAAGGTAATGCTGTTGTGGACATTCGCCAGGAAGTGATTCCTATTGCACAAACTTTTACAGTGGCATGAGTGAGGAACGTTCAAGCATAGATTCTCAGCCTCCTTCTACATCTACAGACCTAAATCAACTGACACAAGAGCCGCCAGTAGTTAAAGAATCACCAGTGGTATTGCATAGATCGTAACGCAATCAAAGAGCTCCTGAAAGACTGCCATATAGTTGAAACATTATTTTCATCGTATTTCTGTCCTGATGGGGGATTGAGGTTTAAGGGAGGAGAGGTGTTAGAGTTTTGTAGTAGCATTTGTCCATGTAAATGTGTTGCCGATGTCTTTGAGTAGATTTGCACATGCACGGGAAGTCATCGGCAGCGCGGGCTTTTGGAGGAGTCTGCAAGAGAGCGTTCTGCAAGCAAGACCTGCGTATTAGTTGCTCCTGATCATGGTCAACTATGATTTCTTCCATTTTTGTCTCTACATTATAAACTAGCCGATCATTCACTATGGCTTCCACTCTTGGAAGATCACTGACAGGCTGAGTGCATTACTGTTGATTAGTTATTGTTGTTTGTAAACTTCCTTATCTCTTTCTGTAAATTGCTTTTTAGCAATGCGTTCATCTACCTTTATTGTGGATTCAAGTTACGACACCTGCTATTCTGCTTTTCCTACTGAAATGGATAACTTCACACACAGCCATGTTACATTGCATCTGCCATGTATTTGCCCACTCACTCAACTTGTCTAAATCATCTTGAAGCCTCTTTACATCCTCCTCACTGCTCACATTCCCACCTGTTGTCAGTAAACTTGGAAATGTTACATTTATTTCCCTCATCCAAATCATATGATATATATTATGAACAGCAGTGGCCCAAGCACTGATCCGTGCAGTACCCCACCCCGGTCACTGCCTGCCAATCCAAAAGAGACCCATTTGTTCCGACCCTGTTTCCTGTCTGCTAACCATTTTTCAATCTACGCCAATATATTACCCCCAATCCCATGTGCTTTAATTTTGCACACTAACCTTTTTCTTCAGCTTCAGGTTGATCTGGCAGGCTCTATCTCGCAGTTGTACTAAATACTGATCATGGTCAACTATGATTTCTTCCATTTTTGTCTCTACATCATAAACTAGCAGATCATTCACTATGGCTTCCACTCTTGGAAGATCACTGACAGGCTGAGTGCATTGATACTCTTCTGGAGCCATGAAATGCCAAACCGTACGCACAACCATCAGCATCTCCCAAATGGCGTCCAGAATGTAGTTAAAAAGCTGCTGCTTTCATCCAGCTTCACTTGCTGCCTAAGGTAGTAATGATCTTTGCTGTGGCAAAATTTCTTCAATAGTTGGCATCGGGTAGTGAGATCCTTTGGGTCTAAGTATATTCTCAGATTTCCAGGTTCTTTCACTGCTACCATGCTGCTGATCCAGTCTGTAGTTGTCAATTAGTTGATTACTCCCTTGCTTTGCAGTTCTATCTTGTTTTTTAGCTTTGACTTGAGGGCAGCTGGAACTCTTCTTGGCAAATGCTGAATTGGCCTTACACTCTCACCAACTTCATATGATATTCTCCATGTGGACATCACAACCCTATGAACATAGCTTTGTATTCCTGCAAGTTCTGTTTGGCAGTCAATGGTTTTGTGTACTGCAGCATATTTAAGGTCATCAGTCCAAGCTTTAGGCTTGACTCAGCTAAGTTGAGTGGCCGTTGCCTACCATCTGTGATCTGGAACTCCAGATCATCCTTCTTGCCACTGCACTGGATTCTCAGACTAATTTCCATTTTTGGTAAAAGTATTATCCCATCATGTAACTTCAGCCTTACTTTTGAGGGCTTCGTTTTTGGATCACCATATTGAGCCAGTTTGCACAGGTCTGTAAAGGCCGTGATGCTGCATAATGCACAGTGCCCATCTGATACTTCTGATACTACTTGTTTGCTTGGTACTCTCCTGCGATCATCATTGTAGCAGTCACAATCCATTTATCACCTTTCGACTTGACAGAACCAACCTGTTGTATCATGAATAGTTCTTCATCAGCCTCTTCGGCTGATATCTTTCCAGTAGCTATCAGTATGGTCTTGTTTTCTTCTTTATAGCCAAGCACTTCTGTATAAAATGATTCAGCTTCTTGTACTTTAAACACTTTTTTTCCCATGCAGGGTAATCCTTCTTTTCCTATTGTATGATGTTCTCTAGAGTATTTGCATCCTGCTCTTTGTCCGTGATTGCTTTGCTCTTTCGGCTGGAATGTCTTGCAGCATAATATACCTCCTGGTCTATTTTGCCATACAGATACCCTAGCTAAAGTATTACAACTTCAACATTTTTACACATGTCTTTCGCTTTATTGTGCATTAAGTTTCTCTTCTTTCAGTAGACTTGCTCTCACTGAGGGGTCTGGTATGCTTAAGACAACACTGTCTTTAGTGGCCCAAATTTACATCATTCTGCAAGCTGTGTTACTGCAGTCATGTGCTGATCAATGACCTCCTTTTCACCTTGTGCTTTAGTGTTGAATACTTAGCATTCATTAGTTATGTTCACTTGGGATTCAAAGCGATTTTTCAAGGCTTTCAAATTCTGTGTTATCTGTTTCCTTTGTTTGTCAGATTTCGGGTAAAATATAATTTATAGCAGTCTCTCCAGCAGAGTTAAAATGTGGTAACTTGTATTGGATCTGGATTGTTAATTAAATCTGTTGCAATCTCATAGTTTTGCCGTCGCAAGTGGAAAAATTGCCAGTTCTACCACATGTTGCCTTTCATTTCTACCAGAGAATTGAGAGGAAAGTTTACAGCTATGTTGACTCACCCAGTATTTTATCTGCAAGCTTTCGGTTTTGTTTGCTTTTCCTTGTCCTTTATATGTAGCTTTTAACAGATTTGAACCTTTCTGTGTACCTTTCTTCATAACTGTGGCTTCTCTGCAGCTCCTGTTCACTCCTGCCACTCCCAACATCCCCACCTTTTCCTGAATCACCTTTCCTGCAAGCGCAGGAAATGCAACACCTGCCCTTTTTACTTTCTCCATTTTCATTATCAAAGGCCTCAACTGCTCCTTCCACGTGAAACAGTGATTCTTTCAGTGGATTCAATTTGGTACACCGTATTTGCTCGGAGAGTCGGTGCAGCCTCAATGGGCCAAATGGCCTCTTTCTGCACTGTAGGGATTCTATGATTCTGAACGCAGACTCACTGTCTCACCTCTCTCTTTTTCACATACACACCTCTCCCCTGCTCACCCTCACACACACCTTCAAACTCACTCTCTTACACACACGCTCACCTCTCTACCCCTTGATCCATGGCCGCTCCCCCTCCTGCCCCATGGTCGCTGTCTACCTCACTCCATCATCTGGTCTCGCACTGGCCTGGACCTTTCCAGACTTAATTCGCTGCTGTTTCCAGCTTGTGCAATCAGGACCTGGCTTCTCACTGCATTGGCTGCTCTCAAGCTCACTGGTGAGACATGATTTCACTGGAGTTTTGAAGCGTAAGAGTTGAAACCAACAAGATCTTGAGGGGATACGGAGAAAATGTTGTGGGAGAACCTAAAACAAGGGGTCACAGTTCTAAAATAAGATAAAGATGAGGAGAATCTTTTTCTCTGAGGGCTGAGATTCTTTGGAACTCTCTCCCCCAAAATGTAGGGGAAACAAAGTCTTTAAATATCTTCAAGGCAAGGCTGGATAGATTCTTGATTAACAAGGGGTGAAATGTTATCAGTGGTCAAGAATGGCAGACTTAAAGGGCCTCCTACTGCTCCTATTTCGTATCTTTGTATGTAATCTCCACTTTTGGTTCCTTGTCATAAAAAATGTGGATTTCTCTGAAAATTATGCAGATAGAAATAAACCAGTGAATCACTCCTACCCTGTCCACGGATTCCTGCTGATGGATTAAAGATGTGCAATTTCCCTATAATAATATTTTTTCTGGGATTATTATGGAAAACAGGTATAGCCCTACAATGGCATAAATATTTTTCCACAGCAGTAGCTACCTGTTTCTCTGGCTCTATTTATATTTTTGTGGAATTTTCCAATGCAGTCACTTCCATCTTCTAACAATATTATTTGCCTAATTAGCCACAGCAACAGTCCTTTTCCCCTCTGTGCCAAAGCTTGTTTTGTTCTGGTTTGTGTTACTTGCAGAAATTCTGACAGCCTTCCAGCACAAAACCAACAGTGTAAGGAGCCCCAGGGGAGTGAGGATTGTAGAGAGAAGTATTATAACGCTTGGAAATATAATTGTCATTCCTCTTGAGTTAAAAGATCTTGCCCTCTGTTTGGAGTACTATAAGTTCTGAAGTTCTGAAAGATCTGGATTTGGAAAATCTGCTGACCCTCAGTTTGTGAATAGAAATTAAGCTAAGTTATTCAAATGCATCAAGTTTCCATTGAAAAAATGGTGAAAGCAGAAATTTCTGTGCCTCTGTAATCTTGGTACCTCTGCATTCTGTCCTTCCCTGTCAAAAGGTGATCATTTGGACCATCAAATCCGTGCTAGTGTTCTGCAAGAGCATTTTCCTTTTCCCATAATCCTGCAAATCATTTTATATTCCTGTTTATACATTCCTGTTTGAAAGCCGCAATTTCTGTTTGAAAGTCACAATTGAATCTGCCTTCACCACTCGCTGGCACTTTATACCACATCTTCACTACTTGCTGTGTTTAAAAAAGTTTTTGTATCTTGTCTTTGTTGACAATTTAAATATGGCTCCTCTGATTCTTGCCTCTGCAAAAGCGATAAGTTTCTCTCTATCTACTCTGTCTGGACCCCTCATTATTTTGAATACCTCTGTCAAATCTCTTCTCAATGGAAGAGAAAACTCCTAGTTTCTCTGATCTATCCATGCAATGGATGAACCCTAAAACCATCCTTGTAAATCTTTTCTGCACCTTCTGCAAAACCATCACACACTTATTAAAGTGGAATGCCTAGACTTGGACACAGTCGCTGTGACTAAATGTGTGTGTTGGGAGTCTTGCCCATCGGTTGGAGAACCCCAATGGGCACTCCAGACACCTTTCTCCCAGAGATCCAATGCTACTACATTCCAATCAGGCACTTATCTGGGCAGCATCAAGTCTCCTGACTGATTAAGCCCCCAATAGGGCAGCAATCCTGACCCCAAGAGCTGCTGGCTAATCAACGCCATTGGGAGCAGTGGTAACTGCCAGTGCTGAAGTTGGGTCTTCACCAGAGATGACCAATGGATGAGTGTGGGTGGGGAGGGGGTTGCCAGAGAGGGAGCTGTAAACAAGGGCAAGGGGTGAGGGTGTGTCTTCCTGCATCTGCACTAAAAGGGACTCTTGCATGTTAGGCTGCTGGCAAACCTGACATGGTTTGTTGGGTGGCATCCCTGAATGGCCAGTTGCCTGCCCGCGGTGGCTGAATAAAGCCCTTAGGGGCCTCATTTGTCCTCCGGTGAGAAGACCCACCTGCATGCTTTCCCACCCCAGACTTGATTGGAGGGAAGTAGAAAGGCAGTGGGATGTCCACCCTGTACCTTCCTGCCCAAGCACACGGTCCAACCATACCTCGGAACTCATCTGGTGGGGAAGGGAGGCATTTACTTCCAACCAGTACTCCAAAGTTCACTGTAACACCCTTACTTTTGCACTCTACGCCTTGATTTATAAAGCCAAAGATCCCGTATGTTTTTTTATACTTTGTCAATGTTCCCTGATTATGGTCTTTCAGTTCCTGTAGCCCCTTTAGAATTGCATCCATTGGTTTATATAGCCTCTTGGTATTCCTCCTACAAAAATGAATCACTTCACACTTCTCTGCATTAAGTTTCATCTGCCACATGTCCAGCTCCACCGCTTGTCTATCACCATCTTCCTTACAGTTCATTGTTCTGTTACAGTTTTGCCTGCCAGACTTTGATTACAATTTATCTGGGCCAGATTCATTCTTACCCCACTGAAATTGATTCTCCCCCAACTAATTACACTTTGTGTTACTCCATGTCCTTTCCAATAGCTATCCTAAACCTTATGATGCTATGACCACTGTCCCCTAAATGCTCCCCGACTGACATTTGATCCACTTTACCCACCTCATCCCGAGAAACAGATTCTGCAATACTCCCTTCCTTGTTGGGTCAGAAACATGTTGCCCTAGAAAATCCTCGTCAAATCACTTCAGAAAATCTACCTATTCTCTGTCTTCTGTACCATTACTATCCCAGTATGTCTTAGTGCATTCACATGCATGTGCTGAAATGGGACTGAAATTTGAACAAGTTAAGCATGCTGTTACCATGCAGTGGCGAGGTGAATCTGATTTTCTACTAACAGGATGCTGCTATCACTTGAAAGATGGTGTTCTGTTGCCACACAATTGAGTAGCGTCAAATCTCAATTTCAGTACTAGTGTGATGCCAGGTATATAGGCCATCTGTTCCAGTGATTGGCAGTTTGAATCCAACAACATGGGCAAGATTTTCCCGCCTCACTACACTGGTCAAGTGGTGTAGCGAGGCGGGAAATTTAAACGGGATTCGTGATCGGCATCTGGACAGTCGCAATCTTCCCAGGCCATGTTTTCTGATGTAATCGCGATTAATGCGGGGGCGGGGGGAGGTTGAGTACACGGCGACTTGGAATTACCCAGGAGCTAAAGGAGCCTATGGTTCCTCATTGCTTGCCCTATGGCAACACCTCAGTCAATCAGTCAACTTGCCAACCAATCAGTACCCTTTTCTCCTGTGGTAGCATTTGAAATTTGGCATTCTTATATTTGTCCTGACAAATGTGATATGAAAAGCTTTGGTAACATTTGGTACAAGTGCTTAAATATATCATGAGGAAATTGTGTGAGAGAAATGCAGACACTAACAGTGGAATTCGAATTTAAGTGGAAGATGGTTTTTCATTCGATTACAAAGAAAATTTCCTATTTTATACACATTCTAACTGCGCAACAAATGGAGTAGATCAATCGAATGCTGTGTCGGTTTAACTTGGTTCTCATAGATTCAGCAGTTTTATTTATTGGCTAGCTTTATGTTGTTGGCATGTGATAATGAGGGATTCCAAGTGCAGTCAATGTAAATCAGGAGCCTTCAAAATACAAATAGAAACCCGACTTTTTAGTTTGAAGAGTGCTGTAATTCATGACCTTGCTCCACCCATTCAATGCAGTCTGAGTGCAATCAATTATCTGTATAGAAATAAGAGACTCACCAGTTAATTTATCAGACTGGATCCTGCTCCTAGGTCATTGTAACCCATAAATGTGAGATCTGTCAATAACTCATTTGCTACAGTTAATGTCCATTTTTCTCCATTTAAACACTTCAAGGAGTGCCAAAACTATCTTATTTAAGTTTGTTTCCATTAGCAGGGCAATTTAATAACCAATTTAAACTTACAAGATTGTCTTCAAAGTCAGACACACTTTGAGAGTGGAATCAGTATGCATGGAGTGCCATTTTAGGCACTAAATTAATGGTTTGTTCCCAGGCAAAGATAGATTGCTGTCAGTGACAGAGTTTGTTACTGGAACTGGAATTTTATTTTGGCCTGAGGTAAACAAAATAAACCCGATGTTCTTTTTTACAGTACAAGCATTTATTTGGTAAATCTAGCTCCAGCTTCCCTTTCCCAATATCAGGGAAATTTTGCAGCTGTTTTTGTACAGTTGCAACTGTGCACAGTTACCCATTGGCTTGCACTGTTCTTGCTGAATCCACCCTGCAGTATAAATTTGCAACGAGAGCAGGGCAGGAAAGGACTTTGTGTCAAAATGGACTTTTGACCGTATGCAAGTGTAACTCTATAATTTGTAGAATCACAGAATGGTGCAGGAGGCCATCGTGTATGCGCCAGTTTTCCAATTGAGCATTATGACCTTGTGTCATTCTCCTGTCTTTTCCCCGTCCCCCTGCACATTGTTTCTATTCAGATAATCATCTAATACTTTCTTGAATGTCTCGATTGAATCTGCCTCCTCTGCACTTCCAGGCAGTGCCTTTCATACCATTTGCATCTGTTGTAAATTATAGAATCATAGAATCCCTACAGTGCAGAAGGAGGCCATTCGGCCCATCGAGTCTGCACCGACCACAATCCCACCCAGGCCCTACCCCCACATATTTTACCCGCTAATCCCTCTAACCTACGCATCCCAGGACACTAAGGGGCAATTTTTAACCTGGCCAATCAACCTAACCCGCACATCTTTGGACTGTGGGAGGAAACCGGAGCACCCGGAGGAAACCCACGCAGACACGAGGAGAATGTGCAAACTCCACACAGACAGTGACCCGAACCGGGAATCGAACCCGGGACCCTGGAGCTGTGAAGCAGCAGTGCTAACCACTGTGCTACCGTGCCGCCCCACTGTGCTACTTGCTTATGCCAAGCAGTTAATATTCTTCACCTTTTTAAAAAATGCTCTTCAGAATTACACTGTACTTTTATTATATCCAAACCCAGTATAAAATCATATGAAACAAGGCAAAAACTTTGTACATCTTGCTGCATGGCATGTCTCTATGATGTTTCTCACTTTAAATCTGTGACCCATCGTTCTCAATTATTTTACAAGTGGGAACGTTTTCTCCCTATCCACTCTGTCCAGCTATTTCATGATTTTCAATACCTCTATTAAAACTACACTTAGCCTTCTTTACAAGAAAAAGAATCCCAGCCTCTCCAATCTATCCTAATAACTGAAGTTTCACATCCCTGGAACCATGTTTTTAAACGTCTTCTGCACTCTTTCCAATGTGTTCACATCCTTCCTATGGTGTGGTATCCAGAACTGCACACACTATTCCAGCTGAGGTCTAACAATTCTTATGACCCTGTTAATAACGCCCAGCATACTGTATGCTTTATTGATTGCTTTCTCCACTTGTCCTACTACCTTCAGTGATCTATGCACATATACTTCCAGATCCCTCTGCTCCTGCACCCACTTAAGAATTTTTCCCTTTATTTTGTATTGTCTCTCCCATGTTCTTCCTATCAAAATGTTTCACCTTATACTTATCCGCATTGAACTTCATCTACCACCTATCTGCCCACTCTACTGGCTTGTCTATCTCCTTTTGAAGTTCTAAGCTGTCCTTACTGTTCTTTACAATGCTTCCAAGTTTCATTTATGTGACTTGTATTTTTTAGGCAAAGGTTCTCCTTTATTTGCATTGTGTACTGCTCCAGAATGTTACTTGATTAAGGGTAGACCTGGAGCCAAGTTTTACATACACATATTTATTTCGAATTACACATTGTAAGCCTACACCTCCATATCCAACAAGCAACAAGCCCTGTCTATTTATCAGGCTGAAGTGAATCCTCAGTTAATGCCCGCCACCTGCTTACAGTTAAACACAATTAATACACAATTAACATTGAACACAACAGATGTATGAAATGAATTATGACATTTAGCTTTTGACATCGATACATTTTTGTAAGCTACATGTCAATTAATGCACTTAAGGGCATTTGCATCCCAATGGGACTTTGAAATGAGACTTCCTTGGACTGGAAACTTGATGTAGTCGTGTTGGCATTGCAAAATGATATGCAGCTTTTTGATGGGGCTGGACGCATGAGAAAAGACTATAAGCCACTGTACACAATACCATTTTCTGGGATGATATGTGAAAATTCACCACCAAACCTGTGACCTGGAGCAGGCTGTATCTGACCATTGTTCCTTCTCAACTTTTCTGTACTGGGTGGGTTATAAAATCCTCTGAACAGTGGTGTTGGTATCATGTTTCTGCTCTCTTTCCTGCCCATGCGTAATTTACGATACAGAAGTCATGACTTGGGGCCCGATTAACGGGCGCAAAATCACGGTAAAGTCTGGCATCGGGCCTTTAACGCGAGCTGCACCCGAATCCGAGCAGATCGCGGCTTTACCGACACCCAATTCGGGCGCGGGTCCGGCCCGATGATTTAAATGCATTTGCATGTATTTAAATCAACTTAATGAATCGCGCGCCCAACTCTACCACCAAATCCCACTTTACCACAGCGTGGCCCAATCCGGATCCGCGTTTTTAGCAACCTGCAAAATAAAAGTCCGAAGCGGATTTCTATTCAGCAGGGGAATCTCAGAAGCCCATCCTCCCCGACCATCCTTCGTGGACCCCCCCCCCCCCCCCCCCCCCGCTAACCACCCCGGCAGACCTCCCCCCCCCCTCCCCCCTAACCACCCTGGCAGACCCCCCCCCCCCCCCTTCCCCCTGGGATCGGACCCCCCTGGGAGGCAGGCCCCCCTCGGCAGAGCACACCCCCAACCTACCTCGATCGCTGGTCTCCCTCCACCATCCTTCCGACCTGCAGTCCTTTGAGAGCCTGCAGCACCTTCCTGGCCTACTGCTGGCGTCCGCCGGAGGAGGGGGGCGGGCGGGCTCAGATGGATCTCTGGTTGGGGGGTGCGGGAGGATGGACTTGGGAGAATCTTGCAAACTGAAAATAATGTAGCATCTTCTTTATGCTGCCTAATTATCTATGGGAAAGGTAATTAAACTACAGTGTCCTAGTGAGCAATTAGTGACCTGTATAATACATTTGTGATCTGTAACTGGATTGTTGATGCTCAAATGTTCAGAGTCCTGTGGTGAACTTGGAAGAATTGTCCCCGTGGTGGAATTTGGTTGGAAATAAGATTCAAGGAGATTACTAAATCTTGTTTTCATCTGAACATTGCACAGATTTAGAGGAATTCCCTTTGGAAAATAATGTCAAAATTATAATCGCATGAACTAAAAACCTGACAGGCAAAAATTTGGGAAAATATTTCAAAATATGGATGGGGGATATATATTTTGAAATATTTTCCCAAATTTTTGACTGTCAGGTTTTTAGTTCCTGCGATTATAATTTTGACATTATCTTCCAAAGGGAATTCCTCTAATTCTGTGCAATGTGCAGATGAAAACAAGATTTAGTAATCTCCTTGAATCTTATTTCCAACCAAGTTCCACCACGTGGACAATTCTTCCAAGTTCACCACAGGACTCTGAACATTTGAGCTCATGACTACAGGGACATCAACAATCCAGTTACAAATCACAAATGTATTATGCAGGTCACTAATTGCTCACTAGGACACTGTAGTTTAACTACCTTTCCCACAGATAATTAGGCAGCACAAAGAAGATGCTACATTATTTGCAGTTTGCAAGATTCTCCCAAGTCCATCCCCCCTGCTCTCGCTGCTGTATTTTTCTTTTGCACCCGGGCGCGCTGCTTTGGATTTTTTTCGAACTGCGCATGCACAGTTCAGAGCTCCGATCTGTCCGCCAGCGCTAAGCCCCGCCCACTGCGCGGATCGGACTGGAGCCGGCAAAACACGTATGGGCGCGCTGCAAAGAGGATTCCAGGCTCGGATCTATTTGACGCCCAGATTTGGCACTTAGACTCAGAATGTTAAAATCAGGTCCTTAGAGTATGCTGAAAATTTCTCCCAATGATTTGGCAAATTTCTGAGTGACCTGTTTATTTCAATGTGTGGTACATTTCAGATTGCTGCACGGCAACACATGCACGCATGTTAGAGGGAACATTGGTCTTGACAGCAACCTTTTTGGCACTAATACTCCAGAGTGACTTGGCAGAGGCTCAGTAAAAAATTGGTATACTTCCCAATTGTGTGTAGCAGTTAAATGAGCAATTATTTGATGTAGGCAGAGCTTTGGAAAGAAATTCAGCCTCCACTTTAAAAACTCTTATCCTCACCTGTGTCTTATTCGCTGCCTGGTCTGCAGAGACTTGGAGCTAGATTTACCAAACAAATGCTTGTACCAGTGGTGTTAGTATCATGTTTCTGCTCTCTTGCTGTTACCTTGAATCTCATTGCTGTCTTACCAAGGCAGACAACTACAGGACAGTCTAAGATTGAGGCTATGATATAGCAAAATGGAGAAAAATTACCTGACAGCCATGGGAAGAATTTACTTAAAACTGCACTGTCTTTGTTGAATTTTTAGTACTTGTGGGATTATGACTCTCCTTTGTCTCTATGGAAACTAACTTGCAAAGAATGTGAAGGATGCAGCATTCAGTAAATGCTCTACTATTCCTTTGAGCTTCTGGATAGCTTTACAGTAAATCCTGCTCCTTCGCTGGATGCACATTAGATTTCAATACTCACTCCATCAAGATTGTCTTCAAAGTCAGGCACACTTTGAGGGTGCAATCGTTATGGAGGAGACCAATTTGGATCATGTACTTGACACTGGCTGAAGATGGTTGCGAATGTTTCAACCTTGTCTTTTGTATTTATGATCTGGGCTTCCCCACCATTCAAGGCGTGGGGCGGCACAGTGGTTAGTACCGCTGCCTCACAGCGCCAGGGACCCGGGTTCGATTTCCGGATTGGGTCACTGTCTGTGTGGAGTTTGCACATTCTCCCTGTGTCTGCGTGGGTTTCCTCTGGGTGCTCTGGTTTCTTCCCACAGTCCAAAAGATGTGTGGCTTAGGTGGATTGGCCATGCTAAATTGCTCCTTGTGTCGGGGACTAGCTAGAATAAATGCATGGGGTTATGGGGATAGGGCCTGGGTGGGATTGTGGTCGGTGCAGACTCGATGGGTCAAATGGCCTCCTCCTGCACTGTAGGATTCTATACAAGTTGGGGACATTAGTCAAACCTGCTCCTCCTGTTAGTTGCTTAATTGCCCACCAGCATTCACCACTTGATGTGGCAGGCCTGAAGAGCTTTAATTTGATCCATTGGATGTAGGATTGCTTAGTTCTGTCATTTGTTTGCTTCTCCCGCTGTTTGGCATGCAAATTGCCCTGTGTTGTAGCTTCAAGTTGATACCACATTTTTAGGTATGCCTGATGTTGCTCCTGGCACGCTCTCCTGCACTCTTCATTCAACCAGCATTGATCCCCTGGCTTTATGATTTTGTTAGAGTGAGGGATAGATAGGTTCGATATAATTCTGTGACTGCTGGTGGCCCACAATGCCTCGTAGATCCCTAGTTTTGAGCTGCTCGATCTGTTCTAAGTCTATCCCATTTAGCACAGTTGTAGAGCCACACAACGTGATGGAAGGTATCCTCAATGTGAAGATGGAACTTAGTCTTCACAAGGACTGTACCGTTTCATGCCTTTTGTAAAACTATGTTGACTTTGTCTAATCATACTCTGATTTTAAAAGTGCATAATTAAGATTCCCCTAATAATAGATTCCAGCACTTTCCCAACCAATGTTAGGGTCACTAGCTTGTTTTCTCTCCCCATCCTTTCTTAAATAGCAATGTTACATTTGCTAACTCCCAATCTATTGGAATGGTTTCAGAATCTGGGCAATTTTGGATAATCAGTGCCAACACATCCTGCAGCTATCTCTTTAGGACCTGAGGATATAGACCATCAGGAGTTTAGTCCTTAAAGTTTAAATCTTGATTTGATTATTTTCCCATTCATACAGTGAAAAGTATTGTTTCTTGCATGTTATACAGACAGAGCATACCGTTCATAGAGAGTGCAGGATGTAGTGTTACAGTCATAGCTAGGGTATAGAGAAAGATCAACTTGATATCAGGTAGGTCCATTCAAAAGTCTGATGGCAGAGGGAAGAAGCTATTCTTCAGTTGGGTGACCTCAGATTTTTGTATTTTTTTTCTCTCTTGGAGGTGAGTATGTCCGGAATGCGTGGGGTCCTTAATTATGCTGGCTGCTTTTCCAAGGCAGTGGGAAGTATAGACAGAGTCATTGGATGGGAGGCTGGTTTGCGTGGTGGACTGGGCTTCGTTCACGACCCTTTGTAGTTTCTTGTGATCTTGGACAGAACAGGAGCCATACCAAGCTGTGATAGAACCAGAAAGAATGCTTTCTATGGTGCATCTGTAAAAGTTGGTGAGAGTCATAGTAGACGTGCCAACTTTTCTTAGCGTCCTGAGAAAGTAGAGATGTTGGTGGGCTTTCTTAACTATAGCATCAGTGTGGAGGAACCAGGACAAGTTGTTGGTGATCTGGGCACCTACAAACTCTTCACCATTTCCACTTCGTCCCCATTGATGTAAACAGGGCCATGCCCTCCACTACGCTTCCTGAAGTCGATGACTCTCCTTTGTTTTACTAACATTGAGAGAGAGATTATTGTCGTTGCACCAGATTCTCTATCTCTTTCATGTATTCCGCCTATTCATTGTTTGAGGTCCAACCCACTACGGTGCAAACTTGAAAATCGAGTTGGAGGATAATTTAGCCACACAGTCATAGGTGTATAAGGAGTATAGTAAGGGGCTGAAGCCACAGCCTTGCGGGGCACCGGTGTTGAGGACAATCATGGAGGAGGTATTGTTGCCTATCCTTACTGATTGCGGTCTATGGGTTAGGAACACTCAGATCCAGTCACAGAGGAAGGAACCGAGTCCTAAGCCAGAGACTTTGGAGATGAGTTTTGTAGGAATGATGGTGTTGAAAGTTGAACTGTCGTCATTAATTGGAGTCTGACATAAGTGTCCTTGTTATCTAATTACCTAATTTCCTCACGTTTTTTAGCATCTCAGTTACCCTCTATTTCTGATTTGCAACTTGTGTCTTCTACTGTGGAGACAGACACATAGGGTGGGATTTGCTGGTCTCCCTGTGGCATGTTCCCTGGCAGTGGATGTGGCTGGCCATTGGCTGTCAGCAGGACCTTCCAGTCCCATTGATGTCTATGGCACTTTGCATGGTTCACCCGTCCCACCGACAGGGAACCTGCCACAGAGTCATGTCTTCAGCGGGAACAGAAGATCCCGCCAGCGGGAAGGGCTAGAAAATCCAACCCATTATATTTTCTCAATGTCTGTCATTTCCTCATTCCCCATAATAATTGGTCCTGTCTCTGCTTTTAAGGGGCCAATGTTTATTTTAGCTGCACACTTCCTTTTTACTTGCACGTAAAAGCTCTTACAATCTGTTTTATATTCCTTGCTAGTTCATTCTTATTCCATTTTCCCCTTTTTATCAATCTTTAAATGGCAAGAATTTAAAGTTTCCTTTCTCTGTTTGATTTTTATAGACGCCAAAGACATGCGAAAATTTCGTCAAACTGTGCAAAAAGGGCTATTATGATGGAACAATATTTCACCGATCCATCCGGAACTTCATGGTGGGTCCATTACTACTGCTGACGTGTAAGATGCTCAGTGTGAGATCTGTTTAAAATGTCTCTTGTACAATATCACTCGCTGAACTGGAAGAACAATGATCAATGCCCTGATTTTTAAAAAAGTATTCAAATACTTTTCCTGGACCCAACAGTTTAAAGCAGTCTCTATGTGGTAGGTTTCATTGATGTTAGTGAGAGAAAAAAGACAGACCATCTTTTAGAATAGATCGTGCTTTTTAAAAATCTGCTTCACTGAAAGCATTTTATGAGTAGTACTCAAACTGTGTTCAACTCGAGCTGTGTTGTCATGCATTACGATCCAATCAAAAGGTCTTTTTTTATTTTGCAGAAGGACTCTTCTAAATTTTTAAAAATAACTTTCCTAGCTCAGAAGTGGTCAAATTGCCCTGGACTTTTAAAGTTAGCTAATTTAGAAATGTAATTTTAAACAATTAATGTATGGTTATGCTATAGTCCTAATCAAAAAGTATAGTGAACCACCTTTGTCTTCCTTAAACCTATCTGCTTCCAGACTTTACCATCTCTCAAATAGTTACTTATTGTTCCCTAATGATGCTGCTTTTTTATTCATTCATGGGATGTGGGCGTCGCTGGCTGGCCAGCATATATTGCCCCTCCCTTGTTGCATTAGCTGAGTTTCTGGATTAATAGCCTAGCGACAATACCACTAGGCCATCGCCTCCCTTCAACACTCCTCCAGTGAGGGGTGGTTTCCTGCAATGTAGGGATAAGGTGCAAGATTGTGTATACTATAAGATATAAGCTGCAGCTCTGTAAAAATGCTTCAGACTTTTGAAGATTTGGGCCAAGCTTTTGTTTGAAATATCTTGAAAATTAATATACTGTATAGAGCATCTCTCTTCAAATTTATAAATATTGTATCCTAGGAGTAATGAAAGATAAAAGAAAAGCATTTTATGAAATAGCAAGCTTTGGTGATAATGCGATCTATCTTGTTAGTTCAGTAAGTCAGCACAACAATCCTTTTCCTTTGGATGTGGTCTTTTTTCCTGCCTCTGACAGGAGTAAGTACCCAATCCTGAGGCAATTTTGAACACACGCAATTCAATCTTAGTGAACGCACATCCATAGCATAAAATTGCTCATAATCTAATTTTGCTGAAAGACCATTAAGGTAGCTGGATTGCAAATTGTAGCATTTACACTGGGGCATTTAGTGTCTAGGCATATGCTGGTGCTGGGAAGATGGAGAATTATCTGTATCTTGCTGATGTTCTCGTTGAATTGGATGGAGTGGCTGTTGCTGAGAATCTTTAAATGCAGCCTAGCCAGCATCATCCACATTGTGACTAGTTTTTAAAATAGTGGAAAAATGTTCCATTCCCCCCATTACCAATTTTGCAAAACAGTTCAGTACATGAAAGAATGCTGACCATGTGTTTGTTTTGAAATGTTAAGAATGATTGTTGCTTAAAAAATACAAAACCATATGAAATACTTTGTACATTACAGCTGTTTGTAGTCTAAACATTGGCAGTCAAAATTGAAAGATTGCAATCTGTAAGAATGATGTTGTAGATTCCCAATATTCCAGTGTTACTAATTTGGTCTGTGGTGGCTACATGACCACATGGTTGCATGGATGAATCAGAATTCCTCAATTTCACCAGCACAACAATGACTTATATTAATATTGCTTCTTTAATAGAAGAAAAGTTTCCAATGTTCTTCACAAGAGCAAAATGTGACACAGACATTAGATATTGGGTCCGATGACCAAAAACTTGGCCAATGAGGTAGGTTTGGTTTTAAGGGCATCTTAAAGGAGGAGGGTTAGGTCAAGAGGAGGAGAAGGAACTCCAGAGCTTATGGCCTGTGCCACAGAAGACACAGCTAGCAATGGTGGAGTGATTAAAATCAGGATTAAAATCTTGAGAAGTCAGAATTAGATGAGCGCATATATCTTGGAGGATTTGGGGCTGGAGGAGATTACAAAGATATCGAGGCCATAGGCAGATTTAAATAAAGTTGAAAATTTTAAAATCAAGCAATTTTTAAACTGTGATCCAATGTAGGTCAGGAAACACAGGGTCTGGAGTTGAACAGAACTTGGTGCGAATTAGGACACAGGCAGCAAAATCTTGGATGATCTCAAGTTTATAAGTGTGAGGGACGAACCAGAAATGCAGTGGAATAATCAAGCCTATAGGAAACAAATGCATGATTAGAAGGTGTCAGCAATAGATTAGCTGAGGCAGGGCAAAACCGGAGGTGAAAATGGGCAGTCGTGGTGAATATGTGGTCGGAAGTTTATTTGCAGTCAAATGTGACATTGTAACAAGGTTATAAATGGTCTGGTTTAGTCTTAGGCAGTTGGCAGAAAGGGGTTAGGGTTATTGGCGAGGGAACAGAGTTTGAAGTAAGGACCAAAAAAAGTGGCTTTAGTCTTCCCGCTATTTAATTGGAGGAGTTCTGGAGTCCTGGATGGTGGATAGGCAATCTGGTAATTCAGCAATAATGGAGTAGTCAAAAGAGTGGTGATGAGGTTGAGTTGGGTATTTTCAGTGTATTTGTGAAAACTAACACTGTTTTTGGTTGAGGTGTAGTATGTAAATGAGAAATAGGAGCAGGCCAAAGAGATCATACAGGGACATCAGAGGTAACAGTGCAGAGCAGCAAGAGAAACCATTGTTATTGACACTCTGGCTGTGGTTAGCTAAATGGAATCAAGCCATCCCACCTAGCTGGACAACACTGAAGAAGCTTTGGAGCAGGGTGGTGTGGTCAGTATGTGAAAGACTGCACACAGTTTGAGAAGGACGAGGAGGAATAATTTACCTTTGTCACAGTTAGAGAGGATGTCAATTGTGTTTTTGATCAGAGCCGTTTCAGTCCTGTTGCGGGGTGGAAGTCTGATTGGAGAGATTCAAACCTGAAGTTCTGGGAAAGGTGAACACTGATTTCAGAGGTGACAACAATGGGCGGCATGGTAGCACAGTGGTTAGCACTGCTGCTTCACAGCTCCAGGGACCTGGGTTCGATTCCCGGCTTGGGCCACTGTCTGTGTGGAGTTTGCACATTCTCCTCATGTCTGCGTGGGTTTCCTCCGGATGCTCCAGTTTCCTCCTACAGTCCAAAGATGTGCAGGTTAGGTTGATTGGCCATGCTAAAATTGCCCTTAGTGTCCTGAGATGCTTAGGCTAGAGGGATTAGTGGGTAAAGATATGGGGATAGGGCCTGGGTGGGATTGTGGTCGGTGCAGACTCGATGGGCCGAATGGCCTTTTTCTGTACTGGAGGGATTCTATCTAACACATTCGGGGACTTTGGAAAGGAATGGGAGAATGGAGAGGGGGAAATTAACTTGTAAGAATGTTGGAGGTGAAGGGGTGGTTTTTTGAGAAGGATGATGAGTGCAGATTTAAAGAAGATGGGGACAACACCTGAAGAAAGAGAACTGTTTATGATATTGGCTAATATGGGAGCCAGGAAGGGAAAAGTGGGAATATAGCCCAGGGAGCAGGAGGTGGATTTTATAAACATAATGAATGCAGAACGTATGAGGGGAGACAGGAAAGAAACTAGAAAAAGATGTGACTTCAGGGTAGGGAGTGTGTAGGGGTGGTGGTGATATTGGAAGTGCAGTTATAAATACAGGAGAATGCATCCGAATTGGAACCCGGTGTTATGGCTCCTATTTTTAAAACATAGGTTAAGTGATATGAGATGATTTTTAATCGTAAAACAAAGGCTTACAGAAATTATGAATAAGGCAGTCAAATGAATCCATCCAGTTGGACGGGTTATTTTAATTGGATAGAAATGGGAGAACAAGGTGGGGACATGAATATAATATCCTTCTGCAAAGTGTTTCATTAGATGTTGGGTAAGTATTTCTTTTCACACAAAGTTGCTGCCCTCTGGAAAAGATTGTCAAATTATGCAGTGAGTTTGGACTCTTTGAAATCCTTCAAAAGGGAAAGGAAAAATTCAGAGAATATTTCCAATTATAGTGAAAGCTACAGAGGGGTTTTTTTGGCCAGTAGTTAACAGGAACTCTGCTCTTGCCAAACCCTTGGCTCAGTGAACTGGGAGTTTATCAGATGTCAGTTCATAATTTACATTGAAATATTACTATCAAATTCAATTTAGTTCGCGAGAGATTAAATCCACCAAGCAGCCACATGCTGGGGAATATGGATAGATCTAAGCAAAATAGCTGAAGTGATGATTTTCTTAATCCAAACATTTGCTCCATACGCATGATCCTGTACTTCTGATCACGTCATTTTAATTTTTCTACCTTGGTCACACACTGACACCTCAGTCTTCAGCCTTCAGCAGTATTCCAGTGCTCAAAGTAAGCTTGAAGAACATCACATCTTCTGATTAGGCTCTTGCAACTTTTGGGTCTGAACATTGAAAGGGCCATAACCTCTGCCCCGATTTTATTTTCCTTCTTTGTAGGTGTTATTTTATTCTCATTTTTCTCGAGTTGCTTTTTCCAGACAGCATCTGTTCTTCATGCTACCTCCTCTAGACACGTTGTTTTATTTCTTTTAGAAACATAGAAAATGGAAGCAGAAGGAGGCCATTTGGCCCTTCGAGCCTGCTCTGCCATTCAATACAATCATGGCTGATCATCCTTTTGACCTTGATCCATCAATTCTTTTCTTTTTGTCATCTAATCTCTTGTCTTCCACCCATCACAGACCTTTCTTCTTGCGCTTTTTCCCACCTTCCCCCTTTCACTTGCTTAAAAACAATTACATTTCTAGCCTTTCACCGATCTGATGAAAGGGCATCGACCTGAAACGTTAACTCAGTTTCTTTCTCCACACATGCTGCCTGACTAACTAAGCATTATTTTCTGTTCTAGTGCAATTTCAGAGGTTGGGATAATACTACATATAGAAATGTAATAATTAGTGAATGGCACAGTAGCACACTTCAGGAACACATTTGTGTGAAAAAGGCAAACTCCTGGAAGGTGCAATTTAATTTGGAATAAGTGTGAAATGATACAATATTGGAAAAACAGCATGGAGAGGCAATATAATCTAAATGATACTATTTTTAGGAGAACACCAGAATTATGGATTCTTGGGATACGTATACATAAATCCTTGGGAAACTTGACTTTGTAAACATTGGCACCAAATTTAAAAACAAGGAAGCCGAGCTAAAACTTACAAAGATTTGATTAAGCCTCAACTGGTGTGTAGTGTATATTTCTGGGAACCACACTTCAGAAGGAATGTAGATTAGGTGGATTAGCCATGTTAAAATGCACCGGGTTACAGGGATAGGCAGGGAGAGAACAAAGAACAAAGAACAGTACAGCACAGGAAACAGGCCCTTCGGCCCTCCAAGCCTGTGCCGCTCCTTGGTCCAACTAGACCAATCGTTTGTATCCCTCCATTCCCAGGCTGCTCATGTGACTATCCAGGTAAGTCTTAAACGATGTCAGCGTGCCTGCCTCCACCACCCTACTTGGCAGCGCATTCCAGGCCCCAACCACCCTCTGTGTAAAAAACGTCCCTCTGATATCTGAGTTATACTTCGCCCCTCTCAGCTTGAGCCGGTGACCCCTCGTGATCGTCACCTCCGAGCTGGGAAAAAGCTTCCCACTGTTCACCCTATCTATACCCATCATAATCTTGTACACCTCTATTAGATCTCCCCTCATTCTCCGTCTTTCCAAGGAGAACAACCCCAGTCTACCCAATCTCTCCTCATAGCTAAGACCCTCCATACCAGGCAACATCCTGGTAAACTTTCTCTGCACTCTCTCTAACGCCTCCACGTCCTTCTGGTAGTGCGGCGACCAGAACTGGACGCAGTACTCCAAATGTGGCCTAACCAGCGTTCTATACAGCTGCATCATCCGACTCCAGCTTTTATACTCTATACCCCGTCCTATAAAGGCAAGCATACCATATGCCTTCTTCACCACCTTCTCCACCTGTGTTGCCACCTTCAAGGATTTGTGGACTTGCACACCTAGGTCCCTCTGTGTTTCTATACTCCTGATGACTCTGCCATTTATTGTATAACTCCTCCCTACATTATTTCTTCCAAAATACATCACTTCACATTTATCCGGATTAAACTCCATCTGCCACCTCTCTGCCCAATTTTCCAGCCTATCTATATCCTGCTGTATTGCCCGACAATGCTCTTCGCTATCCGCAAGTCCAGCCATCTTCGTGTCATCCGCAAACTTGCTGATTACACCAGTTACACCTTCTTTCAAATCATTTATATATATCACAAATAGCAGAGGTCCCAGTACAGAGCCCTGCGGAACACCACTGGTCACAGACCTCCAGCCGGAAAAAGACCCTTCGACCACTACCCTCTGTCTCCTATGGCCAAGCCAGTTCTCCTTGTATCCCATGAGTCTTAACCTTCTTAACCAACCTGCCATGTGGGACTTTGTCAAATGCCTTACTGAAATCCATATAGACGACATCCACGGCCCTTCCTTCATCAACCGTTTTTGTCACTTCCTCAAAAAACTCCACCAAATTTGTAAGGCACGACCTCCCTCTTACAAAACCATGCTGTCTGTCACTAATGAGATTGTTCCGTTCTAAATGCACATACATCCTGTCTCTAAGAATCCTCTCCAACAACTTCCCTACCACGGACGTCAAGCTCACCGGCCTATAATTTCCTGGGTTATCCCTGCTACCCTTCTTAAACAACGGGACCACATTCGCTATCCTCCAATCCTCAGGGACCTCACCCGTGTCCAAAGAAGCGACAAAGATTTCCGTCAGAGGCCCAGCAATTTCATCTCTCGTCTCCCTGAGCAGTCGAGGATAGATGCCATCAGGCCCTGGGGCTTTGTCAGTTTTAATGTTCCCTAAAAAACCTAACACTTCCTCTCTTGTAATGGAGATTTTCTCTAACGGGTCAACACCCATTGTGAGGGGGTGTGAGCACAGGTTAGATGTTGCTCTTTCGGAGAGACGCTGCAGACTCAATGGGCCGAATGGCCTCCTTCTGCACTGTAGGGATTCTATGGGGCTACAGAGGAAGATCACCAGGATGAAAAGGTTAAGAGACTTCAAATGCATAGGAATTGGAGAAACTGGAGCTGTTAACTTTCGAAATTGAATACAGAGCTAATAGAGGTATTCAGAATTCTGAGGGATTTGACAGAATAAGTAACAAAAAACTGTTTCCTCTGGCAAATAGGCTGGTAACCAGAGGTCATCGATTTAAAATAATTGACAAAAGAAGCACGGGAAAATAAGAAGATTGTTAAAATCTGGAACATATTACCTGACAGGATAATGGACTGAGATTACATCAAAAATTTCAAAAGGCAATTTGGAATGAACTTGAAGGGTACTAATTTGCAAAATCATTGGGAAACACGGGTGTGGTTCTAAATTGGATAGCTCAAAGAGCTAGCACTGGCAGATAAAAAGCTCCCCTCTGTTGTAAAATTCTTTGATTTAATAAACGCACAGTCTCTGAGAGAGCTATCTAGAGAGAGAAAGCTCTCTCATTTAGGTCAAGCCTGACCAATGTGAGAACACTCTCAAGTGAGATGAGTGTATTTAATATGCTAACAAAGACAGCATTGTTATTTTCTATGGTACCGAATTAAATTCGAGTGAAGTGAAATTTACTATAAATATGGCAATGATCCAGCACTGAAGGAGGCCATTTGGCCCATCATATCAGTGCTGACCTTTTAGTAAAGCTATCCAATGAATCCCAGTCCCCTGCTCTTTCCCTATAGTCCTGAGAGTTTTTTCCTTCAATAATTTATCCAACTCCCTTTTGAATATGACTATCAAATCTGCTTTCACCAGCCGTTCAGGCAGTGCATTCCAGAGCACAACAGCAAAAAGATCTCCTCAGATCACCTCTGGTGCTTTGGTAATCACTTTACGTCTGTGTCATCAAGCTACTGAACCATCTGGCACTGGCAATAGTTATCCAAACAATTCATGATTTTTGTGTCCTATTAGTTCTCCTCCTAAACTTCTCTGTTCTGCAGAGGCAACACTAAAATCTCCAGTCTCTCCACATAACCAAAATCCCTAATCCCTGATGCCATTCTATAAATCCCTTTGCAATCTGTCTAAGACCTTAACATACATCCTAAAATGGGGGGTCTTGAACTGAACACACTACTCCAGCTGAGGCCGAATCAGTGCTTATAAATATTTAGCATAATTCTTTTTGCTTTTATACTCTACATCTCCACATCTATTAATAAAGCCAAGGGTCCTTTTGTTTTTTAATAGCCTTCTCAAACTTGCCCTGCCACCCTTGAAGATATTTTACATACATGCAGGTCTCTCTCTGTTCCTGCAAACCAATTGTAACATTTAGTTCATATTGACTATCTTCCTACTCCGTGTTAAAGTGTCATTTTTTTCATTCACTATTTGTCTGCTTGTCAATTTCTATTTGACCTCCTCACTAATGTGATAATCAATCTAACTTTTGGAAGACAGGAGAGCACACTTGATGGCACATGTGAGACTAGAATATCTATTTCTTACAACAAGAAGCTGAATTGTTACAACCCATGGATCCCAAAATTGTATGAGGAGGTATTGGGTTGTAAAGATGCACCCTGATCATAAAAGACATAGGATCCATTCATGAGAGAGATAGGTAACACTGACCCTGAGAGAATATCTAGTACAGACGCTATATTTGTGTCATGAGCCTCCTTGAAGCTTGATTAATTTTATATTATGTAAAACTTGTGTATGTATATCATACATAGATTTTTATATAATCAGGTGTTCGAGGAAGCATGAAGCTCCCTCCGCACCATCTCATTAAACTTCCAAATCAAGCAAAGCATTATCCAGATGCAAAATCTACTGCAGTGTACCTTAATCCTAACTAGTAGAGATTCCTTGCTGCGTCAGTGTGATGTTCTGCATTGTTTATATGAAACCATTGTAGATTCCTTCAGCATATATCCTCTGCCCTCTCCTATTTCTCATATATATGCTACCCCTCTGTGACATCACCTGAAAGCACAACATTAGTTTTCACACACTGATGACACCCAGCTCAACTTCACTATCACCTCTTTCAACTCCTCCAGCTGTTGTTGAATTATCAGACTGTTAATCCAACGTCCAATACTCCTGGTGTACTTCCAGTTAAATTTTGGGAAGACTAAAGGCATTGTTTTTGGTCAGCGCTCCACCCTCTGTTCCCTAGTGACCGACTCCATCCCTCTCCCTTGAAACAGTGTGAGATTAAACCAGACTGTTCACAGCCTTGGTGTCACATTTGAACTGAGATAAACTTCCAACCCATATTCACGCCATCATTTCCACCTCTTTGGCATCTCCTGACTTCACTTCAACTGAACGCACCTCCACCAAACACTCAGGCAGTACATTCCAGACCCTAACCACTCACTGGATGAAAAAGATTTTCCTCTTGTCGCTTTTGCTTCTTTTACCAGTTATTTAAATCTGTGCCTTCTCGTTCTTGATCCTTTCACAAGTGGGAACAATTTCTCAAAATCTGGTTACCTCTAGCCTTGACAATTCCTATACACTCTTGGCTGATCTCCCAAATTCTACCTCAGTAAACTTGAAGTTATCCAAAATTCTGCCGTCCATGTTTTAACGCGCACCAAGTCTTGTTCCCCTATCACCCCTGTGCTCACTGACCTACATTCCTAGTCAAGCAATGTTGTGATTTTAAAATTGACATCACTGTTTTCAAACCCCTCCATGGCCTCTCTAAAATCTCCTCCAGGACTTCAACCCTTCATTAAATCTGTGCTCCTTTAATTCATATTTCTTGAGCATTCCTAATTTTAATCACTCCTCCAATTGTGGTCATGTCTTCAATTGCTGGACTTTATACTCTGGAATACCCTTCCTGTTCCTCTCCCCCTTGTTACTTCTCTTTTTAAAAAGATAGCTGTTCTCCTTAAAAGATAGCTCTTCCACCGAGCTTTTGGTCATTTGACCTAATATCATATGTGGCTTGGTGTCATATTTTTATAATACTCCTGTGAAGTGCCTTGGGATGTTTTATTAAGTTAAAGGTGCTAAATAAATGTAATTTTTTGTTTACAAAAGCAAAATACTGCCGATTCTGAAAACCTGAAATAAAAACAGAAAATACTCAATGTCAGGTAACATCTGTGAAACCGAGTTCCAAAAGAGAAAATGCTGGAAACTCTCAGCAGCTCTGGCAGCAACTGTAAGGAGAGAAAAGAGCTGATGTTTCAAGTCCAGATGACCCTTTGTAAAAGCTAAAAGGCATAGAAAGTGGGAGATATTTATACTGCAGGGGGAGGGAATGAAAGATGAATCATTGCCACAGAAACCAGGGGAAAAGACTGCTAATAGCTGTCCAAAGAGAGAATAAAGGGTGTGAATGGCCAAACGGCAGAGAAGCTAAAATGAAGATGTTGGAGGGGTGGGGGGAGAAGCAAAGGGGGAGAAAAGGTAAGGGAAAGGGGATAAAGTAGGGGGAAAGCGTGGGGGGGCTGGGGGAAGAAAAATGAAGAAAGACAATAAAGAAATAAAAGGTAGAGAACAATAAAAAATTAAATAAAATAGAATGAAAATAATGGGGTCGAGGTGGGGTAGTGCAAATCATCTGAAGTTGTTGAATTCGATGTTGAGACCGGAAGGCTAGAAAGTGCCGAGCCGGAAGATGAGATGCTGTTCCTCCAGTCTTCCTCATTCTCTCTCCTCTCTCTTTCCCACCCCCCTCCCCCAGGTTTCTGTGGTCATGACTCGTCTTTCATTCCCTCCCTCTGCAGTATAAAAATCTCCCACTTTCTATGCCTTTTAGTTTTGACGAAGGGACTTGAAACATCAGCTCTTTTCTCTCCTTACAGATGCTTCCAGACCTGCTGAGGTTTTCCAGCATTTTCTCTTTTGGTTTCAGATTCCAGCATCTGCAGTAATTTGCTTTTATCCAGTGTGAAACCGAGTTCACATTTCAAATTGGTAACAGATAATTAGAGACCATTGTTAACTATGTAGAAAATCGTGATTTCAAGAGAACAAACAAAATAACAGATCAGATAGATGAGTATCAGATAAAATTTAATGTGGGCAAATTGTGAAGAGACCCATTTTGGAAGCAAGAATAATCAAATATTCTATGCTATAAAGAATAAAGCAGCAAAAGCACTAGCGATACACATACACCAATCGTGGGGTGACACGTGGAACAAGCTGAAAAAGAGCAAGCATACAGCATCTTAGGTTTTATAAATTGGGGTATTCAATAGAAAAGCAAAAAGTTAATGCTAAAGCTATAAAAATGTTGAGTTAGGTCAAAGTAATGTGTTCCAGTTTTGGATACCACACTTTAGGAAACATTTCAAGTTATAGAGGGGGTACAGAAGAGATTCTATATTCAGATTCTGGCATTGTGGTAATGTTACTGGACTAGTAATCTGGGAACAAGTGTTCTAATTCCACCATGGCAGCTGGAATTGATGAGCTAATCTCAGTAATAGTGACCTTAAAACCATTGTTGATTGTCATAAAAACCCTATCTGGTTCACTCATGTCCCTTTGGGAATGAAATTTGCCCCCCTTGCCTGGTCTGGCTCCAGACTCCAGATCCACAGAAATATAGTTGACTCTTAAGTGCCCTCTGAAATGGTGTGGCAAGTCACTCAGTTCAGAAGATGGGTAACAAATCCGCATTAATTGTGAGCCACTATTGACTGGAAAGTGTAGTTATTGTGGTAAGTTTATGTAGCAGTTTTCTTTATAAGGTTGGAAATAGGAGTGTACAGCGGAAATATGTAAAAATAAGGACACCGTGTATCATTTGAAGATGGTGACTTACATCAGTGTACATTGGTCTAAATATCCCTTGGCCTCTAACCTTGCTTTGCCTGAGGGGAAAATTTGGTCTTCACTCTGTATGCAATACCACTGCCAATCAACCTGGTCATTTACATCTGCATACATGCCCGACCATCTTTTCCAATGTAAATTTCTCTGGCCACGTTTATATTGGAAACTATGTAAACCTGTTACACTGTGGAGTGGAGATACCATATCCCTACCACTGGCAGGAGGGTAGAATTGTTTCCTTAAACCCCCCACCATAAGTGATCCCATCACTCTTGCCTGCAGCCCCATTCACAGTAATGACCCTTCCTGGTGCTGCTGCCAGTACAGTCTTTGATTGTCTGGCAGCTATTGGGGCAGGATTTCTGCCGTACTGGGTTAAATGTCTCCCAGAGATCATGTTGTAGATGTCACCGCCTTTTCTGTGAAATGCCTCAGAGATTCAGCTGCAGCTTTTGAAAAGGTTATGGATAATATTGGGGGATAAAGAATAAAGGAATATTAGGAAAGGGCGAAGGATTGGGATTCCTTTTTCAGCGAGACAGCATCGGAATGCCAGACTGAATGCCTATCTTTTGCGTTATACAATTCTATGATTCCATGTAAATGATTATCTGAGGAAAATGGTTGGCTACTTTTTTTAGAGCCGACAATCTGAAAATGCAGCTGCAAAATCCCTTTATTGATTTGTAGTGAAACACAAATCTCCTATACAAATTATGACTAATTGGTAAAGCTATGGACATGTCCTTGCCCCACAAAGTCCCACATTCTTGGCACCCATCTGAGCACGACTGGATCCTCAGATCCCAGCGAATAGATCAAGTTTTCGTCCTTGATTTCAGATGTCCTCTTCTTGCTTCACCTTAACTGAATGAGATCTTGTCATCTGATGTGCCTCTTCTAACCTTCTGTTCCTCTTGAGCTTAGTTGCTTCTTGTTCCTGTTTCTTTGCTAAGGTCATCCTTGTGCATCAATATGTTTCTGTCTTTGGGAACTCTATTCCTAGATCCTCAGACTTGTCACCCTTTCCCTGCTTTCAAACACCCCCTCTATACACATTTCCCTTTACCTACACCTTGCCACTCCCAAGTTAATTTCCAATTTTCCAAACTACTCGGTAAGTCTCTGGATTTCCCTCGCTTGTGTAGAATGCAATGAAAATTATTTTATGTACGTGCAGAGCACCTTAGAAAAGCAAGTTGTTGCAGCTATTAAGGAGGCTTCTTTCTTTTTCCAGATTCAAGGAGGTGACCCCACTGGTACAGGCACTGGTAAGATTTGGTCCAATTTTATGCTTGCAATGCACTGATTTTTATAATACAGCAGTGTTGTCTTGTAAAGGCTCCAATAAAACACTTGACTACCTTATAAACAAAGTAAGCAATGGTGACACAATAAGGGCAATGTGATCTCAGTACCACCTTCCCCTCAGGCAGCTTTGTAGACATATTTTCTTTGGCAACATTGGAAGGGAGATTGTATTTTCTTCAGCTGATCAAGAAGTGAGATGGAGCAAAACGCAATGTTTCTTTTTCCTTGATGGGAAGTCTAAACACTAATGTGCAACATACTCGTTCCGAGTGCATGAACAGGCAACGTCAGAACAAGCTTTGAAATTTGAGTGCTCCCAAGAATTGTGTGGGGACTTTGTTAGCCCTTGCTGGTGTAGAGCTGCATTTGACAAGAGATATTCACTCCAGTAACTTCAGTCATCAGCAGATGATTTTGGAAACAAAGATCCCTTCTCATTTTTTTTCTGTAAGAATAGACAAGTCCTAAGAACACATTGGTCATCCCATACACTCATCGTGCACAATAACACCATCATCAGGGCTTTGTGTGAAATGAGCATTGCAAATTTGTTGTCAGACTTATCCTCGCAGGCCTGGCAAAATCTACATTGACAAAATTGGCATCACTCCTCAAACATGTCGTACTCAGCATCAATACAAGTGAAAGACATTAACTTGTGAGCAGCTCGAATTGGGGAAGGTCACAGGTTGACATCAGATTTGTTTATCTTGTAGAATATTAGTTGTGGCAAAAAACATTTGAAATTGAGTGCAACTTCAATGGGCTAGTCATTATCTGGCTAGCTGTAATTGGACTTGATTGGAAAATTGGATAAGGAGTTTTTATAACCTATATAACAATTGCTGTTTTACCAATCCTGAACTACTTTCAATGGCATTACCTTTTTTCATTACTTCTGAAGATGCTGTCCACAAAAGGGGTGAAATTTTAAGTTTTGCCTTTTATCTGTTATTTTTTCATCCTTTTGTTTCACTTTTGCCAACTGATGTTGCACAACATGTTTTCAATCACACTGATAATTCTACGAGTGCTACCATTTTACTAAATTCACCGGGTAAAGCTTTGCGCCATCACAGATGCCAACACGTAACAGACCGCAGAGTACTTGCCAAATCCTGCAATGTCACTAATGTCCTTCAAACTTGCATTGATAAATTCAGATATTCTGCCACCTTTATCCTACCTTCAGTATTCTCCACAGGAACTACTCACAGCATGCAATCCTCCAGGCAGGAGAGCATGGTGTTCAAAGTTCTACGTCCAGCATTGATGCATTTTTCAGGCTTCCCTGTAGTGTAGAATGTCATCACTGATGAAAATCAATTTTGTACTGTCCTAAATAGTAGTGAGGAATCCTGGGAATCAAATTATTTGTGAAGCGGGTTTCTGCTCTTTGTACTTTACAGTTTGGAACTGTACACTTTGGCCAAAGCTAATTAAGAAGCCCAAAGAAGCGTAATGCTAAAAAGCCATCCCTGTCAGAAAATATATCTGCTAATATTCCTAGTGTACAGAACTGAAGCTGATTATACAGTCACTGTCAAAAATTACAGATGCATATTATGAAAATATATATGGGTCCCAACAACTCCAGTCACTTTAGGTGGACCTGCCTCAGGAAAGCAGGGGTGAAATATTTTTGAATGATACCAGTGAAGTTTACTCTGGTCAACATGATGTACAACAGTAGTTTTGTACAAGCAGACATGTCCTTCCAGAGGTTGTTTGTAAAGACTGTAACATTTAACTCCAAATTTTCAAAGGGTATATTGCGCAGTTTAGAAAATGGTAAAAGATTCAATTATTTAAACTGATGGGGGCCTTTACCGTGTATTATTTTCTTTAATGAGGACCAATGTGTCACAGCAAGGAGCCTGCTGTTAAGTGGCCTAGTGAACAAAATGTTTTGTTGGAAGTAATGAGACGCTGCTGGTGGTGCACTAAAACTCTGCCAGTATTTAACATAGACAGCATTCAAAATCTGATTTCAATTTAGTGCTGTCATAGGATAGCACAACTCATCCGCTTTAACAGACATCAAATCAAAAAATAGGTTTTATCAGAGGAAACCCTGTCTCCTGATGCAATTCATGCCACTGTGAATTTCATCCTAATAGCACTATTTATTTTAATTTATTTATTTGTGTCACAAGTAGGCTTACATTAACACAGCAATCAAGTTACCGTGAAAATCCCCTAGTCGCCACACTCCAGCGCCTGTTCTAATACGTTGAGAGAGAGTTTACCATGGCCAATGCACCTAACCAGCACGTCTTTCGGACTATGGGAGGAAACCCATGCAGACATGGAGAATGTGCAAACTCCGCACAGACAGTGACCAGCCAGGACTCGAACCCAGATCCCTGACACTGTGAGGCAGTAGTGCTAACCACTGTGCCACTATTCTGCCCCACTGAGTTTATGGCTGGGTTTGGCTTAAGTTGGCTTTGCCTTGCAGAGTTGGTTCTCAAATTGCCTGTTTAAAGTGGGGTTTGTATGCATATTGCCCTGGAGTTGTTCTTTCCAGCATGCAAATAGGTGTAGGGGAGAATGCTCTTTAAATGTTCCCTTCAAGCACTGTCTATTTGGAAATGTTGCACTTTTGCAGTAAGGATTCCTTTTCAGTTCTGTGTACTGTGTTGTTGTTCCCCTGCATGTTTGCCATTGCCTGAACGAAGGTCTTCCGGTCTGTGAATTCACTAACAATATGTTTCTCAAGATTCTCTCTGTGTTAGAAATATGAATCCCTTCAGGACAGATGATCCTGAGGCCTGTGAACCATCAACTTTCATACATCAAGGAAACCTTTATTATCAGGCATCTTTGAAGTAACTCTGTTCCTTCTTAAATGGATAGCTCTTAAATAAGTTACAATGCATGCATTGAAGTTAGCTGCCAGGAACAAAACTGTCAGAAAATAAAGAATAGAGAACACTTTTTTCAAAGATTATTATGACAAATTATGATTATCTGAGACCAATTTAAGTAACATACATAAAAATAAACCCATCCTGGAACACCTGCAACAATCATGATTATGAATTACTTCACCTCAAAAGCACTTTGGAGAAAATTACTTAAGAAATCAGCAAACCCCCTTACTTCCCTGATCTATATCTATCACGATAAGTTAGGGGAAAGGAAGGTTGTTTGGCCATTATTACCACACCTAACTGTATTAAAATATATCAGATTTTAGTCAACCCTCTCCTGCCAAACCCCACTCCATGTGTATATAGTTTCCTGACAGTCCTAACTCTGCCATTTACTAGTTTGAATCTGCTCCCTGGTGTCCTAATTGAGTTTGCACTACTGTCTTAGATTTACCTTTTCTCAATCATTTACCATTTTGTATACTTCTAACTTCCTTTCAAGGCTGAGAAGAAATCATAGAAGAAATCATAGAAACCCTACAGTGCAGAAGGAGGCCATTCGGCCCATCGAGTCTGCACCGACCACAATCCCACCCAGGCCCTACCCCCACATATTTACCTGCTAATCCCTCTAACCTACGCATCTCAGGACTCTAAGGGACAATTTTTAACCTAGCCAATCAACCTAACCCGCACATCTTTGGACATCTATGAAAAAGAACGGAAGACTGTTTCTTCCGTTCTTTTTCATAGGGGAAATACATTGTTTCTATGTATAACATACAAACAATGTTTTTACTTTAGGGGGGGACTCCAAAATTAGGGTAATAAATATAATGTGCTCACTAATAAATGCAGTAAAGAATTCAACAAAAACTTATTTACCAAGTGAGTTGTTAGAATGTGAAATTTGCTACCACCCAGAATAGTTGAGGCAAAATGCACAAATGCCATTATCATAGAATCATCATAGAAATCCTACAGTGCAGAAGGGGAGGCCATTTGGCCCATCGAGTCTGCACCGACCACAATCCCACCCAGGCCCTATCCTCGTAACCCCACATAATCCCTCTAACCTATGCATCCTGGGACACTAAGGGGCAATTTAGCATGGCCAATGCACCGAACCCCACATCTTTGGACTATGGGAGGAAACCAAAGTACCCGGAGGAAACCCACGCAGACACGGGGCGAACGTTCAAACTCCACACAGACAGTGACCCAAGCCAGGAATCGAACCCGGGTCCCTGGAGCTGTGAGGTAGCAGTGCTAACCACTGTGCCACCGTGTCATCCCTAGGGGAACTAGATAAGTAGGTTAGGGAGAAAGTAATAGAAGGTGATGCTGATAAGGCTATATGAAATAGCATTTTAGGCAGTTTGTGTGGCGCACAAACACCTGCCCACAAGCTGCATCAAATGACATGCGTCTGTGCTGTAAATTCTGTGTAATAGCTTAGCACTTTCCCATGAGGCGTCAATATTGTTTCTTATTTCTGAGTTTCCTTCAGGGCTTGAACATTCTACTTCTACTTAGCTAACCAGAACTAAGAATAGCTCTTAAGGAATGAGCTGATAAGACCATGATTTCCTCCAATTTGAACAGTACTGTTTTCGCTCTATGTTTCAGCATTCTGTTAATTTTGGTTCCTGCTCTGCAGCGATGGAGCCCTGTAACAATGCTCTATTCTTTCCCTTTCAGCTAAATTCTATAGAATGTCTCAAGAGGGTTGGAACACAAAGGGTAGGAAGTTGGCTTCAATTGTATGGAGTCTTGGTCAGATTCTATCTGGGCACTGCACCTCAGGAAGAGTACATTGGCATTGGAGTGGGTGTAGCACAAATTCACTAGAATGAGGCTAAATATTAAATTATGAGGTCAAGTTGCAAAGATTTAGTGTGTCTTCCCTTTAATATAGAAGATTGAAGAGTGATCGAATTAGAATGTTTAAAACATGAGTCAGTGTGGTTTTGTGAAAGGGAAATAATGTTTAACCAACTTATTAATGGTCTTTTAAGAAGTAACCTGTGCTGTGGATAAAGGGGAACCTGTGGATGTACTGTAATTAGATTTCCAGAAGACATTTGATACATCAAACGAAATTGCAGACAATAAAAGCTAACTTTATAGAGGGTAACATATTGGCATGGATTGAAGATTGGCTGCCTAACAGGAAGCAGAGAAGCATAAATGGGTCATCTTCAGGTTGGCAAAACATAACAAGTGATGTGCCACAGGGATCAGTGCTTGGATCTCAACTGTTTACAATTAATATAAATGACTTGGATGAAGGGATTGAAAAAATGGTTGCCAAATTTGTGAAGAGGGCATAAGGAGGCTGCAAAAGTTTTAGCGTTTTTGAGTGGGCAAAGATCTGGCAAATGGAGTGTAATGTGAAGTTGTCCACTTTGGCAGGAAGAATACAAAAGAATATTATCTAATTGGTGGGAGGCTACAGAGCTCTGAGGTGCAGAGGGATCTGAGTGTCGTTGTGCATGAATCACAAAGGCTAGTATGCAGGTACAGCAGGTATTTGGGAAAGCTAAGAGAATGTTATTGTTTATTTTAAGGGGAATTGAATATCAAAGTAGGAGGTTATGCTTCAGTCGTACTGGGCACTAGTAATACCCCATTTGGAGTACTGTTTGCAGTATTGGTCACCTTATTAAAGGAAATATGTAAATGCATTGGAAACAGTTCACAGAAGATCTACCAGACTAATACCTGGAATGGGTTGGTTATCTTATGAGCAGAATAGACAGGCTATGCTTGAATCTACTGGAATTCAGAAGAGTGAGACTTGATTGAAACATATAAGGTCCTGAAGGAACTTGACAGGGTGGATGTGGAGAGGGTGTTTCCTTTTGTAGGAGTGATGCGCTTCTCAAACACGAGGCCAGATGCTCGGGAAATAAAAGGCTTTTATTTACTGTAATGAAGCAGCCGGACTTTTATACCTCTCCCAGGAGGCGGAACCCGACTGGGATGTACCACAACACTACAGTACAAAGGTGTAACAACCCCACCCTAACCCCAACAGCAACAAGTAGCACAACCCAACAGTAACATATGTACATCCTTGTAGTACTGGCCAGACCCTGGCTCAGTACTATCCAGTGGGAACCAACGATGGTTCACCACAAGGAGGATCTAGAACTTGGGGTCACTGTTTAAAAATAAGGGAGTTGCCTATTTAAAATGGTGATTAGGCAGAAAATTTTCACTGAGGGTTGTGGATCTATGGAACTCTCTTCCGGAAAAGACTGGAAGCAGAGTCTTTTAAGGTAGCGGTGGATAGATTCTTGGTAAGCAAGAGGGTGATAGGTTATCGGGAGCAAGTGGAGTGCAGATTTGAGGATTACTATCAGATCAGCCATAATCTTATCAAATGGCAGAGCAAACTCGAAGGACTGAGTGACCTCCTGCTACTCCTTAGTTGTATTAATGCAAAATGTGAAATATGTAAAAATTTTCAGAGGATGCTGCTATGCCTATTCGTGCAAAGAATTTGCTTCATATGGTTGGAGGGTATAGTCCCTATCTATGTTGCTCTATAGAGCAATTCCAAGTTAGCTTTTCTGCTGGTGACAGTTACCTTGCCCAAGAGGGGACTTCAATTGGTTCCATTTGTTTTGCACATTTGATGCTTTACTTGCAGCAAAAAGGGTTTTCTTTAAAAAAAATCTTGGAGATCTCTAAGGCATTGTATAAGACTGTCCAAGGTAGTCTTTTATTACAAAAGGGCCTTAAAGAATAGAAAAGTCCTAGTAAGGTAATATGGTGTGATGGTAAAACGATGGTTATCCAACATGGCATTCAAACTATTACGGTTAAAGTATTGTGGTCTCCTCTATATCGGAGAGACCAAACATAGACTAGGTGGTCGCTTTGCTGAGCACCTTAGGTCTGTGTGCAATCAGGTTGCTTGCCATTTTAACACACGATCTTGCTCCCATGCCCACATGTCTGTCCTTGGCTTGCTGCAATGTTCCAGCGAAGCTCAACGCAAACTGGAGAAATAGCATCTCATCTTCTGGCTAGGCACTTTACAACCTTCCGGTCCCAACATCGAATTCAACAACTTCAGATCATTAGCTCTACCCCACCCCCACCCCTTTGTTTTCATTTTATTTAACTTTTAACTGTTCTCTATTGTCTTTCTTTATTTTTCTTCTCCCCCTTTGCTTTCCCTTTTCCCCTTTTTCTCAATTTTACCTCTCTCCCACCCATCTCTCCCCTCCCCCCACATCTTCATCTGTCACAGCTTACCCTCTGATTTCAGCTTCTCAGTCGTTTGGCCATTCGCACCTTCTATTCTCTCTATGGACTGTATTAGCACCCTTTCTGCTCGGTTTTGTGGCTATGACTCACCTTTCATTCCCTCACCCTGCAGTATAAATATCTCCCACTTTCTATGCCTTTTAGCTTTGACAAAGGGTCATCTGGACTCAACGTCAGCTCTTTTCTCTCCTTACAGATTCTGCCAGACCTGCTGAGATTTTCTAGCATTTTCTCTTTTGGTTTCAGATTCAAACTATTAATGTTCATTCCTCATCGTTAATCCGGATTAACTACAAACTCTCAGAATCTGAACAACTGATAGAAGATGATGTGGTACCCTGTACCTCATACTCGCATTTTTAACGATGACAATCCTGAGGAGCAAAATACACTAGAGTAGGAGCTGGATGGTAATATTCTGATTGTATATGAGGTGCAAGACAGTGCTATCCCATCCAAAGGCCAATTGCCTAAGGTGGATACGTATGTTCCGGAAGGGTCCAGTGAATGAAGGGATGCAACTATTGTGGGACATGCAGGAAAAGCTGTTGGCAAGCTTAGTCTGTGGTGTGGCAGAATGGGGCAAAAGAATGGAAAGTAAGAAAGTGAGAATTATAGTAGTGGGTCTGAAGTGACTCTTGCATTTAGAAAATGATTACATATTGGAGAAAGTGTTTCTGACTGAGAGAGAGAGATCTTACAGCAGTCGTCCTTGAAGAGTGAAAGGATGGCTACATCTTGACTACAGGATAAAGTCAAGAGCGGCGAAACAAAAGGAATTAGTTGGTAGAACTTTGGAGTTTATTCTGAAGTACCAGATAGGGACAGCCAGCCTTGTTGCATAGATGGATTTGTACAGAAAAGGTCCTTGTAGATGGGACTTAAGGTTAAAGTGAGACTGGTTATTCAGGGTTTTGAAGAGTGACTGAGTAATGCCAATGTTTGAGCGAACTCTCTCACAGAACGAAAATAATTCCTGAAAAATTTTCTCAGCGTTTTTCCCACTTAATTAAAGGAGTATAGATCAATTGCCATAAATGCTGCATTTCTGCAGGATTAAAAATTTGAGAAAAATGTTTCTAAAACCACCTAAAGTGGCAAGTGACGCAGATAGAAAATTATGAAGACTAAACAAATATGTTTCTGGGCTAAACGATGCCTTGGAGTGTGCTATTTTTCACTGAGATTTTTTTTTGCTGAAAGTCGGCTGTTCACTAAAAGCTGATGCCTCAATGTTTTAATGGTGTCTAAAGGGAAACATTCAGGCATCATTATGATGCATGTTGATGATGGGATAGTAGTGTGGAATTTGAGAAATGTGGCAGTAATAAGATTAAGGTGGAATTTAAGATTGGAAGCCAGGCTTCAGGGTATTCTAAATATGTTGATTTTAAGCATTAGCAGAATAGGTCTGGAGTAAGTTGGAATCAGCAACCCTATTTACTGTTACTCCTATTCTGGTTAAGCGTGCTAGGTCACCACAGAAAAATCTTACATCTAAAGAAAACCGGAGCAGTTGTGAAGCTTGATTAGTCAGTTGAATTGGTTATGTGGTCAGACAAGACCAGATGTTGGTTTTGATGTATTAGAACTAAGTACTGCGATGGAGAACCCTAAAGTTGAAGATATTTTAATGCAAATAAAAAATTTTTATAAATCTAATATGGATTTGATTTTTTTATTGTCACATGTATTGGGATACAGTGGAAAGTAATCTTTCTTGGGTGCTATGCAGTCAAAACATATGTTCATAGAGTACATAGGGGGAGAAGGAAAGGAGAGGGTGCAGAATGTAGTGTTACAGTCATAGTTAGGGTGTAGGGTGCGGGGAGAAATGCATACATACGTTTCTAGCTCTGGGTGAGCCAAAGAACATGAAATCTGTTATTTTTAGTGATGCTTTTCTGATGCCAGTTGCGTATTTGAGTACAGCTAGTTTCATAATATTTTTGGTGGATTAAAATGGGAAATGGTGCTTGGTAGCCTGGGAAGCTAAGAAAATAAGAAGGGTTGTTAAAAGTACTTTGACTGCAGAATCACCTGCTCTTCTGCAAACAGTGGATATGGGATTCCATTTGTGAAATATTTTAGGGACAGTTCTAGGAAACGGAGCACTGCAAATGGTTTGCTTGTTGAATGTTACGTAGATAGATAATCATTCCCTGGGGAGTTACATACACTTTACAAAAAGAGTAAGTGAAAAAAGATAAAGGATTTACTTCACAAGCTTGAAATAAATGTTAGGGGGGAGAAAGGAAATCACCAAGTGCTCAGATAGGTTGTTATTGGTCATCACACATCTGATTGTTTCATGAAAAATATTCTAGAAGAGAGTGGGGCAATTTTGAGCCCGCACTCTCGGTCTGTGGGAATGGCGGCGCATGCTCAAAGCCTAGAGAGCGTGATTTGCACCGACGAGTTTCCGAGTTCCGATCTTATCGGCTCCTCGCTGGTGGAGTGGCGTAATACATGCCGCAGGACCGCAGAAAGTTCGTTTTAATACATTAGTATGTCATTAATAAGCACATTATTCAGGACATCAACCGCCATCTCCTCCTCTCCCCCCCCCCCCCCCCCCCCAACCCAATCAGATATTCAGCAGGCGCCATATACAACAGGTTCACCGCGACATGAATCTGCAGTGGGGGGTCTCCCAGGCGTTGTTAAGGTAAGTATAGCTCCTGGGAGAGAGGGTTGTGTCTGCAAAAACCTGTGCAGATGTATCCACTCCTGTGGTCCTATTACTGCTTATTTTTATGACAAAACCTTTGGCTGAAGAGATACACCGACCCTAACATGAGAATAGATACATTCATAAAGGCCATGGCTGGTGTTGTCAGCTCCTCGGACATTGTTGCCACATCGAAGATGTACAGGAAGGCTGTATTTCTCTTCAGGTCTGAGGAGGTGGTAGATCTGGCCCTCCGGTAGGGTGCTCACTTTGGGCAGAACATTCCTGCCAGTGGGCCCATTAGAAGCTACCATGCAGAGAGTCATTTTAACTAATGTCCCATCCTATTTCGTCGGTGACATCCTCCTCGCCCACCTTGTGCTAAAAGAGGGAGGTACGGTTCTAATACCGATCCCACTTGGCTTCAGGGAGACAAGTCTCCAACATGTATATGCCATTTGCACCAGGTATTTATCCAACTGGCCTGGGAGGAGAGCAAGGAGAGGAGTTTCAATGCTGAGCATGAGGGAGCTGCCTACTATGTCTTCTATAGGTTGGATAGTGTGTGGTGCTTGCAAGGATACGAGGAACTTGAGGAAATACTGTCCTGCCTCCCAGGCTACCCGAATACCCAGGCAGTTAGGGCTGGCAATGTCGCACTTCTCCCCACTCCTCCATCCCAACCCCTAAGGGGAGGTAATGCCAACAGCCAATGGTACCACAGCTATTGGCAAGGTATATTGGCAAGGGAGAACATCTGCACGAAAGGAATGTATGGTGGAAAAATAAGTAGATAAAGGTGAGTCCCTGAAACCATTTCGCAGTTGAGTCCATGGTTGTGCTGTTATGTGTCATAGAGCCGATTTGTGAGAATCTCCGTGAAAATGGTAGGACTGTACCTGAGCTTGTGCCCACTAAGTCAGGAGCTTTTCATCCTGGCTAGACTTGGATGTGGGAACAAGGCACGACTGGGAGCATGTGGAGCAGAAGGCCTCGAGTGAAAAGCAGCTCTCCCTCCCCCCATACTCCTCCCAGCAAAGCTGGCACTCCTGAAGTAGAGGAGGGTGAGGAGAAGATCTTCCCACCGTAGAAGAGACGCTAGCGTCCCTCCAACCCCAACCCACATCCCCTGATGGGTTGGAGGTCTGAAAATATTATCGCAGTTACCCACAGCTGGTTTATGTGCCCTTGAGGTGGGTGAGGTCCTTGTGGCTGAACCCAGCCACCAAATGCCTAACACCCCCAGGCCTGGCTGGGGATTGCAGTGACCGCAGCCCCATACATCGGGTCGCTGGTTAGCGGCAGACAAGGTGAAGGCCCTGTTCCATTTCATCCTTTTGCACATCGGCTTTAATCTTCAATCTCCTTTCACCCCAAACTACTGCTGCCCTCTGGCTACAGAAGCCCAGAGAGGACCCCTGCATTGTTGATCCGGGGGATGGGATCGAGACAGAGGTAGGGCTGGCTGGTGGGTATGGGCAATAGATGTGAAGGGAGTTTTGGATGCCGATGGCAACAGTTTGGTGGAGGGCACTGGGGATGATTTGGATTCCATTGCCCTCATTGCTGCCCTCTTGGCTGCTTTCCACTCCCTTGATCAGGTAAAGGCTTTAAGGTGGATCACGTATTTAATTTGTGACCAAAAGAGAAAATGCTCGAAAATCTCAGCAGGTCTGGCAGCATAGAACATTACAGCGCAGTACAGGCCCTTCGGCCCTCGATGTTGCGCCGACCAGTGGTATCAATCTAAAGCCCCTCTAATCTACACTATTCCAATATCATCCATATGTTTATCCAATAACCACTTGAACGCTCTCAACGTTGACGAGTCCACCACTGCTGCAGGCAGGGCATTCCACGCCCTTATTACTCTCTGAGTAAAGAACCTACCTCTAACATCTGTCCTATATCTCTCACCCCTCAATTTAAAGCTATGTCCCCTCGTGCTAGCCATCACCATCCGAGGAAAAAGGCTCTCACTATCCACCCTATCTAATCCTCTGATCATCTTGTATGCCTCTATTAAGTCACCTCTTAACCTTCTTCTCTCTAACGAAAACAACCTCAAGCCCCTCAGCCTTTCCTCATACGATTTTCCCACCATACTAGGCAACATCCTGGTAAATCTCCTCTGCACCCTTTCCAACACTTCCACATATTTCCTATAATATGGCGACCAGAACTGTACGCAATACTCCAAATGCGGCCGCACCAGAGTTTTGTACAGTTGCAGCATGACCTCCTGGCTCCGAAACTCAATCCCTCTACCAATAAAAGCTAACACACCGTACGCCTTCTTAACAACCCTATCAACCTGGGTGCCAACTTTCAGGGATCTATGCACATGGACACCCAGATCCCTCTGTTCATCCACACTACCAAGTATCTTACCATTAGCCCAGTACTCTGTATTCCTGTTACTCCTTCCAAAGTGAATCACCTCACACTTTTCCGCATTAAACTCCATTTGCCACCTCTCAGCCCAGCTCTGCAGCTTATCTATGTCCCTCTGTAACCTGCCACTTCCCTCCGCACTGTCTACAACTCCACCGACTTTAATGTCATCCGCAAATTTACTAATCCATCCTTCCACGCCCTCATCCAAGTCATTAATAAAAATGACAAACAGCAGTGGTCCCAAAACAGATCCTTGCGGTACACCACTAGTAACTGAACTCCAGGATGAATATTTCCCATCAACTGCCACCCTTTGTTTTCTTACATCCATTTGTCAAGGTCATCTGGACTCGAAACATCAGCTCTTTTCTTTCCTTACAGATGCTGCCAGACCTGCTGAGATTTTGCAACATTTTCTCTTTTGATTTCAGATTTCAGCATCCACAGGAATTTGCTTTTATTTAATTTGTGACTCTGTGAACATTCTGCTTAGGGATGAGTTCGGTATCTGACCTGATTTCTCTAATTAAGGTTATGGGTCCTTAGCAATGCTCCTTTGCTTTCAGAGAGGAGTGTGTCAGGGCTATCCCATGTCCAACCGGAGATATTCTGTGGAGTCTTTCCTGCACCTCTTGCAGAGGAGGTTGTCAGGATTGGCTCTGTGTGGGCCAGATGTGGGTTGTCATCTTGGCTTACCCTAGTGATGTGCTCCTCATATTCACTGACCCTGCTGACCTCGGGAGGATGTGCAAGTGCCAAAAAGCTTAGTTCACCATGCCCTCTGCCAGGACCAACTGGGGAAACATCCCGGACTCCTGGTCAGACAAAGGCATGTAAGCTCCCTGCCAGAGGAGTTCAGGCCTTTCACCTGGAGCTCCACCTATTTCCTTTAGTTGGGGATCTGACTTCGCCCTGCTGAGAGATCCACTGAAGTGATTGAGAGTTGAAGGCCAAAGTTATCACTCGCCTAGTATACTGGACAGTACTGCTCTAACTGATCCTACAGAGTTTGAATGCTGGTCGTGAACCAATTGATGGCAAGCCACAGTGTTGTGGTACCATTTGGTCACTTTGATCTGTCTTTTGGAGTTTGTCACTAAAATACAAAGCACAATGATTTCTTCGGGGACTAAAGAATGCACTGGATCGCTGCTGGGGTATGAAGACTCCGGCTTAAGGAGGGTGGTCTGACACTGATGTGCCTTCAGACCCAGGTGGTGATTTTCTGCCGACAGACCCTGCAGCAGTACTTTTACTTTGAATCTGCTCTCCAGTGATGTGCACAGATGATGTATTTCTTCTGCCTAGTGCATGGCCTCAATTACAACCTGCAGCTCCTGTTTATAGACCTAAGAGGTCTCCATGCCTCCTGTGGTAATTTCCTGTCTTTTAACAGGAAATGATCAAAGTCTGGAACATGGTTGCCTCATGCCAGAGCCATCACCCATCAGGAGTAGCAGCTATTGTCAGCGCTAAACAGAATGTACATCTCTACCAAGATGATTTTAACATTTAAGAAAAACTTGGACGGGTTCATGGATGAGAGGGGTGTGGAGGGATATGGTCCAAGTGCAGGTCAGTGGGACTAGGCAAAAAATGGTTCAGCACAGACAAGAAGGGCCAAAAGGCCTGTTTCTGAGCTGTAATTTTCTATGGTTCTATGAGTTTATGTGGCTGGCGGAAGAGAGGGCTGGAGTGACCAGGGTCAGGGAAATGCAGAATAACAGAGGAACGGGCTGGATGATGCTATTAACTTGCGCATCATGCATCTGTAGATGACCACGCTGCCGCCAAAGCCATCCAGAATCTTAAAACAATTGCTTGGCCCCGACTGTACAGTGCACTGTCCGGACGTGCCTTGGCTTTCTGTTCTACCACTTGGAGGAGGGGATTTGGCGTGAAGGGTGTTGCACGCAGCAGTCCTGTGCATTAGAAGGTTAAGTAGATTCATGGACTCCCGGGCCACTTCTATTTTTGCAGCCTTGAGGGATCCGTGTTCAATATTTCTGTTGAATGTGTAAGGTTGCAGCCCCTATTCCAATATCTTCGGACACTACTCCTCAAATTTTGGATGCACTTCAGCTCACATTTTTGATCTTTGGCCACTGTTGCAGAGAGGGTCAGGCAGATTGGAAGACCTCCTCTTTAACCTTCTACTGGACCTGGCCAAGATGGCCATAAACAGGACCAGGCAGTGGATGGTTCACCAGGTCATTGAACCAACTTCTGTGGCTACGTTCACACCCTGGTCCCCCTGAAGAGGGAACATGCGGTGTCCACTATGCTTGAGGCCTTCTGCGATTAGTGGGCGCTACAGGGGTTCGAGTACATCAGTAGCCCCCAAAATGATATATTAACTTGTTTGAAGTTTTGTTTTTTGTTACAGTGCCCCTCTAAAGGACTGTCATTTAGTTAATTTATTAATTTGTTTCTCATTTACTCAAATGATCCACTGGTGGTGGATCATAGAATTAGGAGCTAAACATCTTTAATGCTTCATTTTGCAAATACATCTAAAACTGAGTAAAAGTTGACTTCTGGTTTCCTCCTTCACCAACTGCCTATCAGAAATTTAACAGAGTAGTGGAAATCTGCAACCATTTTCTCAAAAGTTTGCAGATGGTGGGTCAGTGGAGATTGGGAGTCATCATTTTTTGTTAGGTAAGGTATTAAGAGATATGGAATGAAGACAGGCAAACGGATTTGAGATATGGATCTGTCATGATCAACTGAGTTGTAGAACAAGCTCAAAGGGCTGAATGATCTATTGCTGCTCCTATATTTCTAAATTCTCTTGAATAAAGCTTCACCACCATGTGATCAAACAGGCTCTGCTCACTGAACTGTAGGTCACTCTTCCATGTTTATCTTTGGGACAAAAAAATCATCCAAAACATACCATCCTGTTCATCTCAAAATGTTCGCTTCATAATAGTCAAAAAATGACCAGCGTTTCCTCTTTGCATAACTCGACAGTCACCATACTTGCCCTATTCAATACATTGTGCAGAAAGTGGTTGGCAGCTGAATTAATGAAGCAGTGAAGGAAAGGGACAAGAAGACATGGGAAAACTATTAAAATAAGTTAGTGGAAGCTGAGTGTTTAATGAGCAAGTAATGATGAAAACAAACACTTAACTTCTGCAAGCAATCAGTCAAATAATGAACTTTCTTGGAGGATTGAAGAGCTAAAATAAAGGAGGAAACTCCAAAATGAAAGTTCGAATCTATCTGGAGAAACTTTAAAATTAAAATGCTGTCTGGTTTTCTTCCTAAATCAGTTTGATGCTAATTTTTACAGTACCCAATCATAATACATGGCCAGGTAATGTGTGGTAATCTTAACCAGGATTGGATAAAATAAAATCAACAAAAGATAGCAATTGTGTGGGGCTCAAGTTGGATGGGATCCCTTCCTTTGACATGGATCTCTTGCTGACATCACCCATCACCTATTCCACACTGCTGCTTGACATGTTAATCTACAATAGATTTTCTCTCAACATGAAATTCTCAACGTTTTCCTTTTGCCGAGTGATTTCAAGGAACTCTGTGAACCAGTAACTATTTACGTTGAATCCTTGGGCCAGTAGCATTAAAGGCTAGAGTTACCTTCTCCTTTACAGCCACAATGCCTTCGTTATCACCAAAAGAATTTCTAAATGTATACAAGTCAGAATTCAGGAAGCCTGTTAAGAGAGAGTGCTCAGAAAAAGGTTTCCAGAACTTTGATATTTACAGTCATGTGCTGTGAGTTTGTATCTGGGTTTGTGCTTTCAACTGGAACCCAGGGAAAGGCCACAGGTGACACCATGAGTTGGAACTCTGTGAAATTCATGGCATAAATAATTGTGACTAGACAAAAGATCAAGCTTTTGAGAGAGCCTTTAACATCAGCATTTTACTTTCTTCTTCTGCAGATCAGATGAAAATGTCTTTAATAAATGGATAATCAACATTTGAAATAAACCATCAGTGCAGGTGGTTGAACAGGAAACATTAAGGAGTTTTAAAAGGAAATAGACATGTTTTGTGGCATATGATTCATGATTAGTTATGTTTTCCAAACCCTATAAGAAATCTCTGGTTCAATAGTCTCTACTGCTTAAAACGTTACTGTTTGTTGCTACTTCATAGAAGAGGAATCATAGAAACCCTATAGTACAGAAAGAGGCCATTCGGTCCATCGAGTCTGCACCGACCACAATCCCACCCAGGCCCTACCCCCATATCCCTACATATTTTACCTGCTAATCCCTCTAATCTACGCATCCCAGGACACTAAGGGGCAATTTTAGCATGGCCAATCAACCTAACCCGCACATCTTTGAACTGTGGGAGGAATGTATAGGGAAGTATCATAGAATCCCTACAGTACAGAAGGATGCCATTCAGCCCATCGAGTCTGCACCTACAATAATTCCACCTGGGTCCTATCCCTGTAATTCCACATATTTACCCCACTAATCCCTCTATCCTACGCATCGCAGGACACTAAGAGACAATTTAGCATGGCCAATGCACCTAATCCAGACATCTTTGGACTGTGGGAGGAAACCAGAGCACTCAGAGGAAACCCACGCAGACACAGGGAGAATGTGCAAACTCCACAGACAGTGACTTGGTGAGTTAAGATGTTTGCAGAGCTCAAAGCCTTGATTCTTTTCACTTTTGAGCGAACTGGAAACCACGCCCAAGCATATCTTAATATCTGATATGCTAATATCAGATTCCAAAGTAATTTATGATGAGAACTTTCCATTCCCACTTAGGAATCTAACCTGGCCCCTTAAACATGAATTGAATGTTTGCCATGCCAAAATTCCCCACTGAGCTATTGCCAAGAAGTAATCATTTTAAGTCTTGAGATCTGTGAACATGCCAATTTTCTTCCCTCGTCATCAGGTTTTATTTTTATTTATACTGTTTTATTTTCTTCTACATATTCCATTGCTGGCCAGTGACAGGTTTTAGACCAACTCAAATGAAAATGTGCTGTTTCACCAAATTTTCCAAGCTTAAATCATTTGCGTAGCTTTAGCTGCAAATTTGGAGGAATGGCGAGAGTGCTCACAATGCTCACAAAGAAAAATTGCAGGTAGGTGCAAATACAGTGAAATAGAGTCAAATAAAGAACAGCGTTAGAATAGGAGGACAAAAGTTCTAAATGTTTTCAGGAGACTACAAACAAAGTGATGGAGCAGCCCAGTACCTTACATCTTTCTTAAGGCCGACTGATGTTGAGATTTTTATGAGCGGCTTGCTCCTCGTGCCACTTCAGTGCACCATTCCGATAGATGGGCAGATTGTCAGACGCTAATTGGCTGTCACTGCTGCTGGCTACATTGGGTGTAAATGGCACAGCTCTGCACCTGGCTGGCAGCTGACACCAACTGTGGAGACAGTTCCTCACAATCATTGCCAATTAGATATGGCAGGGCTTGTCGATGTAGGGCTGCAGAAGTTTACATTACTAATTCATTTCATTGTGCCTGCGCCAGTTTCTCGATAGAGCATTCGACAACTAATCTCATTACCCTGCCAGATTCTGATAGGTGAAACTAGATTTTTCTGCAGATACCAATAAGAGTGGCATGTATGATGGGTTCAATAGCAGGAATAAACAGCACAGCCTGTGGGTTGATTTTCATTTTTATTATTAATTCGCAAGATGTGGGCATCACTGACATGTTGGCATTTACTGGCCGTCCCTAGTTACCCTGAGAAAGTGGTGATTAGATTTGATACAACTGAGTAGGTTGCTGGACCAGTTCAAAGGATAGTCAGCCATGGCGTAAGATTGAAATCACTTGTAGGACAGAAAGGGTAAAGACAATGGATTACGCTCTCTTAAAGATGTCACTGAACCAATGGGGTTTTTATGACAATCTGACAATCTTTCACTGATGCCTGAGTTTTATTTCTGTATTTTAAAATACTCAGCTCATGTTCTCAAACTGCGAGAGCAGAATTTGAGCTCTCATTCTGAGTTATTAGTCTCCCAGCAAAAACATTACACTGCTTTATCTGGTTTAGCATGCAAGGGGAATCATTGCTTCTCAGAGAGCTATGTTATTACTGATGTTTCAGACAACATCTTTGTGTGTCTGTCAGTCTTAGAATAACATGACCTTACTTCATCTTTTGTATAATTTTCTATAAATACATAACCTTTGTCTAATTATTGTGGAATAATTCAGGGAGATTTTGAGTCTCACATAACAGCTGCTGCTTCTAAAGACCATGGCTCCATATTTTTCATGTGTTAATTAAATTTCCCTTGACCCAGCTTCCTTATATGCTGTAAATCATTCTTCTGTAAAGCTGCAATTACATTTTACAGCATAAAGATGATTTACATACTCCAGCACCACATGAGTCTCTCTTGTTTTTGCCTCGATTTGATCTTGGTGTCAGCACATTTGAAACGACTCCAAATGAATGATGTTTCATGGTTAACATTAGTGTGCTCCAGAAAAACCACATAAAGATTTCTTGGTAGGAGAAACATTTCTTGAGCAATGAAATCTTGGAAAGGAATGAGCAATTTTACTTTACTGTTGCTGAAACGAATTATAAAATGTCAGGAGAATTTTCTGGGTGTCTTGGAGAATGGACATTGAAACGTGAAATCCTAGTTGCTAAAATGTTTGAGAATACAGTATTATTAATTTTCTAAATGGCTTTCAATCTAGCCCAGGAAGTGGAGTTTTTTCTCTTTCGAATGATTATTGAGTTTTATTTGTCAGCCTCAGACTGGAATGCATTTTTTGATGAGTTGTTCAACAGAGGCCTAACTGCCCAGTTGTTCTGGTGATTCCAATGGATGTAAAGGATTTTCATGGTATCATTCTCCCAGTAGCTGATGTTTTTCCCAGGCTAAGTGATTACTCGTCTTGTTTGCTCTTTGTGAGACCTTGATGTGGACAAATTGGCTGCCACACTTGCTTGCAAAACAGCAGTGAGCAATGTTCCCTCTAAATGTGCAACCACGCAGCAACTCGAAAGTTCCTACGCATACCGTGCACAAGTCAGCCCCTTTAAAATACTGCACAAAACAATTAAAGGGTCGCAAACTAAAATGCATCATCCACTCGCTCCACAAAAAGAATTAAAGAGAATGTTGGTGGTGACCACACTCAAAAATAGATAATTGATTGTAGGATGTTTTGAGGTGAAATGTCAAGGCTCCTTCCTCTACCTCCTTTCCCCCCTCCTTCCTCTATAAAAAATGCCACTTCCTGCTGTTGTGGCTCTTCCTATCCTGAAAAATTGCAATTCTGAAAATCATACTGCCGAGAAAACAAAACTGTACCAGCCACATCTACTTCCTCTGTACTTCAGGGGCATTGATAGCATTTTCTCAAATCTCTGTTTCCATATCCAAACATCCTACTGTCATATGCAAGTTTTAGCACAGTGAGAAAGACGCCCAGCTGTCATAATCTATGTAACTTGTCTCATTCCAGTCTTTCGACCATTTCTGATCTACATGGCATGGACTCATGGGGGGTGATTTTACCAAAGAAATTCAAAGTCCCGAACGAGCGTTATGTCTTTGGGACGGGGGGGTGGGATTTAAAAATTGAATCTTACCTGACTTGGTCAAAAAAATTGCCAAACTTGGAATCTGCCAGCAGGGGTTGTGGGTGGGGCTTAAATCGCCCCATGCTGGCTGATAGCAGCAGAGGGTGCAATTGCGCATGTGCAGAGAGCGCTGAAACCTATCGCTGTCTCTCCTAGCTACAATGTGGAGATGCCGGCGTTGGACTGGGGTGACCCCAGTAAGAAGTCTCACAACACCAGGTTAAAGTCCAACAGGTTTATTTGGTAGCAAATACCATAAGCTTTCGGAGCGCTGCTCCTTCGTCAGATGGAGTGGAAATGTGCTCTCAAACAGTGCACAGAATACTGATTAGAATGCGAATCCCTACAGCCAGCTAGGTCTTAAAGGTACAGACAATGTGGGTGGAGGGAGCATTAAACACAGGTTAAAGAGATGTGTATTGTCTCCAGACAGAACAGCTAGTGAGATTCTGCAAGTCCAGGGGTCAAGCTGTGGGGGTTACTGATAATGTGACATAAATTCAACATCCCGGTTTAGGCCGTCCTCATGTGTGCGGAACTTGGCTATCAGTTTCTGCTCAGCGACTCTGCGCTGTCGTGTGTCATGAAGACCGCCTTGGAGAACGCTTACCTGAAGATCCAAGGCTGAATGCCCGTGACTGCTGTAGGGATTCGCATTCTAATCAGTATTCTGTAACTTGATTTTGTGCACTGTTTGAGAGCACATTTCCACTCCACCTGATGAAGGAGCAGCGCTCCGAAAGCTTATGGTATTTGCTACCAAATAAACCTGTTGGACTTTAACCTGGTGTTGTGAGACTTCTTACTGTCTCCTAGCTACAGCAGGCCTTCATGGCCAAAATCTGCCCCTCCCCCCACTACCGTGGGGCTCTGCGGCCAATCACCCACCCAGACCGATCGTCAACCTCCACGCCTGGACTTATCGCCAACACACCCTTCCCGATCGCTGTTGCAGAGTGGCAGCGGTCCCCCCCCCCCCCAACTTCCACCGATCACTGTTCCCCCCCCTCCCCACCCACCGATTGCTGTTGCAGAGTGGCAGCGGTTCCCCCCACCACCAACCGATCACTATTGCATAGTTTCAGCGGTTCTTCTCCCTCCCCCCAGCCACCGATCGCCGTTGTCGAGTGGCAGTGGTTCCTCCCCCGACCAATTGCTGTTGCAGAGTGTGCAGCAGTACCTCCCAAACCGAATCGCCTGTCCCCCTCAAGCCCTGCCCCTGTGGTATTGCCCCAGTGAGCAGTGTCAGGATGCTAGGCTTGCAGTGCCCAAGGGAAACGTCACTATGACCTCCAAGGGGCCTCGATGGCCTCCGGTTGTATCGGCAAGGCCATCATGTCTGGTCCCCATTGATGGGGACTGTACATGATCTTCACCGGTGAGAGGCTATACCAGTGAGGCTACAGAGACGACGATTCTGTCCCGGGCTCATTTGTAATATTTAAGTGCTATTTTAAATCACATTTAAATATTACAATCAGCTTCGCACCCAATCTCACCGGATATCCGGGTCGGTAAGATTGTGAAAGGCGAGAAATCGAGCGTGAAATATATTTCTCTGCTGTCTTGTGATCTTACCAGCTTACTCTGCCCATTGGCTGTTGAGGTGAAATGGCATAATCGCCCCCATGTTCTGTATTCTAGTCAGAGAGTTTATTAAGTATCATACAGAAATGCAAAGTGAATACTTAGCAATGACAATGGATATACAGTGAGACTTGGCCCCCCCAACCCCTGTTTCCAAGCTCTCTCAGTCACAGTCTTCTATTTTCTTGTGTTTTGTTCACCGTAGCCTTTCTGACTTGTGGACACGTGCCAATGATGCCAAATGGCTCCCTTTTACCCCATTGCGACACCCTTACCATGCCATGTGAGGTCATAGTTTGTCCTGGCCAATATGATTGGATCAAGTTGAGATCATTGCTAGTCCAGAAACTCCCTTTGCCCCAACACGTAGGCAATTACAAATGCTTCCTGTTTTTTCCATAGGTTATACAATTCGCATTTCTGTTAATAGTGGGCAGTTAATGTGGGCAGCACGTTAGCACAGTGGTTAGCACTGCTGCTTCACAGCTCCAGGAACCTGGGTTCGATTCCCGGCTTGGGTCACTATCTGTGTGGAGTTTGCACATTCTCCTTGTGTCTGCGTGGATTTCCTCCAGGTGCTCCGGTTTCCTCCCACAGTCCAAAGATGTGCGGGTTAAGTTGATTGGCCATGCTAAAATTGCCCCTTAGTGTCCTGAGATGGGGACTGTACATGATCTTCACCGGCGAGAGGCTACACCAGCGAGGCTACAGAGACGACGATTCTGTCCCGGGCTCATTTGTAATATTTAAGTGCTATTTTAAATCACATTTAAATATTACAATCAGCTAAAATTGCTCATCTCACTAGAGGGATTAGCGGGTAAATGTGTAGGGATATGGGGGTAGGGCCTGGGTGGGATTGTGGTCGGTGCAGACTCGATGGGCCAGATGGCCTCTTTCTGCACTGTCGGGTTTCTATGATTCTATCCTATAAAAGCTCAGCTTCTGCATATCTGCAGTGTCAATTTCATCTGCTGCCTTTTTAAAAGCAAGCACTAAAGTCCCATATTATCTTTTCCAATTGTTCTTGCACAAAGGTTTTAACAGAATATAATCTTATCAAATTATTTCACAAAACAAACATTAATAAAGCAGACTTTGATATACTAGTACACATTTTATAATTCATTATATAATTCATTATCTTCCATAAGCATGAAACCAAGTGCTTGAATTGTATGAGTCAACATGAGGGTGTCTTTCACCTGTGTAACATCCTCTTTCTCAATGTGAATGGTTTTGTGCGCAGACAATCCAACAGTGAGAAATTGACATTTTTCAGTGAAGCTAACCATCATGCTTTGCAGTCCAGCCTTGACATCACAGTTCCTTCAAAATATAACAATGATTATTATAAGCAACCAATAAAAAATTACTAAATCCAACAGCACCTCTACACTGCTTTTACTTCCATTTTCCATTGTGCATGTTCAGCAACTTCCAGTCCTAAGGAGAACTATGAGTTTATGTTCATTCTGATGTCTCTGCTATTCATATTAGCTCCTTTGAGTCACCGGCAACAAAAGTATCGCTCATCTCACTAAGTTTATCTGCCATTGTCTTGTTTCTAACCTAAATACTTTTTCAGTTTTATGCTAATCAAAATTAATTTTCCTTCTGATAACATTACTGTTTTGGAAATTTCAATATTTACCAATTCCAAAGGCAGCATTATCTTTTATGAACTTGAACAGCTCTTCAGTTAGCTTATCCATATCCTTGCTCCGTCGTTTAATTCAATTAACCTCCTAGATATTTTCTTCTCATCCATCTTTTAGCTTTTATTTGTTTCCTCATTGTTCACCGCTTCTGAGTACTTGTACATGTCTATTTCCTGAAAGCACTGTAACAATTCACACCTTAGACTAATCCCATCTTCTTAAATGTGCCAACTCGATTGCTTGTTTTATCCACTGAATCTGTCAGCTTCAGCTTCCTATATGGCCAGTGTGTTGAAGTCGACTCATCTCCATGTATCCTACCTGAGTACATTTTTTCCACAATTGCATAACTGTAGAGCTCTTTGTTTCCTTCACTGTTCCCCTCCTCATGTAATCTTTATGTTTTTAAACTATTATCTTCTGTAAACCTCTCTCTGCCCCTCTTCCTACTCGAAACCAAACTCTTCAAATAAGCTTTTGGTAACCCCTTGTACTCTTTCTCTTCCCAGCAAAGTGTCTGTTTTTCTTAGACCTATCATAATTTGGGAAATTCTTTATATTAAAAGTATTTTCCAAGATCTGAGTGGTGAAATCCAGACCTGCCTCTTGTAATGGGTGTCAGGATCCTGCAAAAGTCCAGACACGTGCACATGTGCTGTAATTGCTCAGGAAGTTTAAACTTCATTTGGAGTGATTTGTGATGCCTGGGACATTACATCAATGTCTCTCAGTCTGATTTCAGTGTTGGAGACATTGGCCAGATACTCGAGACTTACCTGGATACTTACCTTGGAATTGTGACACTGGTATAGTGGTGATTAGCCAGCGAATCTAAACTGAGCACCAAAATCAACCACCCCAATCGCCCAACCATCCAACCCAATTTCCAGCTTCCATTCCGTCACCCATCAATCTGTCCACTAACCCTCCCACCTGCCCACTCATCTTCTCAGCTGTCCTCGTGCCCCCCCCCACCCTGCTCACTCACCCACTTAATTGTGCTTGCGCCCACGCTTGGGCCCACGCTTGGGCCCACGCCCACGCTTGGGCCCACGCCTACACTCGGGCCTACGCTCACACTTATAGAATCATAGAAACCCTACAGTGCAGAAAGAGGCCATCTGGCCCATCGAGTCTGCACCGACCACAATCCCATTCAGGCCCTACCCCCATATCCCTACATATTTTACCCGCTAATCCCTCTAACCTACGCATCTCAGGACACTAAGAGGCAATGTTTTAGCATGGCCAATCAACCTAACCCGCACATCTTTGGACTGTGGGAGGAAACCGGAGCACCCGGATGAAACCCACATAGACACGAGGAGAATGTGCAAACTCCACACAGACAGTGACCTAAACTGGGAATTGAACCCAGGTCCCTGGAGCTGTGCAGCAGCAGTGCTAACCACTGTGCTACTTGGGCCCACGCCCACACTCATTAACTCATTGGTAGACTTGAGGATTTTAGAAGCTTACCTGAATATGCAGTTAATGTTTTAAATACGGGTTGTCACCTGTCTTCACATGTTTTCTCTGGTTTGGGCTTCCCCTTGGATGTCTGCTCCACTGATGCTGCAACTAGTTGGAATCATAGAATCCCTACAGTACAAGAGGAGGCCATTCGGCCCATCGAGCCTGCACTGACAACAATCCCAAATATATTGTCACAAGGATTGGATTGACTTTATGGTTGCAAAATTGTAGTGTCCTGCTTTAAAATGCATTGCTTAACAGTGACTGATCCCCTATAGACGATATACCTTTTCCAATTGAAGACTTAACACACAGAGACAAAGGACCATTGCAGCGTACCAACAAGGTGGAACATAGTTAAAGTGGTGAGGTAGGCCCTATCCCCGTAACCCCACATATTTGCCCTGTTAATTCCCCTGTCACTAAGGGGCAATTTAGTGTAGCCAATCCACCTATCCCACACATCTTTGGAATGTGGAAAGAAACCAGAGCACCCAAAGGAAACCCAGACACGGGGAGAACCTGCAAACTCCACACACACAGTCACCCGGGTCCCTGGCGCTGTGAGGCGGCAGTGCTAACTACTGTGCCACCGTGCTGCCGTGGTTGTTCTGGCTGAAAGAGTTCAAAAACAGAAATCTTTGTGGATAGCAGCATTGTGCACAACATTGCCTCTGGTCTACCTCACCACTTTAACTATGTTCCACCTTGTTGATACGCTGCAATGGACTTTTGTCCCTCAGTGTGTTAAGTCTTCAATTGGAAAAGGTATATCCTCTATAGGTGATCAGTCACTGTTAAGCAATGCATTTTAAAACAGGACACTACAATTTTGCAGCCATAAAGTCAATCCAATCCTTGTGACAATATATTTTTTGTATGGGAAATGTTCAGGGAAGGATAACCAGGATTGATTGGTGTGTTGGTAAATTGTAAACACAAACAGGGATACCCACCTGTTACTTGCCAGGAAAACTGTGAAAGAACAAAGAGGTGACCTGATCCAAATATTTAATTTCCTAAAGATAATCAGTGAGACAGATGCCAAAATCCTTAATATTAAAACAAATGATAACGAGAATACAATGAATCTGGATATTTGTAGCTTGCAGAGTTGTACCTTGTAGAGAGTTGTTAATGTATACAATTTGTTGGAACTTTGTGATCCATTCCTGAATAATATAGAAAGAGCTGGGTGTCCAAACTTCAGGACTCGAGCCTCACATGGCTTCTGAGTCCTGGCCACTGTAACCTTTTTTGAAGTTTTATATCTTATTGACTGGCTTGCTTGTTCAAATTTTATAGACATCAAAGTTTCTAAAGTATTGCTCTTGGTGTTGGTGTCTCATTGGTGAAGGAATTCTACCACATAACTCCCTTAGTTGTAAGTAAAAAAAAATTAGATTTGAGCTATGTGCTGAGTTTTATGATTTAGAGCCCTCTGAAGCAAATTTTCAGTTGACAGTCGTGCATATCGAGTGTTGAAGTCAGCATGTTTGATTCATTCACTATTTTCCATCCATTAAAATTAACGAGAAGAAAATTTGCAGGCTGGTGTCAGGCATGCCAACTGCACACATGAATGCTTGATTCTGCACTGCTGTTGCACAAAATATTGCATTGGTAGCACTAACGTGTAAAATTTACCCTTGTGTTTGGCCCTCAAGGCCCAATATTGATGCTGTCCACAAAGCTAAAAGCTTTGACACCCCACTAAGGAGGAATATCAGAATGGAGATAGGAATGAAATAAGTCCTGTACAGGAGCCCATGAAAAGAAAAGCACAGAGAGTTGGGGGAGTTTTTCCCACTTGCTCTATTACAGGTTACCACAACTGAGGTTGGTATTCACTGCGAATATATTTCAAAAGATAGCAGCAGTACTTAAATTGCAGCATTTATTTTAAAACAATTTTTATGGTATCTGCATTTCAGAACTGGTATTGTAAATACAACATTAGTTTTGGTGTCCGGATTTCATTGATAAGTACTAAAGCCAGGTTAAATTCATTTTTATTTTAATATTTCCAGCACTTAGTCCCATGAATGTCACAAAGAACATTGAAAATTACAGCACAGGAATAGGCCCTTCAGCCCTCCAAGCCTGCACAGACCATGCTGCCCACCTCAACTACAACCCCCTACCCTTCCTGGGACCATATTCCTCTATTCCCATCCTATTCATGTATTTGTCCAGATGCCCCTCGAAAGTCATAACTGTCAAGTCTGCCGATTAACTTTTCTTCCTTAATGTTCCAAGTTGAGTCTGTGTCTTTCCTTTGAATTGGATTATTTTTCTGAATTGTTCATAATTTCAGGGCAATGTGGCTCAACAGAGTTTCTCCCATTCTACTTGATCTAACTGCTCCTAATTCCTTATTTTCAAATATCTATACCATCTATACCTTTTAAACGTTACCGCTTCTACTTTAGAACTCACTGTGTTGAATGATCCCATGATCTAATAAGTCTCTGCTCAAGAGCCTTCCTTCTACCCACTTCCTCTTTTCTTTTTCCAAAGAAAATTCTCACTCTCTGTTTACCATTCACTCAGCAGTGGGAACAGTTATTCATAGTTTATCCAATGTAAATTCCATTATTTCACTTGCTCCTTTACTGGCTGGTCCCCTCTCAGCACTCACTATGTTGCTACTGCTCCAACTTTGCAGGAATGATGGTCCCAGTACCCATTGCATTCCTCAGTTTCCCCTTCATCCACTCACTTAAGCCCCAGTCGCCCAACCTCCAATCTCCCCTATCTCCCCACCTGAGCCACAAACTACCCGACTGCACCGTCTACTTTTCTCCCTGCTTAAGCCATAGTCCCTCAAAATCAAATTTCTTCCTGTACGCAATCCCTTTCTCCTGACCCCTATTCTTCAGTCCCCCTCTCCCTTTATGGACACCTCATTCCGAGGATCCCTGCATACTGTTAGATTGCATAAGGCTTATCTCCAGTTTAAATTTTCTTTTCAATTGCATTTTGCCATGTAAAAAATCTGTTCGGAAATTTATGCTAAACAAAACTTAATGCAAAATACATGAAAATAATTGTAAACATATTTTAATCTTAGCTGGAGAAACCTTCTTGCCCCTCCACAAACAGCATCAGATATCCTGTCAGGTCTCTCGACACCATAAACCCTGGGTGAAGTGTTTCAGAGACAAACAATGGGCAGTGAGACATGACAGTTTACAAAGAGAAAAGAGAAGGTGGAGAACGGCAGCATCTAGGGTGAACAAATTTGCTTTTATTTTGACAGCAATGGGGCTGAGTGTATACGAAGAGGAAAGGAATTCTTGGTGTAGCAAGGAAGAGAAACCTTGAGAATCCAAATAAGTTGATAGAATACTGCAGATGCTGGAAATCTGAAATAAAAAGAGAAACAAGAAACAAAAATGAAAAATGTTGAACAGATGCAGCAAGTTATGGCAGTACAGATGCCTAACCTGTGGGGCAAAGAAAAGTGGCTTCTGCACATGCAGTTACAATAAAGGGGAAAAGCGGGAATGACCCTCTAGTGTATGAGTGAGAAGAGAAAAGGTACCCTCCATTGAGAGTGAAAAGCATTGACATTTTGAGGGGGGTGGTTGGCGCAAGAGAGTGATGCACATTGTTAAAAAAGCAGATTGTGCAGGAGAAGTGAGGGACAGACTATGATGGGAGCAGCTAGGAAGGCTTACATTGAGCTTCCATTGTAAATAATTGTCCTCCATTGCATCATGAGAAATATTATTGGTGGTCCAATTGTCTTTGTAAAGCGTGGTTTAATACACTTTGAATTTCTGTGCAAGGGTGAGCTTTTCCCAGCCTCTGGCCTGCTTGTAAAACTGCAGTATTTATATGGTTAGTCCAGTTAGGTTTCTGGTCAATAGTAATCCACGGAATGTTGATGGAAGGAGATTCAGTGACGGCAATGTTGGAATGTCAAGAGGTTGTGATGCCTCCCATAGCTGAATCTAGCACTCACTGTCTAACCTCACTTAAAAACTGGCCCTTTTGGTAAGGTATCAATGCTGACCATTGGACCAGAAGCATGGCAGGATGAGGATCCTAACCACTCGCCTTTTACTCAGTGAGTGGGTAGGATCTGGAATGCACTGCCTGAAATGGAGTGATGGAGGTGAAAGAGATTTGAAATGTTATCTGAAGAGAAAAACTCTTTTCACTCTTTTTCCCTTGCAAACACACAGTTTTTAGGCATGGTCATTTCTGTGGCTTTGACCATGGTTTCTTGCAGAGAGCTGGTAATGAAACTATGGTTTACTAAATATTGTGCAATACAACTTAACGTAGCTGGAGAATGCTATTTATTGTACTATACAACCGTTTTAAATTTTGGCATGACATTGGGTAGTTACAACATGTATTGGCCTGTAAAAATCTCAAAAGCCATACGTTTTTATATCCTGAACCTATTCCACTACTTTTTACAGTTTTCTTTTGGCAGTTTTACACTGTTGGGTTGCAGAGGCAGTGCATACTAGGATAGACTTCAATAGTACAAAAGAGCAACTTAGTTGATAAGTGAAGGATTTGACTGTTATCCTTGACCAGCTTGGTCAGTAGTGGTGCTACTGAGCCACTCTGGTTTTTTTATGAACTGAGGCACCTCGAAGTACAGGTGGATCTGTAGCTGAAAGGTCAGTCTTTTGAATTTGTTTATGTATTATATATATAATGTATATATGTATGTGATTATATGCATTTTTAATCAAGTTTTACACCCATGAAGTTAAACAGATGGGATGAAGAAGGGTTAGATATTTAGTGATTTCGAGAGAGAACAAAGTAGAAGAAACTGGACTATTGCCTAGCAACAGTGGTCAAGTGATATAGATACCAAGAAAGCTGGGGAAGAGGAAATACCAAAAGGCTACTGAGTTCAGGGAATTTGTGTTTGCTCTGCAGATGAAGCAATAATGAGTTTAAAATGTGGTTTTGGGTGCCTCAGGAAGAGTTATGAGTTGGGTGAGAAGCATCGAGTGAATGCTCAAGAATCCACAGGAAGAAAATTATTTGTTCATGTACCAGTCCCAAACAAGGAGCCTTTGCATCAAGCCAATGGTAATTCTTGACTGGTTTATGTGTCTGCAAAGATATTGCTGGGTAAAGGAATATTGGGAAATTGAATCTTGTGTTTCTATTGAGATCTTTCCAGCTTTATCTGTTGTGATATAAGTTCATTTTTCTTGTTTTAATAAATATTTTAGTATTTGCATTTAAAGCTCATTAGTAACCTTATGAACTAATGTTTTTTGCATTCAGATAATTGATATTTAATTGATAAATTAGATAACATGTTGTTTGAGCCAATAATGATTTTTTACACCCCTATCTAAAGGCTTGCGGAATTTGCCATCCTAATAACATGCATACATATACTGAACACAAGCCTTTTTATCGAAGGATAGATATTGCTTTCCCAATAAGCAGACTTTCTGCTCTTGTCAATGGAAAAAATCATTATGATTAGTCACTGAAAGGGTAGTGTCATTTTAGCATTTTATTTTCAGTCAATGCTCGCCTTCATATTGAGTGATCCCAGTTGTACCAGTACCAGTGGGAGGCTTGATACACAATGATTTCAATTAATCCAACGTCAGTGAGTAGCTCTGTACCCAGTGTTTCCATCTCAATGCAGCTGAATCATTCATACTTCATCCCACTTCTAGTACTGGAAACTGCATGCAGTGATTTCATGTCTTTGCAAATCCACACTGGAGTCTTGACTTGATGTATCCACATAATTCTATGATGTTTTGATATGACTGGAAAAGGGCCAGGATCTTATATGTTCTGAAGGGAACGGCAACTCAGCAATGGAAGCAAAGATGCTGCATACTTGAGGTCAGAATGAGAGAGTTTAGGAAAAATCTGTGAAATTGGTAACAATATGGGGCAAAGAGGGGAAAAGAATGACAGGACATGAATGGAAGTGCTGTACTGAAGCAAGCTGCAAGGCAGTTGTGATCAAAGCACTGTCAGGGTGATGAAAGAGTTGCTGTATGTGCATCCGTTATGTACTGCATTGAGCATTCATTGTGGCTCAGATGGAGAATTTTCACCACTGGAGGTTATAAGTTCAGCTCTCACTCCAAAAACTTGAGAACCAAATCTAATCTTTCACTTCATTGCTGTATTAAGGAAGTGCTGCACTGTGCCCTTCACGTGAAACATTAAACTCAAGAGAATGCAAAAGATCTCACAGCACAATTTTGAAGATGCTTTCCTCACCAGGAATAGTTTGTGATGTGCTAACCTTACATATTGAAATAAATATTGTTTTTTTTGTATCTCAATGCTTTTAATTATATATATTTTTATTTGGGAGAGAGAGAGAAGCAACTTTTCCACAGACAGCCTTCAAGGTCTTGTCCATTTTTGCTGTGAGCAAGCTTTTTATAACTTGACATAAACTCCCAGAATATCTCTACCTTGGCAACTTGTCTATACTGTGCCTCCCTCCTGAGTTTTCCCACTATATAATCCTACAAAGAAGAGCGCCATATAGTCAAGTGTTATTAAACTGCAAGGTTACATTTTTAACAATTAATACTCTTGTTAGTAGCCTAATAACCTTACAGCCATGTCCATCCAAGCACTGCCTTGGAGCAAAACTGCCCTGGGACTAGTGCTTGCTACAATGATGAAAATCAAGTGTATGCTTGCTGTTTCCCAGTATTACTATCCTTCATCTTTAATGAACACAAAATGAGAAATATCCCATCCTTCACTAGAAGATGTTTCAAGTTGCTTGAGTGCTGTTGAAGGATCAGGCGCTGTATTGATTACAATTGAATTGTTGAAAATGAGATAGCTCCTGTTAAGAACTCTGGATAGCATCAGATAGCTGCAAATACATCAGCCTCTTCTACAAAGGAGACCTAAAGCTCATAGATGGAATAACTAGTATCTAAGAAATTGTCCATACAATGAATAGGTGTTTCAGTCTTCAAAGCAAAAGACACAATAAGCATCCCATGGTTAGGTGAAAATCAAGAGGGAAAAGGGAGGGAGGAACTTAAAGCAACCACGGCCATCAGAGAAAAGATATTGGAAAAGCTACTGGAACTAAAGGCTGACAAATGCCCAGACTGAATGGCCTCAGATCTTAAAAGAAGTGGCTACAATGGATGCGTTGGTCGTAATCTTCCAAAATGTCCTAGATTCTGCAAAGGGGTCAGTGAATTGGGAAACTGGAAATGTAACACCTCCATCCAAGAATGGAGGGAGAGAGAAAGCAGGAAACCAAAGGCCAGTTAGTCTTGATTTTTTTGATTTGATTTGGTTTAATTTATTATTGTCACATGTATTGGGATACAGTGAAAAGTACTTTTTCTTGCAGTATACAGACAAAGCGTACCGTTTATAAAGTACATAGGAAGAGAAGGAGAGGGTGCAGAATGTAGTGTTACAGTAATAGCTAGGGTGTAAAGATAGATCAGCTTAATATAATGTAGGTTGATTCTAAAGTCTGATTGCAGCAGGGACGAAGCTGTTCTTGAATCGGTTGTACGTAATCTCAGACATCTGTCATGGGGAAAATGCTTAACTCCATTATAAAGGAGGTACTAGCAAGATATTTTGAAATTTATAATACAACCAGGCAGAGTCAACATGGTTTTGAGAAAGATAAATCATATTTGACTAATTTAATACGATTCTTTTGAAGAAGTAACAAGCAGGGTGATAATGAGGAGCCAGTATACGTGGTGTATTTGGATTTCTGAAAGGCTGTCAGTTAGGGGCACATTAATAGAGTCATAGAGGTTTACAGCATGGGAACAGACCCTTCGGGCCAACTTGTCCATGCCGCCCTTTTTTTTAAAAAACCCCTAAACTAATTCCAATTGCCCGCATTTGGCCCATATCCCTCTATATCCATGGTACCCATGTAACTATCTAAATGCTTTTTAAAAGATAAAATTGTATCCGCCTCTACGACTACCTCTAGCAGCTCGTTCCAGACACTCACCACCCTCTGTGTGAAAAAATTGCCCCTCTGGACACTTTTGTATCTCTCCCCCCCCCCCCCCCTCACCTTAAACCTATGCCCTCTATTTTAGACTCCCCTACCTTTGGGAAAAGTTATTGACTACCTACCTTGTCTGTGCCCCTCATTATTTTATAGACCTCTGTAAGGTCACCCCTCAGCCTCCTATGCTCCAGAGAAAAAAAGTCCCAGTCTATTCAGCCTCTCCTTATAACTCAATCCATCAAGTCCCGGTAGCATCCTAGTAAATCTTTTCTGCACTCTTTCTAGTTTAATAATATCCTTTCTATAATAGAGTGACCAGAATTGCACACAGTATTCCAAGTGTGGCCTTACCAATGTCTTGTACAACTTCAACAAGACATCCCAACTCCTGTATTCAATGTTCTGACGGATGAAACCAAGCATGCCGAATGCCTTCTTCACCACTCTGTCCACCTGTGACTCCACTTTCAAGGAGCTATGAACATGTACCCCAAGATCTCTTTGTTCTGTAACTCTCCCCAACGCCCTACCATTAACTGAGTAAGTCCTGCCAAATCTACCAAAAATGCATTACCTCTCATTTGTCTAAATTAAACTCCATCTGCCATTCGTCAGCCCACTGGCCCAATTGATCAAGATCCCGCTGCAATTGGCGATAACCTTCCTCACTGTCCACCATGCCACCAATCTTGATGTCATCTGCAAACTTACTAACCATGCCCCCTATATTCTCATCCAAGTCATTAATATGAATGACAAATAACAGTGGGCCCAGCACTGATCCCTGAGGCACACCACTGGTCATAGGCCTCCAGTTTGAAAAACAACTCTCTACAACCACCCTCTGGCTTCTGTCAGGAAGCCAATTTTGTATCCATTTAGCTACCTCACCCTGGATCCCGTGAGATTTAACTTTATGCAACAACCTACAATGCGGTACCTTGTCAAAGGCCTTGATAAAGTCAACTGCACTGCCCTCATCTACCTTCTTGGTTACCCCTTCAAAAAACTCAATCAAATTTGTGAGACATGATTTTCCACTCTCAAAGCCATGCTGACAGTCCCTAATCAGTCCTTGCGTCTCTAAATGCCTGTAGATCCTGTCTCTCAAAATACCTTCCAACAATTTACCCATCACAGATGTGAGGCTAACTGGACTGTAGTTCCCAGGCTTTTCCCTGCAGCCCTTTTTAAACAAAGGCACAACATTTGCCACTCTCCAATCTTCAGGCACCTCACCCGTGACTGTCGATGATCCAAATATCTCGGCTAGGAGACCCGCAATTTCCCCCTAGCCTCCCACAACGTCCTGGGATATACCTCATCAGGTCCCACAGATTTATCTACCTTGATGTGCTTTAAGACTTCCAGCACCACCACCTCTGTAATATGTACGCTCCTCAAGACATCAATATTTAATTCTCCAAGTTCCCTAACATCCATGCTTTTCTCAACAGTAAATACTGATGAGAAATATTCATTTAGGATCTCACCCATCTCTTGTGGATCCGCACATAGATTACCTTGTTGATCCTTAAGAGGCCCTACTTTCTCCCTTTTTACACTTTTGCCCTTTATGTATTTGTAGAAGCTCTTTGGATTCTCCTTTGCCTTATCTGCCAAAACAATTTCGTGTTTTCGCTCTTAACTCTACTCCTACACCCCTTATACTCTTCAAGGGATTCACTTTATCCCAGCTGCCTATGCATGTCATGTGCCTCTTCTTCTTGACCAGGGCCTCAATATCCCAAGTCATCCAGGGTTCCTGACTTCTGCCAACCTTGCCCTTCATCCTAAGAAGAATGTGTTTACCCTGAACCCTGGTTAACACACTTTTGAAAGCATGCCACTCACCAGACGTCCCTTTGCCTTCCCACAGACTCCCCCAATTAACTTTTGAAAGTTCCTGCCTGATACCATCAAAATTGGCCTTGCCCCAATTTAGAATATTAACTTTTGGAACAGACCTACCATTCTCCATTGCTATCTCAAAACCAGTAGAATTATGGTCACTGGTCCCAAAGTGATCCCTCACTAACACTTCTGTCACCTGCCCTTCCATATTTCCCAAGAGGAGGTCAAGTTTTTCCCCCTCTCTAGTCGGGCCTCCACATTGTGAATGAGGAATTCCTCCTGAATACACTCAACAAATTTCTCTCCATCCAACCCTCTAATACTATGGCTGTCCCAGTCAATGTTGGGAAAATTAAAATCTCCGACTATTACTCCGATAGAGTGAACATTCAAAGACTATTTCCTCGGGTGGATGGAGCTATTACAAGGGGGCATAACTATAGGGTTCATGGTGGGAGATATAAGAAGGATATCAGAGGTAGGTTCTTTACGCAGAGAGTGGTTGGGGTGTGGAATGGACTGCCTGCAGTGATAGTGGAGTCAGACACTTTAGGAACATTTAAGCGGTTATTGGATAGGCACATGGAGCACACCAGGATGATAGGGAGTGGGATAGCTTGATCTTGGTTTCAGATAAAGCTCGGCACAACATCGTGGGCCGAAGGGCCTGTTCTGTGCTGTACTGTTCTATGTTCTATTACCACTCTATTTTCCTTGGAGCTATCTGTAATCTCCTTACATATTTTCTCCTCAATTTCCCGCTGACTATTTGGGGGACTATAGTACAAGCCTATCAAAGTGATTTCCCCCTTCTTATTTCTCAGTTCTACCCATATAGACTCAGTGGCCGAACCCTCGGATATATCCCCTCTCAGTACGGCCGTGATGCTTTCCCTAATCAAAAGTGCAATTCCCCCTCCTCTCTTACCTCCTGTTCTACCTTTCCTATAGCATCTGTACCCTGGAACATTAAGCTGCCAGTCCTGTCCCTCCCTTAGGCATGTTTCAGTAATTGCTATAATATCCCAGTCCCACGTACCCATCAATGCCCTGAGTTCATCTGCCTTGCCCGTCAGGCCTCTTGCATTGAAATAAATGCAGTTTAATCTGGACTTCCCTTGCTCTCTGTCTTGCTTCTGTCTGATCTGTCTGGTACTAGGATTACTGACACGGCCTTTACTAACTAATGTGCTCTCTTTAACTTCCGTGCTGTCCTCAAACTTCTCTTCTGTCTCCCTACTGCTTTGGATCCCGCCCCCTTGCCAAACTAGTTTAAACCCTCCCGAGTGGCTCGAATAAATCTCCCCGCCAGGATGTTAGTCCCCCTCCAGTTCAAATGTAACCCATCCCTCTTGAACAGATCACCCCTTCCCCAGAAAAGATCCCAATGATCCAAAAATCTAAATCACTGCCCCCTGCACCAGCTCTCAAGCCAGGCATTCATCTGCCTAATCCTCCTATTCCTACTCTCACTAGCACATGGAGATTAAAGATTATAAGAACTCATAGTGTTGAGGATAAACATACTAGCATGGATAGAGAACTGGTTAGCAAACAGGAAGCAGAGAATCGGGAGAAAAGGGTCATTTTCAGTTGGCAATTTGTAATTAGAGGAGTGTCATGGATCAATTCTGGGGCCTCAACTATTTACAATTTATATTGAGAACTTGGATGAAGGTACTGAGTATGGTAGCTAAATTTGTTGATGACACGAAGAGATGTATAAAAGCAAGTTATGAAGAGGACACAAATGAGTCTGCCACAGGACATGGATAGGTTAAGTGGGCAAAAATGTGCCTGATGGAGCATAAATGTGGGAAAACGTGACCTTGTCCATGGCAGGAAAAGAAAAGTGCGATATTGTTTAAATGCAGAGGGATCTGGGTGTCCGGCCACATGAATCACAAAACGCTAGCATGCAGATACAGACAATAATTATGAAGGCAAATGGATGTTGGTGTTTATTGCAAGAGGAATGGGTGTAAAAGTAGGGAAGAGTTGCTGCAATTGTATGACCACCGTGAGGCCATATCTGGAGTACTGTGTACAGTTTGGCTCTTCTTTCTTAAGAAAGGATATAATTGCATTGGAAGCAGTCCCGAGAAGGTTCACTGGGCTGATTCCTGAGATGAAGAGATTGTCTTATGAGAAAAAAATGAGCAGGTTATGCCTATACTCGGAGATGCAAAGAATGAGAGGTGATCTTATTGAAACATTTAGGGGCAATTCTCCCAGCCCGTTGCACTGCTCTAGTCGTGCAACGGGCCAAAAGACATCAGTGGAGGCCATCTAGCGGTCTCCCCGCTGGGCGCCACGACCTCTGCATGTCTCCAGGGCCAGGATTTCCGGAGTTGTCAGCGTCACACCAGAAATCGTCACGGAGCTGATTTAAACAACGAAATCGGAATTTATATCCTATTAGCGGGCCCAGGACTGAAGTCTCCGAAGCCCAATCCCGCTGGACTGAAGGGAGGCCATGGATGCTCCCCCAGGAGTTTAGGGGTAAGGGGGTTGTCCCCTGGGCGTTGCCAAGCTGACAGTGATAGCCTGGCCCCCTGGCACTTCTCAAGGGGCAAACTGGCAATGCCCAGGGGGCATCTTGGCACTGCCCACCAGGCATTGGGCAGTGCCAAGGGGGTGGGGCCATAGGGGCTAGTGGGGGTGGGGTCTATGGGGAGATCGGTGGAGTTGGGGGGTCCCGCTGCCACTCTGCAGCCAGTATTAGTGGCAGAGAGAAGGAAAGAGCTGATGAGGGCTAGCCATCAGATTGGGGGTGGAGGGGAGAGATCGGGGGTCGGGGGGGGAGATTGGGGCCTCCATGGGGGAGGAGGGGAAGAGAACAGGTGGCAGAGAGGGACATCAGTGCTGGCCTGGAGATGTCCGGGAGGCCTGCGATCGTGGGCTGGAGGGGAGGGAGGGGCAGGGAATTGGAAGACCAGCGATGCGGGCTCCTGGGCTGGCCACTGATTAGGAGGCCGGCAGTGTGGGTCTACTGCGCATGTGCGTATCTCAGTGCTGTCAAATTGGTGCATGCGCAGTGGCCCGCTCAGCACTATGCTACTGGCCTCTCAGGCGGGAATGGGCCCTGCCCCCGATTTTCAGTGTGAATCGCCCTGAGACACTTCGCAGTGTTCAGAGTGTGGGAGATTCATTTTGAAAATCCCGCTTAAAAAAAAAAGTGTGATTTACTCCAGTTTTTATGCAGATTTTTTTGAGAGAATCTCAGCCATAGAATTCTGACAGAATTTGACAGGGTGGATGCTTCGCAGGGGCTTCTTCGCAGGGGCTTCTTCTCATGGAGTCTAGAAGAAGGAGGCAATGCTTAAAAATTAAGGATCTCCCATTAAGTCAGAGATTTGGAGGAATATTTTCTGAGAGTTGTTCATTCCCCCAAGAGTAAGTGGCACCTGGATCATTGAATATATTCAAGGATAATTTAGTCAGATTTTTCATTGACAAGAAAATCAAGGGTTATGGTGATGGGACGGGGGCGCGGGGTGGTTGGGGGGGATCGGTGGTGCGGGGGCACGCAGCAGGTGGGCAAGTGGAGTTAAGGCCATAATCAGATTAACCATGATCTTATTGAATAACAGAGCTGGCTCGATAGGACAAGTGGCCTACTCCAGTTTCTAGTTCTTATCATCTTACGATATTTTGAATCTTCTTTTGCTGCGAGTGCCTCTAAGTGGACTTTGCAGCCACTTAATAATAAACCTGAGTAATAATCCATGAGCAGTGTTTGTATGAAGCAGCCCGCAGCCTATTAGTGGCTGTTGCAGGTTATTTACACTGACTCCACTGCTGAATTAAACACGTGCACCAGCTTTAAGCTGTGCTTTTCTGGTGCCGATGGTACTATGGACTACTCTCCGGAATCAGTTGCATTCTTGGAACACGCATCTCCATTAAGGACGGTCACCTCAGCACTTCACTGTACTGCAAGCCCACGGATAATCTCACGATGTTCCACTTCTCCAGCTTCCACCCTAAACACGTTAAAGAAGTCATCCCCTATGGACAAGCCCTCCATATACACAGGATCTGCTCAGATGAGGAGGATCACCTCCAGACGCTGAAAGATGCCCTCATAAGAACAGGGTATGACGCTCGACTCATCGATCGACAGTTCCAACGCGCCACAGCGAGAAACCACACCGACCTCCTCAGAAGACAAACACGGGACACGACAGACAGAGTACTCTTCGTCATCCAGTACTTCTCCGGAACGGAGAAGCTACAGCATCTCCTCCGGAGCCTTCAACATGTCATAGATGAAGACAAACATCTTGCCAAGGCCATCCCCACACCCCCACTTCTTGCCTTCAAACAACCGCACAACCTCAAACAGACCATTGTCCGCAGCAAACTACCCGGCCTTCAGGAGAACAGTGACCACGACACCACACAACCCTGCCACAGCAACCTCTGCAAGATGTGCTGGATCATCGACACGGATGCCATCATCTCACATGAGTACAACATCCACCAGGTACACGGTACATACATAGAATCATAGAAACCCTACAGTGCAGAAAGAGGCCATTTGGCCCACTGAGTCTGCACCGCCCACAATCCCACCCAGGCCCTACCCCCATATCCCTACATATTTACCCGCTAATCCCTTTAACCTACGCATCTCAGGACACTAAGGGGCAATTTTTAGCATGGCCAATCAACCTAACCCGCACATCTTTGGACTTGCAACTCGGCCAACGTTGTCTACCTGATACGCTGCAGGAAAGGATGTCCCGAGGCATGGTACATTGGGGAGACCATGCAGACGCTATGACAATGGATGAATGAACACCGCTCAACAATCACCAGGCGAGAGTGTTCTCTTCCTGTTGGGGAACACTTCATCGGTTATGGGCATTCGGCCTCTGATCTTCGGGTAAGCATTCTCCAAGGCGGCCTTCACGGCACACGACAGCGCAGAGTCGCTGAGCAGCGACTGATAGCCAAGTTCCGGACACATGAGGACGGCCTCAACCGGGATCTTGGGTTCATGTCACACTATCTGTAATCCCCACGACTTGCCTGGGCTTGCAAAATCTCACTAACTGTCCTGTCCAGAGACAATACATATCTCTTTAACCTGTGCTTAACCCTCTCTCCACTCACATTGTCTGTACCTTTAAGACTTGATTACCTGTAAAGGCTCGCATTCCAACCATTATTTTGTAAATTGAGTTTGTGTCTTTATATGCACTGTTTGTGAACAGAACTCCCACTCACTTGATGAAGGGGCAGTGCTCCGAAAGCTCGTGGCTTGTGCTACCAAATAAACCTGTTGGACTTTAACCTGTTGTTGTGAGACTTCTTATTGTGCTTTTCTGTTGCTGCAGTTACTGCTGAGAGACTTAAAATACAGTCACTTAGAACATGTACATTATACAGAGTGACAAAGTGGTTGATAGTCAGTGCAGTTGAGAGGCTGATGGGTCGCGAGCCAAGTCTGTTTCCTTATATTTAGGAGTCCCGTCACTCAGTAAAGATTAGTAGTTCAATGTTTTTAGTTCATGAAAGAAGAGTAGTAGTAACATTTTAGCTAGTAACAAGTTGGGATGTGAAAAGTGCTCTCTGTGGATGGGGGGTATGATCATAGAATCCTGCCAGTACAGACAGAGGCCATTTGGCCCATCGAGCCTGCACCGACAACAATCCCACCCTATCCCCGTAACCCCACATATAA